>NC_090340.1:35180231-35497231 GCF_035084215.1 Heptranchias perlo | reverse complement strand
ATTGGAGTGTGGTAACTGTTATTTAGAATTATTGCCAGATAATTGCAAAGCATGTGTTTGGAATGGTGTTTGGTTACCTTTAGGTGTGAGCTGTTGCTTTTCTTGATGCCCTGTGTGGAGCAATGCCTGCATATGGTGAATAAACCCACATTACTCCAAGAGTAATCAGTAACAAAACTTACTTGAATGAAACCCAAAGCTAGTTGTTCTCCAGCTTGCAACCCTGTTTTCAACTTTCAAAAAACACCAAAACTGCAGTCTGTATATTCCAGCTGTATTTAAACTAGTTACCATTGTTTCCCCTTGAATACACTTTAAAAATCCTGAATGTTGCCATACTGATCACTAATATATTTATCTGTATCAGTAAACAAACTCCATTGTCCATTTACCTTTATCATGAGTTCAGTACAAAAGACTATATATAAAGTTTCAATACACATACCCTGAAATCTGTTTTTTAAAAAAATTCTAATTGTCAATACTAACTTAACTTGGTATTCAAGCATAGAAATGATTCACCACCATGAGGTAACAGTGCTAATAACAGAGCTTTCCACCTCTCCAGACCCACAAAATTCAAACAGGACAAATGAGAAAATAAGAAATAGAAGTGCAAATTGGACTGAGTTGCCTGAGCTTTGAGGACCGAATTTCCAAGGCTCAGAGGCCACGTGTGGCTGTAAGGCTGCTGGTTGGCCAGCTATGCAATAGAATACAGCAATGATTTCTATACAATTTTATATAATCCCACTCCTATTGTCCCCCTATGCCCTTTAATATTCACATTTTTAAGTAATTATCTAATTTCCTTTTAGAATAACTTACAGACTTTTTCAACAGTGGTTTTGACGCACACAATTCCACATTCTACCCATACACGAGTGAATTCTTTTCTATCCTCTACATTAATTCTTTGGCTCAGTGATAGCAGCTCTGTGGGTTCAAGGCATACTTCACGAGTTGAACACATGACCTATGCTAACATTTCACTGCAGTACTGGGGAAGCAGCTCATTGTCCTGAACTGCTATTTTTCAGATGAGACATTAAACCAAAGCCTCATCTTATCTGCTCAGGTGGACTTAGAAGATTCCAGGGCACTATTTGAAGAAGAGGAGGGAGTTTCTCCTGGTGTCTTAGTCAACATTCATTCCTTAACCAATGCCACTACTCATCTCATTTGGTGTTTGTGGGACATTGTAAGCAAATTGGTGACTGTTTTTGCTCAAAAAATAACTATGACCACACTTCAAAAGCAGTTCAATGGTTGTGAAGTGTTTTATGATGTACTGATGATTTGAACGACTCTATAGAAATGCAAGTTTGTTCTTTGCTTTTGTGATTATCTTAAATTTGTGCCCTCTTGTTATCGTCTAACTGACCAGTGGAAACAATGACTATTTGCTTTATCATAATACTTCATAATCGTGGAGAGCTCCATTAGGTGTCTCCTTAACCTTCTCTATTCTAGTAGGGGAAAAATTGCCTGAACTTCTCAAGTCTCTTCACAACTATCCCCTCATCCGTAATAAATTTACATTGCATCTTTTCAGTTGGTTTTATATCCTTCATATAATAGGTGTGTATCATTACAACCTCATTTCTCTCTTCCCCCTACTCCCTTTAAAATCCTGCCATTTAAGGTGTATTTCCTTACCTATTCTTGCTTCTGCTAGCCTATCAAAATGGTCAGATGGTGGAAGATACAGTTCAATGTAAAAAAATGTGTCTTGCAATCGTTTTTGTAATTTGCTATATCCCCCAATTTGGTGTCATCCACAAATGTCAATATTGTTCACTTTGTTCCTAAATCCAGATAATGATATATAAAGTAAATGAGCAACCCAACATAGACCACTGTGGAACACCACTCACCACATCTTTCCAGTCTAAAAACCTTCCTTTTAGCCCTGCTCTTTGCTTTCCTCCCTTCAACCATTTCTATCCATATGGCCTAATTCTACTTAATTTTATGTGCCATCATTTTTGCCATATAGTACCTTATCAAATTCTTTTGAAAATCTATATAAACCACATCCACTGCATTTCCTTCATCTATCCTGTTATTTCATCAAAAAATCCTCTACGGTTCATCAAGCACGACATACCTTTTAGAAATAATTGCAAATAATTCATGTTTTTTCAAATGCTTAGTAATTTTATGCCATACTATAGATTGTAGTAATTTGCCGACACTTGAAGTGAGACTAACTGGCCTTTAGTTTGCTGGCTTGTCTTTTTTTAAAAAAAAAGAGTGGTGACATATTTGCCACTTTCCAGTCCTCTGGCATGATTTTTCTTCTCTCGGAATTTTGGAAAACTATTCAGAGTCTCCACTAATTCTTCCCTAGCTTCTAAGGATGCTTGGATCTAAACCATCAGGTCCCATTGATTTAATTTGTTAATCATAAGTTTGAGTAACTTCTTTCCATTTCTTTGAGTAATAATCTCCACTAATTAATCTACACCCATCTCTTTGTTCCAAAATCTTATTATCTATTGCCTCTGAAAACTGAGTCTCAAATCTTTGTTAAATTATGTTGTATGGTCAAAGCAATATGTGTGTATGCAGGTTTGACTGTGTCAATTTGCAATTGCTTATTTCTACTGGATCTTGTAAAAAAAAATTTTAAATTTTGCTCCTTCAGATATGAAGCCAGTCTGTCAGAAGCACAGCAGGGTGATCTTGATTTCTCAAAGCCCCTCTTCACCACTGCAGCTATAGTCACTGCATGCAAGTGAGTAGATATGGGATAGTTAAGACCTCATCCTTTTCATGTGCCTAATGCTTAGTGAAGTGCGCAATATAATTTAAAGTTTTGTGCTGTCAGATATGGATTGTTTGGTTTGCTCTGTACAAGAATTTAGTGGAAGGACAAACAGCAGCCTAAAATTCTCTTCCGGCAGCAGTTTGCATGGTTCACATAGATACTGCAAGGATGTGAAATCTTTTAGTACTTCTCCACTTTTGAATTATGATCTATTCATTAAAGTATGCTACTTGCCTTCAGTACAATCAAATAATGGCCAACATTACAAAGTGTCCGTGGAAACCAATTTAATTGCTCCACATCACCTGGTGATGTGGTGCTTTGTTCCTTTACACTAAAGTGCCAGTGCCTCCAGTTGGGGTAGATTTTTCCCTGAGTGGCGTTCAGTGGAGTGCCCACGCTGGCTGGCCGATATTCCCGACAGGAGGCCTGGTCAATTTTGAAGGCTGGCCCTCAGCATAGGTAGACAATGAGCACCCTGCGGCAACCCGCCAACTCTGGATTGGAAGAAGGTAGGTCTAGAGGGGAGAGGTCCGAAAATGGCAACTGGGGTCCTATATATGTCATAGGACCCTGAATTGCATATCAAGAAGGCCTACCGCTGAACTCAGCAGTAGGCCCTGGGGAAAATGTGGGCAGCCACACTGTTGGCTTGATCAAAGCGGTATGTCATTCCCTACCATTTTTGGATTGCTGCTGCTCCATTTCCGCAAGGTGGGATGCCTTAAAATCACTGTCGTTGTGCGGTTTTATAAATTAAGGGCAGGGTTACTTGTTGAAACTAAAACAACACATTCCAAAAATGTCTTTAATTCCTTCAAATTTTGAGACCTTTGAAAAAATCCATTATGATTTTTAGTGGTAGGAACCTGTTGTTTCATCACCGTTACTTCACTGACACCAAAATGCATTGTGGGTTATTCTGATCCCCGTTAGATGTTTGAAAATAAAGATTGATAAGACCAAGCTCGTTGCCTCATCCGGTGTGAAGAAGACTATCTTTGACCGACTCTGCACCCAGATGGAAATGTTTGGACAACGTATTTGCAGTAAGTTTTAAATCCTGCTTTGTCAGATTAATTTGAAAGAGCACAATCAAGGAGGACAAGACCATCATTGTGTTTCAGTAATTATTATTGTCTGAATTATTTTCAAAGATGAATCTGCTGAACAATCTAAACAGAATAAGAGGCAGAGGACATTACTGGAGTTATTAGAAAAGGAGGAAGGTATGAACAAACCTAGCTTGTTTTTACACTTGTGTAAAGGTTACTTAATTGCATTTAAAAGTCAACCCATTACTGTTTTTATTCCTTTTTTATAATTGAATTAAAGCTGAAAACCAATTTCATATGTATTATTTAATATTTTAACCTTGCAAACTCCTCCCCCCCCCCAAAAAAAATTTTTTTTAGGAATACATCTTTGCCACAAACACTACATGTGTTTGACTGTTTTCATCAAGGTTAGAGTCATTCATGGCACTACCATCTGTTAATAAATGTTTGCATCAGAAAATACTTAAAGCTTAAATATTATATGAATAGGGTTTATTAACATAAGAACATAAGAAATTGGAGCAGGAGTAGGCCAATCGGCCCCTCGAGCCTGCTCCGCCATTCAATAAGATCATGGCTGATCTGATCCCAACCACAAATCTAAAGAACACAAGAAGTCGGAGCAGGACCCGGCCACATAGCCCCTGGGCCCTCTCCACAGGGCATTGACCGATCCGAACTCAGCTTCATGTCCAATTTCCTGCCCGCTCCCCATAACCCCTAATTCCCTTTACTTCTAGGAAACTGTCTATTTCTGTTTTAAATTTATCTAATGATGTAGCTTCCACAGCTTCCTGGGGCAGCAAATTCCACAGACCTACCACCCTCTGAGTGAAGAAGTTTCTCCTCATCTCAGTTTTGAAAGAGCAGCCCCTTATTCTAAGATTATGCCCCCTAGTTCTAGTTTCACCCATCTTTGGGAACATCCTTACCGCATCCACCCGATCAAGACCCTTCACAATCTTATATGTTTCAATAAGATCGCCTCTCATTCTTCTGAACTCCAATGAGTAGAGTCCCAATCTACTCAACCTCTCCTCATATGTCCGCCCCCTCATCCCCGGGATTAACCGAGTGAACCTTCTTTGTACTGCCTCGAGAGCAAGTATGTCTTTTCTTAAGTATGGAGACCAAAACTGTATGCAGTATTCCAGGTGCGGTCTCACCAATACCTTATATAACTGCAGCAATACCTCCTTGTTTTTATATTCTATCCCCCTAGCAATAAAAGCCAACATTCCGTTGGCTTTCTTGATCACCTGCTGCACCTGCATACCAACTTTTTGATTTTCTTGCACTAGGACCCCCAGATCCCTTTGTACTGCAGTACTTTCCAGTCTCTCGCCATTAAGAAAATAACTTGCTCTCTGATTTTTCCTGCCAAAGTGCATAACCTCACATTGATCTAATGTATGTATGCCTATGAGCAATTGGATTTACAAATAGTTCAAATAGGGTCTTGAGCCATAAAAAACAAACTTGTGAAAGAAGCATTCACTTCACTTCTGTCCTGTATTTATTTTCTTCAAGCAGACTAGTCAAGTTACTGAAGTGTGGTATTCTTTAACTGTCCATTACAATGGCAAAAATCAATTGGTGTGAATCAAGTATAAAATACTGACCTCATTGAATCGATCTTTATTTTGTAAAAAGTAAAGCTGTTCTAATTATTAGCAGATGAAGAGGTTGCAACAGAACCCAAACGGGAAAAGCCTGAATCTAAAGCAACAAAGAAACAGGATTATGAAGACTGGAAAAGGAGAATTCTAGAAAATGCAACCAACACCAAGATGAATTCTTAGTTCATCCTTTGTGTTTAAAGAAAACTGCAGCACTCACTCGAGATTAATGCGGTATAACTTATTGGGGGGCAGGTAAGGAAGAAATATTGAAATTCAGATACCATGCCAGTTGAAATATTGATTTATTGTAAGATTAGAATTTTGTTTTCTGTTAACTTTGTTTTAGAGACCTAGCTTTCAAACTTTGACCTCCACAATATGTGCATCTCAATCTGTAAATGTGAAGCCTGGCTTTGGCTGTATAGACTATTCGGATGCATAACTTAAATTAATTTAGCATACTTTGCAACTAATAGTGGTTTTACTACCCTTCCCACCCTACCACAGAAGGCAAGAGGGATTTGTGGCTACAGAAGGAACTAAAACAGACAGAAAAGTCCTCAACCCCTTTTTTGAAAAGTAATTTTTACAATTTTAATATTTCATTGTGTACAGTTTAGGAAAACCATGCCTTTTAAATTCTGTTACTTTTATTGATAATTTGAAGTAGAATTTATGTTTTAACTTTCTTAACATTATTGAAAAATTAAAATGTGTCCAAAGTTTGTCCTGTTTGTGCTTAGGAATCATTTCTCTCTTCCACAGCACAACCAAAAGAGATGCAGAGTCTGGTGAAAATGATTGTAGTTTGAGCCTTGAGGGTAAATTTTCCAATCCTTTGTGCACAAATAAGTTACTTTACCCACTGAGCATATGTCAGAAAATCATGGGCCTGCAATTCTCTGAGTGCTCACGGCATGATGGGCACCTCATTATGTGTGAGAACTCTGAAATCTATACGATAGTGTAATACTGGTCATTTTACCCCTACCAGTAGGGAGGGAACCATTAATATTTACATTTCCACAATGTGCTGGTCACAAAGAATTGATTCATAGTCTTTCACATGTTAATGCACTTTTTTTTAAAATGATGGTTGGTACACAATGCCGATCTTGTGTCAGTAGCTGAGAGTTATGAGTCTGTTTGTAGCTATGAGGAGAAGTTTGTCCAAGTGTATTTTCTTTTTAGTTGCCTGCCTTCTCTCAGAAGGTGACAGCATATGCTTTGCTAGAAAAATGTATAATCTCGCATGAGAAAGTAGACATCGCCAATAAGCTATTATTTCCTGAAATCCACGTGCACTTTCCATCAGGAGTGACAGGATAGCAGTGAGAAGCAGGAACCTTGATTGTATCTTTTTGTTTCCAGTCCTTTGCCATGGAACACTTAGGCCAATGGTAGTGTCTCTATTGCTGTCCAGCTAAGATTAGCTAACTTGGCATAGAGTGGCATTTGATCATTCTGGTCTATATGCTTATAAATTAATGTAGTCTCAAGCCATATGGATCAGAATTTCTTAGGTTTGATCACCAGTCTATTGTCTTTACCCAATGGAACAATGAGAGCCATAGGGTAATACCTAAATACATCATCAACAACTTGCATTTATATAGCACCTTTAATGTAGAAAAACATCCCAAGGCTCTTGGGCAGTTTTGTTTTGCTGTAATAATAGACTATACTTTGGCTTAATTTTTCCTCTTAGCAATTGTTTTTGTTGGTATTTCACAGGAACATTAGGAACCGGAGTAGGCCATTCAGCCCTTCAAGCCTTCTCCGCCATTCAATTAGATCATGGTTGAACTGGACTTCAACTCCATTTACCCGCCTTTCCTCCATATCCCTTGATACCTCTACCTATCAAAAATCTCTGGATCTCAGTATTGAAAGCTTCAATTGTCTTGGATTCCAGAGACTTTTGGGGTAGAGAGTTCCAAATTTCTACTATCCTTTGTGTGAAAAAGTGCTTCCTGACTTCACTCCTGAATGGACTAGATCTAATTTTAAGATTATGTCCCCTTGTTCATGATTTCCCCCATCAGAGGAAATAGTTTCTCCGTATCTATCTTATCAAATCCGTTTAATATTTTAAACATCTGGTACAGATCACCACTCAATCTGCTATACTCCAGGGAATACAAGCCAAGATTATGCAACCTCATAATTTGTTCCTTTCAAGCCCCGTTATCATTTTGGTGAACCTGCACTACCCCCCCCCCCCCCACTCCTCCAAGGCCAATATAAACTTCCTGAGGTGAAGTGTCTACTGTCTGCTCACCCTTACTGACATTCTTTCTTTCAACTGCTGTGATATTGTCTTTTAGCAATATTGCTACTCCTCCTCCTCCTTTCTCTATCCTTTCTAAAAACATTATAGCCTGGAATATTAAGCCCCCATTCATGCCAAGCTTGTAGCCAGGTCTCTGTAATGGCTACCACATCGTACCCTTTAAGCTGAATTTGTGTTTCATCTGGAAAAAAATATTCTGCTGTCAAATTAAAACAACTATTCAGTGTGAGAGATAGGTTTTATTTGTGAATGTTGAGTTACATTTCAAAGTGAGATAATGCAATAATATCTCGACATGTATTTACCAATAAAACCAGTCTTGCTATTTCTTAGTATTTAAGTCTGCCTTCATGGAAGGTCATACACGCTACATTTTGTACTGCACCATGGAGTCAGTGATGGCTGAAAACAAACATGTTCAGTTACAAAGCATACATTACATGCAATTCACATTTTAATTCTCAAAATTGCAGCAGCCATTCATACAGAAACTTGCAGAGTTTTTTTTTAAGTGAATTTGTTAAACGTGCATGTAGATAAAGCTTTTCATTGTATTTATAGAAAAAAATGTTCAATAAAAATGCAAACTAAAACATGCACTTGCCTCAGTCTGTTTCAGAAGAAGCTATCATATTTCCCCTTTCATCCCCCTCCTTTGCATACATAAGAATGGCTCTATTCTGAAATTTTGTTGGGGGGGAAGAGAAAGCATAACTTCCTCCAGCTGAAATTGATGAGTTCAGTGAACTTGTATAGGTGGCTGCAGTGTTAATTGTAGTACCCGCTCATGGAAAGTTAAATAAATGGGAAGCCCGGGTTCATAGGGGAATGCCACTTTGCAAATCATCATGGCTGAACAGTGTATTGCCATTGCAGTTACTTGTGTGTAGTTATGCAAAACTACTGATGTCACAACCTCCGTGTTCAGTTATGTTGTTGCATATGGGAGGGTGAAACATTTTTACCTTTCTGCTAAGCTTTGAAACCCTTCAGAATTCAGGAGTAATCAACAATTAATCTGAAAATTAAGAAAAGTAGTGTGTGTTATATATGAAGTCACTGCAATAAACAATCTTTCAAAGAATGAGGCACAAAGCACTTGTGCACTGGCCTGAAGAAAGTCAAAATGACATCACTTTGCAGTCCAAAAATATTGAGTTACCTACAATCCTAAGATAGGCAGTTCTTCTGGAATCTGAATCTGTCCAGACCAATGACTTTGGATTGTCCAATGCAGCTGCCAATGAGTACAATTTTCTCTACCTCAAGACCATAAAAATCGATGCTGGTGCACATGTGCTCTGACTTTCTTTAGGGCCTATGAAGAGGTTGAGACCAAGGGCAGGGCACAGCTTCCACCTGCCAGTGACATGCGTGGCTAACTGCTAGAATGGGCAGGCTTAACTAAGTATCATAATTGTGGGTAGTGCTCCTGGTGCCGGCAGCAAAAAGACCAAATTCCGGATCTCATTTCTCAGATGCTGACCCAGCGGTGCTATTGGAGCATGTGAGCATGCAAAGAATACTTGCAAGAGAGGAAGCCAGTGAAGGGAGTCACAAGAACCATGTAGGGAGAGATGGCTGAGTGCCACCTTGCTCACATTCAGGGTGGAAGGAAGTTCAATAACTTGATGAGGGCAAGCAAGGTAAGAGAACTGCAACCTCTCACTATTCACTGTCACCATGGGACCCCCCTCCACTCCTCAGGCTCACTCACTTTTTCGATGGACTGCTAAATCATCATACATTATGCACTGTGGTTCAATGGCTCTTTCACCTGGAACCTGTGTCTTACAACTCTAACCTCTTGTTGATACAGGGTCCTCCTAGCACTTGTCCTCCCTGTAACAACAGCTGTCTGTTGGTACCTGGGAGATATCCTTCAAATGCCTGTCCTCATTTAATGTTACTCTTGCTACAGGAGAAAATGGCTCATAAAGCCCAAGAGAGGCAGGCCATGGGAGAGGGGTTGAGTGGATCCCTGACATAAAGCAGCTCAATCCTTATGAGGAATAAGCAGTAGGGCTGCTGCGGGGGAGGGGGTACTCCATATTGGCTATCAGCAAAGGAGAGGTTAGTGGGTTGTGAGTGTGTAAACTGCTGCCAGCACCTGCTGCAGTACGTTACTAAACCCAGCAGCCACAAAACTCCAGAACATTGCTATCTTTATCTGGTTCCTCTCCCTGGGTAGTGCACACCCATTTTTAGCTCCTTTGCTCTTCTTCCACAGATCATTCGGAGCACTGAGAGGGGGAAACTGGTCCCTCATTTACCCCCAGCATCACTTGCCCTATTCCTACTCACCAGCTCAGACTTTCACCTCAGGAAGAAGGATGAGGAATTAGCCCTAGGAGAGTCACAGAGCATAAGGGAGCCGGAGGAGTGAGGGAGGGGTGGAAGAGGGCAGTGCCCTTCCTGAACAAAGGCTATGAAGAAAGCTGCCCCTGGCTGAGGAGCTAGTGGACTTGGGTCCTTGGGTCGTGCTCTGAAAAGGATGTTTGATGAGCATCACATGTATGTTTAGGCACTGAGGTCCATCTCACAGGATGTGCAGCAGATGATAAAGATGACAGTGCAATCCAATGCCCTCGTGCAGTAACAGCAGGGATGCATCTTCCTCATTGCAGATGCCAGTGAAGAATATGGCAGCTTCATTGTAGACTGCAACCGTTTTCCCTTCAGAAGTGGCCCAGGACAAGTCAGTGCCTACTTTTCAGAAGCATAGACTGCAGCTTTCAGGCCCTTAAGGATAGCGCTGAGAAAATACTGTTTTCTATATTTCAAATACTCTGGGCCAGGTTACAAAAGACATTCCTTTGGGGCTTTCAGGATCTTGTTGGACCCATTAAATCAGCCCTCCCACGGATCAGTGGCCACTACGAACCTGTGTTCGGCAACCAGTAGCATGACAGGAGTCCTCTGAAATGACGCTGTTCTCTCAGGATAGTAGCACATATCAGCCCTCATGCCAAGCCCCTAAGAGGCCTACTCAAATAGCACAGAGCTCATTAGTTTTCTTGCGATCTGCTTGGAGTGAAGTGGCATGGTTGATTTCTGTGAAGGGATTGGAGCAGCCACAAATGCTGGGGAAATGTTGTGATGGACATGTATTCAGGGCAGTGATGTTAATCCACTGAGAATGTCTAATCTGTTTATGTATTTCCCTGGCAGCTGGGATGGTAACCTCCTCTAAATCAAGAGGATCCTGATGTTGAGTTCTAGGTGCTTCTGCCTCCACATCAGCCAGGCCTTCCTCCTCAGGGGTTCCAGTTCCAGTCCTTTTGAATTGTGAAGTTGTGCGGAGCACAGCAAGCAGCTATGCGATTCCCATACTACATTGCTCTCCTAATCTATCAAGGCACCGGAACCTTCCCTTCAGAACCCCAGTTACCATTCTGGTGGCTGAAGTTTGGGTGCAGAAGTTAACACACATCACCTAGGACATCCTTGGTGAATCTAAGTCTGGAAACATATCTTTTCACCCATGCCTTTGTAAGAGCGCTGATGCCTACATACTTATTTGAAGGAGGGTACAAATGGGCTGGTCTTAGCCTTTTCCTATGCTGCCAAACTCTCCTGAATTGCTTTTGGGTGTCCTCTTCTTCCATCAGCATAGCATATAAAGGAATTCCCAAAGGGAAACGTTTGGTGTTAAGTTGTGTACTTTATTGTACGTGGAGGTCATAAAGTTGTAGGTGACCAGAGAGTCTCTTACTCTGCCAGTTTGAAAAACAAATTAACAATTAATTGGGGGAAAGATGCAGGCCATGCTGAAATATCAGCAAAACTTCTTCAGGCTCAGATCTCCTTTGAAATAAGCATTTTCACCAGGATTAGCTGAATTTGGCAAGCCACAATGCCTCTTTTATACCATCATAAGTTATACAGAGTGCAATGGGGTGGTAAGGACAGGAATTTTAATGTTTGATGTTATTACCAATTACTTTGCATGACAATGTGACAAACGAGCAGGCAGAGGAAGTGCCTGCCTCTACATCCTACATTACAACAGTGACTACACTTCAAAAGTACTTAACTGGCTGTAAAGCGCTTTGGGACACCCTTAGGTCATGAAAGATTCTTTCTTCTTTACATCCTGTCTCAAAATCTGATCCTCTAAACAGTCCCAAGCTTCCATTTCACTAAAACCAGCAAGAAATTCAGGGCCATTGTTGGACCAAAGTAAGAGTAACTTTTACTCTGTACCTGACTGTGCCAGATCTGACCTGGCAGTACTCGATGCCGAGAGTGGGTACCCAAAGTAGAAGTGTTTCATTTCCCAGTAACAATATCAGTTACCTGGATGAGCACAAAAAATCATAAACCAATTTAAGAAAATATTGTCAGTCTATCTCAGTGGAATTATCCTTTAACAAATAAACATTGCAGAATATAGGCTAAGAAAATGCATTCTCAAAATTTCATTAAATAAACTTACTATTTGTCTCCCATAGTAGCTGCTTAGATATTTTAAAAATCAAATAATTCCATAAGCTGTAACATGATTTGCCTTGTGTATCTATCAACAGTTTTGAATTTGCTAAGTACCTGGGGTTGTCACCAGAAGATTAGCTGCTGCATATTGTGTATGTGATTTAGTCTGAACCACTTTCCAAACCAAAATTGTGTTTCAGTAACTAAAGATGCTAGCGACCTAAGCATACCTGCCAATGAATGCACTCTTTCAATCAGCACTAAACTTTTGTTGCTATCCAACATACTCCTAGCATTTGGAAAACCTAATTCATTAATCAAGTGTTAAATTAGGGTCATTTTAACTTTTGCCGATAGTGTAAACCAGGCAATATCAGATTGACTGCCTGTTCTACACCTTCCCCAGTATCCTTTCCATTGACTTCACCCCCTGTTATTTTTTGTTTTGCCATTAATGCTGCTGCTGTTACTCATGAGGTGTGGAATCCTAAAGAAAACTAACACAAATCTTCGATAATCTGCCAACGAGGTCAGCAATGCTGAGAGTCCTTGGATATTGAAATATTCTAATTTATTATTGTGGTACTTGCAGTGCTTTTATTTATGACAAGACACATCTTTTGTGACCAAAGTTACCACATGTGGAATTTTCCAGTGCCGTGTACATTGGTTTTACATTTAAATAGGTTAGTTACTGTCACCACCACAGCTATGTTTCTCTACTAATGTCAAGAGTTTTAAAATCTATAATACTAATGCTGGACAAGCAGCAAAATGCTATGGACTGCATGGATTTAAAAAAACTATTAAAGACGGCTGATAGCTGAAATTTCACATGGCTGAGCCCAGGCTGGTCGAGGATACGCTCTACCTGTGCTGGGAAGGTGGACAGGGAACAGTATCCTCTTTTTTTACTGAAGAGGCCGCTGGGTTGATGAGGCCTGCATTGTTTTGCCCCTATCACTGCAACTGTTGCCAATCAACATTATTGAAAACTCAGTAATGATGCTTGGAAAATCACACCCTGTATCTTACAATATTATGATCAGATTACTGTACTGAACTCAAACGCAAAGCTACTGAAAATTCATTTGAAGGTTCCTCGGACACTGGCCATAAATACATTTTCTGAAATGTTATTACATTTTATAAAATTAGCAACTAACCACATTTCAACTATATAAAAAATTATTATTAACAGGAGTCCATGTACTCCCTTCGATCTAATACAAAAGGATTGCTAGATGCAGAGCCACGGCTTGACATTCACAGTAGTAATATTTTGATTATCAGGTACGGCTCCCCACACCTTTATCAACATAAATATTTAAATATTAAAGTTTAATTTTTTTTTAAATCAAAAAAGTTAATGTAGAATTAGTTTGCTCGTGTTTCATCCCTCAAGGGATTTCATTTCACTTTACACCATTCAAAATCTGTTGCTATTTACTAGAAATATATTTGTAACAATTTCCAACTTGCTACATTGTAGGATGAAACATACTTTTTAGAACTCAATCTTATCAGATTCTCATTTCATCAACATGTCAAACGTGTATTATTGTCAGTGGTTAAAAGGTTCATTTTGTGTAATTCTCAAATATAATTTTTGTAGAGAGCAAAGAAATATCCCGACAGAGATTGCTTTTCATTAGAGTGGCAAAGATACCAATGCCAGCTCTTCCCCTTATGCTGCTAAGTCTCTAAGGAAAAAAAACCTGCCACATTTCTGCAGTTAAAGGGTAACATTGTTACTTTTGTCAATCACTTTGACCACAACAGTAAGAACAGTATCAAAAATGTTTAAAGTGCAGCATCTGGATGCAGGCAACAGCAAAATGGAGTAAATTCATTGATCCTCCACTCCTCTAATGGTAGCGTGCTGCATTTTTCAATTATCAGTTTGCTCCATTTCTTTTGTATTTGGGTCCCAGTCACAGCCTAAGCACATTTGGATAAACTCTGCTGGTTGATCTTCCTGAACCTGTTTGCGGCAGCAACTGCATAATAATTTTTCTGTAAACATAAATGAAAAGGCAACGTTTAGCTTGCCTGCTCTTTAAAAACAATGATAGCGTTCCCTTCACCCCCGGCACTTTACTTTATTATGAGGTCTCTTGTCAGTTTCACTCTTGGAAGACGTGCAATAGCATCCTGTGGCGATACACCCTACAATTTCATCTCCCTGTGGACAAGTATCTGGCCTCTCAGTTTCTCCTCATCATAATATCATCATAGTAATCAGATGAAGAACTACACGTCATCGCAGGTATTTTGATATTTAATAATCATTCTGAAATGGTGTAACTTCATCATTTCATAGTACTTCATTATGAAAATAGTCAATACTTTCAAAATCCCTGACTTTGGAATCATGTAAAGAGCACATTCTAATGAGAACCACATTGTAGAAAAACATTTTCACTATTAGTGAGAGTACTGGAATCGTACTATACCCAAAGCTGTGTTATAATATTGTTGGGTTGCTGGATTCAACATACTGTATGATTTTCAATCCACTTATTTTATAAATCTGTACAATTATCTGAAAAAGAAAAAAAATTGTCACGGCTTGCCTGATGGCATGGTAGGTAGATACACCATCTGGTGTTGTACAAAGACATACAGACCAGGTTTGATCCATAATTTGTGATTAATCAGCTGATCCCAGCTGGGATATCAGTGGCAACACTCAATATCCCAGGCCTAAGAGGAGAAACAAGCACAATTTTTCTATGATCCCCGTTGAAAAGTTCATATGTATTGATATTAAGGGAAGACGTGATTAGGGTGGGTTGTGCTGTTCCTCATGAGATTCAGTGCATGGCTCTCACACAAAGAACAACCACTTGGCCGAGTACTGGAGGACTGCTAGCACCTGTGGAACTGGACACCAAATCCCTGACTTCAGAAGAAAAAAGAAAGTTAGGCAGAAAGTATAAAATATGGACACTGTTCCTCAACACAACAACCCTTCTCTATAACATCCTGGGTGGACAAAAAGCCTCTGATTAGTGTAGATTGTTAAAATAACAAAATCGTATATAAAGCAGAATATGCTATTTATTACAACTTATTTTATGTTAAATTCCCAAAAACTGTTCTGGAGACCTTATCCTCAATATTTACTGACTGTTTTAATATGTAGATTAATCCAGCCCCACCTGTAAAATAAGCAATCCAGGATTGACTTTAGGTGGTTCTTATAGACAAGGGCTCTCCTTACAGTTTCAGATCTGAACGATGAATGGATTGTTCGTAAATGATGTAATCATGTTGCACAGGGTGGTCTATTTTTCCTAAATATTGTACACATAATCAAAATTACTTAAATTAAAGTAAATTAAATATTACCTTCCATAAGCGCTGTGCGATGTACTTCTGCAGCATCACTTGCGATCTGAGTCGAACCCTACACTTCTTTGCTTTTTCGGGTAAGTTGTTCAGCCAGTTGTGTTTCAGACACTGTGCAGCACTGAATCTGCTACTAGTAACATTGAAAACATGCAGTATTAGTATTGGAGGCAAATATATACTAGCCATTTTGTAATGTAGAAAACATTGCAGAATTAAATCTGTTTAATATGTCCTTCCTATGGTTCTGGCATCAGTGTGTTCTTCTCTTGCTGGGATATTGCCACAGAATCAGCAAGATGGAGATGCAATTACAGCAGGCTGAGGTGTAAGATTCTTACCCTCCTTGTGGAAAGTAACACATTGGTCCTGATATTTACGCAGGACCTCATTTTTAAAAATTCTCTCAATTTCCCGGCCGGCAGCCAGCCAGATTGAGATGCTGGCTGGCTGCAGTGCGGGAAGGGCTGCGTTGGTAGGCCGCAGCTAGAGAGTGGGGAGTGGGGAGGGAGGGAGAAATCAGAAAGGCCGAGTGGGGAGATCAGAAAAGCCGGGGGGGGGGGGGGGGGTTGGGGGAGTGGGGAGATCGGAAAGGCCAGGGGGTGAGATCACGGGTCAGGATGGGGCATTGGATCGTAGGGAGGAGGCCGATTGTGAGGAGGGAAGCAGGTTAGCTTGAGTGGCCGGGGGAAGCACTCCTATTCCTCTTGGCCCACAAGCAGTGCTGGAAAAGCACTTACCTTCTAAATCCTTCCACTCTCGCCTCCTTTCAGCTGCCTGGCTTCCCAAGCCCTGGGAAACCCGACCCGCAGCCATTAAATTTAAAACTGTGGTAAAATTTGAGGCACGCAGCCTCATTAAAATATTTAAATTATGGACCCACCTCTGGAGAGCACGTTATTCGCCCACCCCCAACCCACCTCCATTAAAACAGGAAGTGGGCTCGTTAGGGTCAAGTTTCAATTTTTGACATTTTAACTCCCCCCCCCCCCCCCCCCCCCTCCTATCTTCCGCCCATCCTGGGGGGTTAAAATTCACCCCACTGATTTCTATAGAGAGGCTACACTCGAAAATTCAACTATGA
Organism: Heptranchias perlo; assembly: GCF_035084215.1. Classification (NCBI taxonomy): domain Eukaryota; kingdom Metazoa; phylum Chordata; class Chondrichthyes; order Hexanchiformes; family Hexanchidae; genus Heptranchias; species Heptranchias perlo. The sequence goes on along the minus strand of NC_090340.1, from coordinate 35,480,613 downwards.
ACTTCTAAATCTTATCCAACGTGAGGCAGACAGGCCATTATCACAAACCCCTATCAACCCGATCTACAATCTGTTGTGTAGCCAACATTTGCAAAATCCCTTGAACGAACCTGAGGATTTTTAAATCAAATGTTATCACATCATTTTAATCACATAAAAAATTAGATTTTTGCACAGTTGTGTCATCAGTATATTGAAGCAATAAAGTTACTGAAGAATTAAGCTCCAAGGCAAATGATGAACAGAGGGAAGGGTGGAATTCCACTGTTACCAGAAACAGCAGCGACCAACATAAAATGTACTTTCACCTTGCCTGCTTTATGCTGGGGTTGGGAAGGGGGAATTTGGCTTCTGTAAATCTACAAAGATGATGCTAAATCAGTTGTACAACTGAGAATAATGAAGCTTACATCACATGTTTGCAACTGCAATCATATTTACTTAACAATCACTACAGCAACTGGTAGCATCATGTGACAGAGGGAGCTCCAAACACATAGCACAGTTTAAACACAGGCAGCACTCAGCTGGGTCATAGGGATACCACCAGTGACCTCATCTCGGCCATTCCCTAGGCGTTCACCTTATCTTAGAGGGGTGCTTCTGGTAACGCAATTCCAAGCATAGGTTTATCAGCAGCTTAGTTTTTGGTTAAGATGCTGGTTATGACTGTCAAGGTGGATTGGCTAATGGCTTTTGTACTACGAAGGATTGGACTAAGGGGCTCAGCCAGAAGAAGGATGAAACTTGAAATTTAGGACCAGGCCTAAGTGACTGCTGATATCGTGGACTTGGTGGCAGATGATGAAGCCAAATATTTTTTTGCCTCAGCAGTCGTTAATGATGTGAAGCTGGTGCTAAACACTAATCCTGTTAAGGATAAGGTTATGAGGAGGAGAGCTGCTAGGCAAAAGCTGAGGGCCTTCAAAGCAATACTTGAAACTTCTTCACAGCTACCAACAGCTGCTGCAAAGGTAGATTAGCATGCAGCTTATTGTGAGGCCAGAAGGGTCATTACGCCCAATGAAAAAATAGAGCACGTCCAAGAAGGGTAACAATATTACTGGTGTGCAGAGTTTTTTAAATTATAATTTTCAAACAAGATATTAATATTAATATTTCACAAGAACAGACCGTCCTTGCTTAAATATGGCTGACGCTGAATACTTCTCTGCATGGATGTTTAAAAAGACTGTTCTAATATTTTGCCTTAAGTATTATGTTACATCTGCTAAAATTGAAATGATACTCAAAGCAACACACTCAGCTTTAAACATTGAGAACTGAGAGAACTTTGCCGTTTTTTAAAATCTTTCCTTTCAATTAACAAGTGTCAAAATGATTTTCTGCACTTCTAATGATGTCTATTATAAAGTAGAATTGGAGAAAAACACATGAACGTTGTTTAATCCCTGGTATTCTGGATTTTAACTCCCAGCAAGAGTGGTCGGCAATCCTGGGCAGGAGCCTTTTTAGGAGGCCCAGCAGATTTTAAATGCCAGGCCTCAGTTGAATGCCTGTGGTCAGCTGCTGCCCTGTTTTGGGTGGTAAATGGCTGCAGGCTGCAGGGGGATGAAGATTGGGTGGTCCACAAGCCTCCCGCCAGGACCAAGAGAAGGCTGTCGGCAGCAAGGTAAGTCTGGGTGGGAAGTTTTGAGGGTCTTGCAACTGGGGAAAGGGGGAGCCCGGGGCAGCAGAGGCATGGGCTATCCTTGTGGGGTCCAGAGGAGTACTCCTGCTCCTGGCCCCACTAAGGAAAGTTTTTAAATTTACCTTTAGTGGCCTCGCTGGCTTCCTAACTGCTCTAGCCAACAGGGACGGCCGTGGCTATTCCCCCGCTCAGGAGTGGGTCAAAATGCCATCAGTGTGCCATGTTGATCATGGGACCTCAATTTGCATTTATTGATGAGGTTCCCGCCAGAGTTTGGCAGGAACCTCATCTGCCGCCAAAACCAGTGGTGTTAAACTGGGGAATTGGCGAGGCGGAGTGTGAAATGGAGCTGCTCCATTTTAACTGTTTACCCACTCCTCTCTTGCCGATGGAGGAAGAGTTAAAATTCCTCCTTGTGTGTCTGGTTTTGGTGCTGAACACATTCTGCAATTCTGAAAGGGTTCATTAATAAACACATCACCTATTGGATGTGCGAGTGGAAAATTGAAATTTCCAGAATAATGAGCAGATAAAACAAACCCCAGTGATGGTGTTGCATTATAAGAACTCGCTAGAAAGAGTCTTTTTTAAATAACTGACAGATGCACTTTGTACAGGAGGATTTAATTAGTTCCATTCTAAGAGAAGCAAAGGGGAAAAGACCCAGTCCTTTTATGTTCCTCATTACCTAGTGGCAGACTAGCTTTTTTCACAGGGTTTCCACTTAACTCTTTGAGGATTACTCTTGGGTTTTTGCATCAGCATTTACAAAAGAGAAGCTTATTCAACAGTTCATTGGTGAAGACCTCTAAATTAAGAAACGTTCTTTGTCTCCAGGCATTTCTCTATTTTCTTTAGTAGAATTTTTTATAGTGAATCATTTTTTTGAGCAGTCATACACAGGAAACTTGTAGATTTAGGAAACTGAAGAAATTTGTCCTTGAGAAGCACTCAAAAAAGTGCTAAAGAACTGTCATAAACTAAAGTGCCTCATCACTGACTCAGGCCCAGCACTAATTTGAATTTTATCCCTCTTTAAACTTTAAAATGTGGAAAACACTGCAAGGGCAATTATGTCTTATTTATCATACCTCTTTTCTTTCACAAGTAGGTTCGAAACAAATTCTTTTGCTTCTTCAGACACATTTTCAAATCCTTCTGCGTCAAAGTCCCAGTTTGTATTGATAATATTGTTCATGGTTTCAGTGTCGTGGTCACCCAGAAAAGGGGACAGGCCACTCAGCCTAAAAAGTAGACAATTTGAGTTATTTATTTATTTCAACTGCTCATAAAGAGTGTTGGTCTGTGGAAGGAATGGTTTGATGGGCTGAAAGATCTTTTCCCATTCTATGCTTTCTTATGTCCTGTGTAACACATAGGCTGTATTGGAGCCTCAAGTTTCCATTAATTGGAACAAATTACATTTGGCGTCAAGGGGTATGGGGAGAGAGCGGCAATATGGTATTGAGATAGAGGATCAGCCATGATCATATTGAATGGCTAAGCAGGCTCGAAGGGCCGAATGGCCCATTCCTGCTCCTAGTTTCTATGTTTCTAATTGTGCAGAGATTCAATATTAGATGGCTAAGAGCTAAAATAATTTGTAATGCCCGCTATCAGAAAATCATAGTGATCACCAATGTAAGCCCCATTCTCCACAAACTTTGCTTAAATATAAATCTGTTTTTCCCTCCTCTCCCCATTTTTTTCCCATTTTCTCTTGAAGCACACACACAAGAGTCATTAATGTGATTGCTAGAACCCATTGGTCCGCACATTAGATGCCAGCATCTGCATAATGGGGTGCAAAGGCCTGAGGCCTACTCCCCATAACATGGCTGCAGTGCCCGAGAAGCACTCCAGTCACTCAGCATCCATTACAACCAGGCACTGCAAGGTAAAGCAGCATGAAGGTTTGTAAATTTTTCACCTGGTGGCCCTGTGCTGCCCAGCTTAACAGCTGCTGAATTATTATGGGACAAAGTCTGTTCAGTTGTGCACAGGTGCCTGGAATAACTGAGGAGGGACTGCATTCTTAGCCTCACTGTGTACTACTTCCGTACTTAACACTTGCACATAACTCATGGCCAAACCACGGCAATGGGGTTTCTCTTATGTAGAATCACAAAATTACAGTTTCCCACAGAAGTTAATAAAGCCTGACTGCCATCTTAGCACCATCCATTTATAAAGATATTCGCATTTCACAGCAAGAATTAGCTACTTATACCATAGTAAGAACCTGGGGCAAACATGGGATTATCAGTATGGGCACACAAACTGCACAGAACTGAAACTGACTTCCATCACGGCAAAAAATTGAAGGTGTATCTGTATTCTACTGAATTGCCCTATGTCTCACAACATTACAAAAGGAGGTATCTGTACAGCACCATTTACTGCTGTTTTTCAGTTACCCTTTGTTATGTGATTTTTCTTCCCTGCAACATCATGAATGGTGTTTCTACATCCCACTGTTCCAATTAATCGTGTCACTAGATTGAAAAGTCATAATGTTTTATCTTGAGTAGATGGTAAATGGAATGCACTTGATCCTCAGGTGACTGTGAACAACATAATATTGTCTGAAAAGAAGTACTCCCCTTGTACAGCAAGGGTTCCTGATGCTGTGTATCTCGTCTGCAGAAGAATAGATAACTACAGACAGCTCAAGGAGATATTGACAAGAACTTACCAGTTCTGACACTATTTGTATAATAGTCCTTCCCCTTCCTCCACTGTTAAATTGACTCATCAATTTTAATCTTAAGTCACTTCTGAACATGCTCCCTGTAACCTGTCTGAGATAGAAGATATTGTGCAAACACTGGATACATACAGCATATAGGTAATGACTCCCACACTCCACATGTCCGTGGAAAATGAAACATAATCGTAATTCACCACTTCTGGAGCAAGGAATTCGGGGGTACCGAAATTAATTTTCAGTTTTTCTCTTGGCTTATACCTAAAAAAGAAAAGATTTGTTTCAGCGACCATTAAAAGTCAGATCTGCTCTTTGAATTTTAATAATTCATAGTGCTCCAATGTTCCCTAAACAGCCCAACGTTGTGGTGATGGAGTGGAGTTAAAGAAAACAGAAACGCACCTTGGCGCTCAAACATACTGCATCATTGTAGTGGTAAGACCTAGACTGCTGCCCCAGTTCCACACACATCACATTCTGGATTCTGCCATGCTGTAACTGATTAAAGCCAAACAAGGCAGGTCAAATTGGAAAGTAAGTACTGCTGGAATGTGTTCACAGATTGACATAGGGAGATGCCTTGGAATAACTTCCACCAAATCAGAAGAAAAAAGGTGAGTGACATGAGGAAGGAAACACATTACCAATGAGGTGAATTTTTTTTGTTCTTTAAAAAAACATGTTTCAGTTGTGGCGGTCCTGTTTTTAATCATTATAATTTCAAATTCAGCTAAGCAGCCTATTGTCATGCATACATTGCCACCAAGCTTATGCCAGTCTTACCAATTCCTGCCATGGATGTTGAAATAGTAACACACTGTGACACTGAACCGCTTGTTCTACCATATCAAATAAAACAATTCCTGTAACAGCTGGTTTTGCATTTGCTAATGGTGCATGGTAGCTTGGGTTTGGGTTTCAATTCCTTGTTACTGAATAATGTATTTGAAATTTAAAGGGGCAGTATCTTCATGGTAAAGTGTTTGAAATTTTTTTATTTGGGATGGGAAACAGCCAGAAGAGCCATCAACATCACACCAATTTCACCACTCTGTTTTTACACGATTTACATCTTCACATTGTGGTTTCCAAACACTTTTTCATGAAGATAGTTTTAGTACAAACACCCTTTTATATTACTGACAGGTTCACCAACAACTTGAAACAATTGCTCCAAAGTTGCGACAGGTCTGTCGGAACATCTGTACAGGTCAACAATGCTGGAAGTGTCTGCATGACGTAATGTGTGGGCTGAGAGCTCCATCTGCCCACAGCCAGACCCAAAGTGGAGACCCGAATGTGAAATTCTGTTGATGAAAGCTGTTTATATTTGCCACCACTGGGAGTTTTGAGTGGAGGCAGGGAATGAAAACATAATTACAGAAGGCCATCACTGCATCCAGCAGAAATTTTAAACATGCAGAAAATTAAAATCAGCCCCAATCATTAGACATTTCACAGAGTATTTTGTTTTATTTCTCCCCTCCTCCATGGTTCCATGGTTGCCAGCAGCTCTCTGGTACGTTGTGCAACTGACTATCCAACTGTGCCTCTAGACAGTGTGGGCAGACTATTTGGCCACAAGGGCATTATCGCCAACCCTGATTCTGTCCTCAGACAGCCATATATGCACACTTTCAAGCATTAGCCACTAGATGGCGATCAGGACCAGGAACTCGGCCTGATTTTTCTTCTCCCTTGCCTAGAAGCACCGGTGCCAACTTTAATGCTTCTATTATCCACCAATATTCAATATGTATCAAACATGAGACCATCTTGGTCAGTACAGCTCAGTCCCACACTGGATATTGCACATTTAAGCAAAATCATGAGCTTCACTGGTGTTTGTGAAATCTACAATATTGATTTATTTTTTAACTATTTTTCACATTACGACTATGATTTGTCAGTGTACCACTGTTGTTGGCAGTTAGAATTATTTCACTTTATAATATTTGAATCAAGTATAATTATACTGAAGTAGCTCTTACCTTCTAGCCAGACCAAAGTCAATAATTTTGATCTGATTTCCTGTGTTGTTTACACACAAAATATTTTCTGGCTGTTGGACACAAGAAAGGCATTTTCATGAAAACACAGATCCTGGCGTATGCAGAAGTTTCAGACCAGTAGCTTTGTTCATGCATCACATGACTACTCATAATACTAGCAAAATCCAAATATCCTACGCTTTACAAAAAAATTTTAACTACTTTTTAAAGAAATTAAATAATTTATTTTGTTGTTATTTTTTCCTTTTTCTGTTAGGTGACCTCTCCTCCCCCCACCAATGCTATGCCCATTTCCCAGCCAAGGGGGCAAATACACGGCCTACACCTGCCTCTCCATAACTGATTGGTTGAGAGAGGTCTGGGCTGACCTAAATGTCAGTTTTCCCTGCCTTAGGAAGCACATTTCCTGCACTTACCCGTGTGGAATTCATGAACTTGCTGTGTGATGAATGTATGGTATGAACAGTTATCTTACCACTCTGAAGGGGTACCTGCTTTTCAGGAAATTTTCTTTATGACATTGACAGCTAAATTGATTTGTTTTTAATGTCAGGATTTTTATGTTTCAATTATTTGAATTTTCTTCAGAGAATTACATTTTTTAAGGAAAAAGATAATTTTAAAAACAAAGATTACCCAGAAGAATTCAAGTGAGAAAAGCTGAGCCCAAGTTACAAAGTGCAACTTTAAGTTACAAAAATGATCACCCATTAACCATGACTAGTTTACAAAAACAAGATAGATAATTAAAAATAAAATGAAAATTCAGTAATCAGGAATTTACATATAAACAAAGATGTTTAGATAAAAGATCATTCAATGGTGCATTTATAAATGGAGGGCTATGGATATAAAACATACCTTAAGATCTAAGTGAAGGACATACTGTTGATGTAAGTAATGGATACCTTCACAAATCTGCTTCACAAAGATGATCGTATCTAATTCTGTCAGATTATAGTTTTCATCAATGATTCGGTCAAATAACTCTCCACCTCCAACACTGCAATCAACATAATGTTCTGATGTAATTTAAATTAACAGCATCTTCAATTAGTTTTCTTTTTTGAACAGATATTTTGTAAAAGTCCCTTCTCAGGAGACTTGTTCCCAGTGTTTGGCCTTTGGAAGCTTATTGAGCACAGGCTAGTGAAGAAGATCCCTCAGATTTTTCCTCCCTCTCTTGCTTAGCACTTGCCCTGGCAACCTATTCTTCATATAATGCTGTGGGATCTTTTACGTCCGCCTGAGAGAGCAGATGGGGCCTCGGTTTAATGTCTCACCCAAAAGATAGCACCTCTGACAGTGGAGCACTCCCTCAGTACCGTACTAAATTGCAAGCCAAGATTCTGTGGTCAAATCTCTAGAGTAGAGCTTGAACTCATAACCTTCTGACTCACAGGCGAGAGTGCTACCACTGTGCCAAGGCTGACACCTAAGTGTAGACAGGTCTGAGCTATAAATGTATCCACAATCACTGCTAATACCTCTTTGTTACTACCAGTACAAGTCATACTTGAAGCAGCCTGAGATCAGAAATCTCAGTTTCGTACCCTCCCCACAGTTGAGTACTGAAGGAACATTCTACGTCATGGAGTGGCTGAGCCCTAGAACTGAGACATTTGAGTGGCAAGAAGCCTACGGACTTAAGATTGGAACCTTATTTATAAGTGCTCTTATCACTGAAATGTTTTAAAATAAATTCTCTAGTAGCATTGAGAGGGTTTTGCTGAGGGTCATAAAGAATGTTCACATATCACCCAAGCTTGTGTGGCACATCGCAATTAAATCTCGATCCTGTCATCTAAGTGAGCCCCCTTAAAATCTACAAATGAATTAAACATAAGGTAAATTAAAATGGGAGCACGGACTGGAGAATCATGTGTTGAGTACCCAGAATTGAGCACACTGACCTCCACATCCAATTCTGCAACCCACCCTCCCATCAAACAAGACTCAGTGTTGGAAGCACAGCCTTGCAAAGTTTACCCTTATCTTTCTATCTGATGTTTTTTTTTGTTTTTGCAGATATGTTAATCATTATGTAGGGTCATTCCTGAGTTTTCTGATTGGTTCTGACATGTTTCATTGACACGGCTGTTCACCAATCCACTGGGGACAGACGCCCAACCAATGAGGGTTACATCACATTCTTTCCAATGAAGCAATCCACAGTACCAGCAGCTAATAGATTTCAGGCAGCAAGATACTAATTATGAAGAAGAGGCTGTAGACTCAAATTCCTATTCTTGAAGCCAGAGACAATTTTTTTAAACTCCTGGAACATTCTGAGAGTTCTACCATCAGCGCAAACCCCCTCCCCCCACCTCACCCAGAATCTAAGGCCTGAATTCATAGAGTCATAGAATGGTTACAGCACAGAGGGAGGCCATTCAGCCCATCGAGCTGCCAGCTGTTTCCAAGAGCAATCCAGTTAGTCCCATTCCCCCGCTCTTTCCCCGCAGCCCGTAAAATTGTTTCCCTTCAAGTATTCATCCACGTTTGAATCTGCTTCTACCACCCTTTCAGGCAACGCATTCCAGATCAGAACTGCTCGCTGCCTAAAAAAGCTCTTCTTCATGTTTTTGACAAACAGTCCTTTTGACGATAGCTGTGTCAGCTGCTAAGGTGTACTCGATTCTCTATTTTTGTATGTCCATGCATGATACCACAGGTGATGTATTAGTGTTGTAAATAATTACAGACTGCAATGAGGATTTAATCTAAGGTCAAGGTTCAAATGACTTCAAAGCGATACCAGTATGGTACACAAGGAGTCTCAGAATTTTAAAGGATATTCCCATCTATTTTTCTGTGCAGCTATCAAAGCCACTTACTATTCCATAATCAAGGTGACATTGTTCTTGGCTTCAAAGGCATCATATAGCTGGATCAGGTTGACATGACTTAACTGATTCATGACAGTTATTTCATTTTTTACTTCCTCCTAAATCAGAAGAGAATTCAAAGTAAGAACAGGATATTTAGTAACTGATAAACTCTTACTTGTAAAGTAAGCTAGGATATTCTATTTAAAGACTAGGAATATACACTTTAAGTTTACTTTCCTCACCCCCTCTCCCTTCTTTCCTGAAGGCACTGACTCATGTTGGGGCCCAGTTCCATGGATGTTAGCCACTCTCCAATGTGTGTGCCATTGTGTAGGAGGAGAAACTGGGTCATGATCAGGAATGGAACCCTTGGCTGATTTTCCCCTCTAGGGCACAGGCACAGGCACCAAACGACAGTAGTGTGCCTACTGCTGACTCAGCTAAAATCACCTGACTCAGCTTAGACCAAAATCTAAACCTGGGACCTTTCTTTGTATTATTTAATTCCGTGCTGAGCAGAGCACTAACCAAATGAGCCACAAGGGGAGCATCTTTACTTTCCTAATGAAAAGTGTGGCCTCCAGGATTTGAGAACATATTAGTTTCATCAACACTGGCATCCTTTCCTCAAATCAAATCTACCCAAAGGCACTGCAGTGTGGTATGGAGCCATACTGACCACTAACGTCCCAGATTTAATTCTTCAACTGTGCTGAGTTTGCTGATCTCAGCCTGGGCAACAGTGAGAGCACTATAATTAATCCCTAGGTTAGGAGGAGGTGGAAAATGTGTATGCGTGGACATCAGGTGAGGATAGAGGTTGGCTTCAGTTGACCATATATCCCACAGTCAAACAGCCTGCTGACACTCATTGTATAGGCTCATACAGTTGTGTAAGGTAGTGAAGGGCTGGCAGTGCCTGTGGAACTGTACACTACCTTCAAGAAAGAAGAAGAAAAGGAGGAGGAAAATGTACATAAAAAGACAAATCACTTGACGTCCTTTCACCTTCTCCTCCATTCACCTTTCACAGAATCTGTACAGATAGATACTATGCACTGCCATTCTGTAACCACAATTACATCAATAGTTTTCACTCAGTTAGGATTCCAAAAAATGTACTATTTTGTGCATGACTGCACAGTGGCATTGGTGGCAGTGCACCAATATACTATATACCAGGTAGTAGTATGATGGGTTTGCCAATTTGCAGATCTCTGCCATGTCATCAAGCAGAGGTATCAAGTGGAGGCTAGGCAGATCCTCAAAGAGAGGAACAGAAAATGACTGGTAGAGTCACATCATATTGCTTTCATGCACCTACTGGTAGCCAAATATGGAATGGCATTGACCAAGGCATGGGAGTTAATATTCAGCATGTCCTCCCTGCATGACTTAAAGATATTCCAAAGGAGAGAAAATATAACAATAATCAAAATAAGATTTGAAAAATGAACATTGGCATGTAAAGAGCAAAAAATTTATCCAAGAGGACCACTAACCACTGCAGCAACTCATCAAGGCTTCTTCGGCAGCACCTCCCAAACCCGCGACCTCTACCACCTAGAAGGACAAGGGCAACAGGCACATGGGAACAACACCACCTGCACGTTCTCCTCCATGTCACACACCATCCCAACTTGGAAATATATCGCCATTCCTTCATCGTCGTTGGGTCAAAATCCTGGAACTCCCTTCCTAACAGCACTGTGGGAGAACCTTCACCACACGGACTGCAGCGGTTCAAGAAGGCAGCTCACCACCAGCTTCTCAAGGGCAATTAGGGATGGGCAATAAATGCTGGCCTTGCCAGCGACGCCCACATCCCATAAACGAATAAAAAAAAGGTGCATACAGAGCTGCATGGACGTATACTCGCACATTAATCATTACAGAGCATGATCCTGGTAGGCCATTGTGCTAGCTGGGCTCAATTAAGGAAAGTCAAGCAAGTAATGTAAAAACAAAACAACACTAAATCACTGCAGAATCTACATCATCCACCAAATTTTCAGCATGAAACACTCCCCAGGTGACTGCAATGAGGCAAGTGATGAGCAGTATCGACAAAGTTATTTTAAGTAAGAAATTTACCCTCTCCTTTGGTCCTTTTATTTTTATTATTTTGGCAGCAAATTCGAGGCCTGTCGATATTTCTTCACATTTATGAACTTGGCCGAACCGACCCCTGCCATTAAAAAATACAAAAGTGAAAAATTAATTTGTATACCACAGAAAGTCATCATACCAGATTACTGCATAATCTTCTTTATCCACATCATCCACGTTTATAATATGCTAAAGGTAAGTGCAATGTTGGGAAGGGGGGGTGCAGTTCTCCTCTTGGCCCCATAAAGGAAAGAAATATACTTACTCTGGAGGGGCTTCTTCTCTTGCCGATCCTCCTCCCGCTAGCTTCAGCCTGTTGGGAAAGCCCCACTGCCGTTTTTCCACTCAGGCCAACATTAAAATGGCAGTCAGGTCCCCATGACATCATCGGGACTCAATCTGCATATTTAAAGAGGGACCCTGCCGACTTTGGGCGGGTGTCCTTGATGCCTGTAATTTAAGATTGTAATCGGAGGGATGGGGCAGGAGGCTGGCAGGTAAGCCTCCCACTCCATTTTAACAGCCCCCCTACTCCCTGCATCTCCCCCCCCCCCCCCCACTGGCTCCATTCCCACTGGGCAATGAAAGTTAAAATTCCCCTCAATCTGTTTGCAGGACGATGCAAATTTCAAAATAAATTATATAATTCCTAAACTATCTTCTTTATTTCTTTTATAAAACTGAAAATTCTGGGGTTGTACTCCTCAATGCTAGCTACATAGTAAAAATTTGCACAATAATCAAAGGCCTTCATAGTTATCTCCATTCCTCAGACTTTTATTTGTCTATGTTTGACCAAAATGAATGAAAGGTCTGAAGAATAACCTACCCTCCTAGCACCTCATTGTGATGAACTGTGTATGAGGAGGTTACATGAATTAGCTTAGTGGTCACCATGCGATGATTGAAGGGGGCTGGAGGTGGTGGACTATCATCTGAAAAAGAAAGTCAAAACTTTACAATGGGCATCACATTATGGTTTTATAAATACGGTTGAAAGTGAAATATTTGAAGTTGGAAGTAATGACTGGATTATGAAACATCAACTCACCAATAATGATCTTGTAATCTTCTGGCTTCTCAATAGGTCCTTTGGTTTCCTTTTCTTTGTTTGTGATCTCCGTAGAATCTGCTTCTGTGATTTTCTCAGGTTCTTTTCTTGCTTTCTGAAGTTCTTTTGCATCCTTTGATTCATCACCTTTGTCTGATTTGCACTTGTTTTCTATTTTATTTTGATAGTTCTGAGTATTTTCTTCAATTTTCTGGCCTGTTTGTGTTTTGTTGTTTTCTAATGCTTTTTCCTGGGTTACAGATGGTTTGGGTAGTTTGCTGATTCTTGCATCTGGTGCAGTGTTGGGTTTCTTTCCCTTTGCTGTTTTCTGTAATATATTAGGTCGCATGTCTCCTTTGGGTTTTTGCTGTTTGTGGGCTTCCTTCACACCTTCAAATGTTGCAGGCTGAATTTCCTTGGTAGCTATTACCCCTGGATTGGCCTTTTCAGTAGGAATGGATGGCGTTCCCTGTATTGTGTCAGAAGCCCTGTAAAATAAAATAAACAGCATTTTTTCTTTGAGTGATCGCTCAGTTTGTATCAATGTAAATCCTGAGCTCTTTTATTAGTGAGTTCCTGAAACAGCTTTTCTTAGCTTGGAATGCCCAGAAATCCCTATTTTTAGGCAAGGATACAGCAGCTTTATCAGAAGCCATGAAGTTGTTTTTAGCCACAGTGACAAGGAAGGGTTTCTAAATCATTAAATATACAAATGCATGTATGAAGACTTGGTGTTACCATAGTTTGCTCAAGACCAAAGTTTCAATGTAACTTGGCTCATAGGATGACAGTATCCTCTCTCTAATATCTGTAATATCCTATTTATATGGCATTGGAAGTGGTTCTGTAATTATAACCTAGTTTCCTTGTTAATAGTATGTCCCATATCTGCCTCTTTATACTACAGAGTGTGAACTACATAGCTAAAATAGTAGAAAAACGGTCTAAGGTCTGACCATGCTAGTTCTGGTTACCGAGACATAAGGAAGATATTTAAGCACTGGGTGGTAGTGCAGAGAAAGAGTCACAAAGTTGATCCCTAGTGCTGAAGGTCTCAGTTATGAGGAAAGACGGGAGAAACATGAGATTTTCAGGCTGGAAAAGAGGTGTCAGAGAGAAGGCCCAGAATTCACTGCAATGACAATATTGGCGATGAATCATTATGCTCCCTGATCCTCCAGGGACGAATTCATGCCACTATTTGCTGGAAAAATAATTAGAATACACCACAGCGAGCGTAGTGAGGCATCAGGAGCGGTGCGGCCAATGTCTGATTCACGTCCAAGGTACTGGGGCCCAACACGGAACTGAATATCAGGTTATTTAACGGGTGTGATCGGATAACATAGGGATGGGTTGCAGTATGTACAGATTGTGTTTAATTTTGATTGATGAGTTTGTACAACAAACAAACAACAACAACAACAACAACTTGCATTTATATAGCGCCTTTAAAGTGATAAAACATCCCAAGGCGCTTCGCAGGAGTGTTATCAATCAAAGTTTGACACCGAGCCACATAAGGAGATATTAGGACAGGTGACCAAAAGCTTGGTCAAAGAGGCAGGTTTTAAGGAGTCTGTTAAAGGAGGAGAGAGAGATAGAGAGGCAGAGTGGTTCAGGGAGGGAATTCCAGAGCTTAGGGCCTAGACAGTTGAAGGCATGGCCGCCAATGGTGGAGCGATTAAAATCGGGGATGCGCAAGAGGCCAGAATTGGAGGAGCGCAGAGATTTCAGAAGGTTGTTGGGCTGGAGAAGATTATAGAGATAGAGAGGGGCAAGGCCATGGAGGGATTTGAGAATTTTAAAATCGACGCATTCCCAGACCGGGAGCCAACGTAGGTCAGTGAGATCAGGGATGATGGGCGAACAGGACTTGGTGCAAGTTAGGATACCGGCAGCAGAGTTTTGGATGAGCTCAAGTTTATGGAGGGTGGAAGATGGGAGGCCAGCCAGGACAGTATTGGAATAGTCGAGTCTAGAGGTAACTAAGGCATGGATAAGGGTTTCACCAGCAGATGAGCTGAGGCAGGGGCGGAGACGGGCGATGTTATGGAAGTGAAAGTAGGCGGTCTTGGTAATGGAACGGATATGGGGCTGGAAGCTCATCTCAGGGTCAAGTAGGATGCCAAAGCTGCGAATGGTCTGGTTCAGCCTCAGACAATGGCCAGAGAGAGGGATGGAGTCGGTGGCTAGGGAACGGAGTTTACGGTGGCGAGCGAAGACAATGGCTTCGGTCTTCCTAATATTTAGTTGGAGGAAATTTCAGCTCATCCAGTACTGGATGTCAGAAAAGCAACATGACAAATCAGAGGCAGTGGACGGGTCAAACTGAAACATAAATACATACATCGGCATTAAGAAAGAACTTGTATGCATAGGGTTGTCCCCCAAACTGTGTGCGATCCCTAGCCATATTTTATTACCATTTGCAATCCATGCTTGGCGCATAAGATTAATAAATATTAATATAAAAATAATATCAATCGGGAGAAAATCAGAACATGCCTGGCTGTCAAAACACTGATTTTATTACTTAATTGAGGTTTAAGATTTCAATGAAATTCCTAAAACAAGTCAGACAACCTGCTGAGCAACTGAATGCTTTATAGATTCTGAGCCCTCCAGCAACATTCTGCATTGGTCAAAGTGCCTGTGGCGATCACAATGGCATTAATTCAGCAAACTCTATCTCGCCACTGATTTTAATGGGGGGGCAGAGTGATGATAATTAGTTGTTTAACCTTTTCAACAAACGTCTCTCTTGGGCGGTGCAAATGTCCCAGCAAATTATGGTGTGGCGTACATAATGGCATAAATCACTCACCATAATTTCCTGCAATTTCTGCACCATAATAATAGCGTACGCTGTAGATGGCGCAAGTGTACTGCAAATTCAGGCCCATTATCTTATAGAGGTTTAAAAGAAAGTTAAGGAAATGGAAAAGGGAAACCGGAATATTATTTTAGGTTAAATAGCGAGAGTTGGACAAGGGGACATAGATACAAATTGGCAAAAGGTAAATCATGATTCATGTCATAACTCTTCTTTACACAAAGAGTGAACAACGTATCGAATAAGCTTCCAGGAAAATAGTGGAGACAAAAATCCAGAAATCTTTTAAGAAACAACTGAATGGTACAATGGGAGAATTTTAGCATCTTTTAGGGTAGACAAAATAAGATGGGCTGAATGGTCTGTCTTATCTGTAATTATCTTGTGATAAGCAAGATCAGCACTGTTTTATTTTAAAACCAGGTAAAAATAGGCTATTAATGTCAACTGTATTCTGGTTATAAAAATTATTATAAAACAAAAATGCCTTTTGAAGGCAGCAAAAGTAATAGTAATAAGGAGTCCATTTATTCATTTTCTTTAGGTAACTGGTCAAACTTTATGTTCTTAATGCATCAGTTCCATGCTATTTGTTTATAGATATTTTCTATTCTACCCAGGATTTATCAATGATACAACAATGGAAGAAAAGCATAAGTTTGAACGCTAAGGATACGGAACAGATTGATGAGTTATTAAAGTTTAAACGTTACCTCTCGAGAAGTAATATGCAGTTTCCATCAGGCTTTGACTGAGTAGCAGCCAAAATTACCTCAGGGGCTCCAGTCGTGACAGTGAGTATTATCTTATCAGTCTCTTTTCCCTGACACATTTCCATTCCCTGGCCTTGATACACCTCATTGTCTGTGCTGGTTTTAATCATATCTTTCTGATTGTCTTCTGTAAAGTTCTGACACGTTGTGTATTCTTTACTTTCCCCAGGAACTTCTTGCTCTCTCCTTGCAGCAGAGACCTCTTTTCTGCTGGCACTTCCAGATTTATTTGTCATCACTGGAGCCCCTCGAAAGTCACAGTGTCCCAAATCTTTGTGTCTGGCAGCAGTCTCTGGGGGCTGATGTTGTGAGATTCCTCCTTCAAATTGATATGTTTCATGTGGTTCGATTAGAATGACGCTGTTTATATTTGTGTGTTCATCTTTCTGGACGTTTCCACAGGATTGAGTGTCTTCACCATCATTGTCCTCTGAGTAAAGATGTTCAACAATGAAAGAAAAAACATTTCAACACATTAATAAACAGGGCTATCATGTTGTAAAACACCATTTAAAACTTAATTATGTTGTCATTCTTACCAAGTTACCAAGTTATAGTGGAGATCACCCCGCTGGATTTGTTATCCTTTGTGGTAACTAGGGGGTCCCAACCCTCCCGGTTACGGCTGAAGTCTCCCGAAATTGGCAGATCCTCTCCCGAGCGCTGCTGCTGGCAACTCGGGAGAAAAGATCGTTTTACCGCCAGCTCTTGCATGCGCGTCGGCACTGCAGTCTGTCCCCCTGTAGAGTGAATGAACTCTACCTCCCCTTCAGTTTGCATTCAGGGGCCAGTTACATTAGACTCCACTGTGTTGTGTATTTTCCTGCCTCCGGCCCGGTGACGTCACTCCCACCGCCACAGAGAGTCAGGATCAGTTGGTGTCGGGAACACTCGAGGGTCAGCAGTTGGGGGAGCCTCAGGGGTCGGGGGGGCCTCGGGAATCGGAGGAGGTGGGAGCTCGGGAGTCAGGGGGGAGCTCAGGAGTCGGGGGTGGGGGCCTCGGGAGTCCAGGGGGGCCTCAGAAGTCGGGGGGGAGCTCAGAAGTCGGGGGGGAGCTCGGGAGTCGGGGGGAGCTCGGGAGTCGGGGGGAGCTCGGGAGTCGGGGGGAGCTCGGGAGTCGGGGGGAGACTCGGGAGTCGGAGGGAGACTCGGGAGTCGGAGGGAAACTCGGGAGTCGGAGGGAAACTCAGGATTCAGGGGTGCTCAGGAGTCGGGGAGCCTCAGGAACCAGCAATCGGGGGCCTCAGGAGTCGGGAATCAAGGAGAGATGGAGACTGAGGAAAGAGGGCTCAGGGGAGAGAGCAAGACTGGGGAATGGGGCCCAGGAGGAGAGGGGGAGACTGGGGAATAGGGGCCCAGGAGGAGAGGGGGAGACTGGGGAATAGGGGCCCAGGAGGAGAGGGGGAGACTGGGGAATAGGGGCCCAGGAGGAGAGGGGGAGACTGGGGAATAGGGGCCCAGGAGGAGAGGGGGAGACTGGGGAATGGGGGCCCAGGAGGAGAGGGGGAGACTGGGGAATGGGGGCCCAGGAGGAGAGGGGGAGACTGGGGAATGGAGGCTCAGGGGGAGAGAGGGAGACTGGGGAATGGGGGCCCAGGAGGAGAGAGAGATCCTGGGAAAAGGGGCCAGGAGGAGAGAGGGATCCTGGGGAATGGGGCCAGGAGGAGAGGGGGAGACTGGGGAATGGGGGCCCAGGAGGAGAGATGGAGCCTGGGGAATGGAGGCTCAGGGGGAGAGAGGGAGACTGGGGAATTGGGGGCTCAGGGGGAGAGAGGGAGATTGGGGAATGGGGACCCAGGAGGCGAGAGGAAGACTAGGGAATGGAGGCTGAGGGAGACTGGGGAATGGGGGCTCAGGGGGAGAGAGGGAGACAGGGGAATGGAGACTCGGGGGGAGAGAGGGACTGGGGAATGAGGGCTCAGGGGAGAGAGGGAGACTGGGGAATGTGGGCTCAGGGGGAGAGAAGGAGACTGGGGAATGGGGGCTCAGGATGAGAGAGGGACTGGGCAATGTGGGCTCTGGGAGAGAGAAGGAGACTGGGGAATTGGGGCTCAGGGAGGGAGATGGAGACAGGGGAATGAGGAATCAGGGAGAGGGAGACTGGGGAATAGAGGCTGGTGGAGAGATGGAGACGGGGAATCGGGGCTTGTGATCGGGTGTCACCTGATCTGGCATTACATGGTCAGATGTCATGTGGTCAGAGCATCACATGATCAAACCTCCAGGAATGCCTCCAACCAGAGTTGGCAACCCTAGTGGAAACTTGTATATAATGCAGACCTCTTACCATTGCACCCAATTCCCAGCCATAATTGGAGCGAATAAAAAAATAAAGAAAAGGGAAATAAATTAGGTATTTTTAAGGATGTAAATTAAGCATATGAGAAAAGGACCGCAGTGTAGTGCAGCACATTGGGGCTCTAACAGCCTGTGCCCTGGTGGTACATGGGTTTATGTTGAGTTCGTGGTACTAGCTGAGTTACTTCAGCATGAAACATGCTCTCGTATGACACAAAATTAAATCAAGGACATTGAAGTTAATGGAGGTTTGGAAAGTTCTTGCTTATAAGTAGACTATGGTATAATAAGACAAGTGGAGAGTATTGCATCATACTCCTGACTTGTGCTTTGTCGGTGGTGGAATGGCTTTGGAGAGTCAGGAGATGAGCCACTCACTCCAGAATACCCAGCCTCTGACATGCCTTGACATTTACGTGGCTGGTCCAGTAGAATTTCTGCTTAATGGTGACCCCCAGGATGTTGATGGTGGGGGATTCGGCGATGATAATGACATTGAATGTCAAGGGGAGGTGGTTAGGCTCTCTCATGTTGGAGATGATCATTGCCTGGCATTTTAATAGGATAAGTTTTCAAGGATTTTCTGAAGATGTGAAATATATAAATGCAAGTTTTTTCAACAATTTTCCTTGAGACACTTCTATAGCATTAGTGACTTTATTGGCTGTAGTCTCTTTGCTGCAGTAATTATGCACACTTAAATACACATTGCACAATGTTAAAGGGTTAGAAAACAGTCACCGTATAAAGACAGACACATTATAGTATAGAGAGAGATATCTGTGGGGAATCAACCTTGAACCTGTATTTTAATGTCAACAAGTACCAAAATAGCACAGGTGCTCTATTTTGCTGAGAAATACAACAATCTAAAACCACCGTATTAGTGATTAAACAGGAAACCTGTGGTTCTTGTGTCCTGATACACGCAGTAATACTGGCCTGGTATATAAACTTAGTACGTGTAATGGGTCTAGGCTAATATACAAATCAGATCAGAGCAAGCTTGCTACACACATTGGGTGCTAAATTGGACCGTGTAGCGCCTGTTCTTTCGGCGCTACCCGGCCTCTCTGACATCCAAGATGACATCTTGGATGCGCACGCACATTTCCAGCGTGACGTGCGCCAGATGCCATCTTGGTATAGGAGTTAGCGCAGGCGCAGATAACGAACACTGGAATCATGTAAAGTAGGGAGAAAATGGCTTCAATCAGTGTGCAACGCTGATTTAAAGTGATAGACCCATTTTGGACCTTAACGCCCAACTCAAAGCACAGTCTGAAGCCCAACCATCTGAACGTGTCTTAGAGTGCGTGGAGGACCCCCCACCAGCGCTATTTAAAGGGACCATGCAGGATTTACATATCAGTAGCTGGATTATTGCTTCTAGCTGCCGACACTTTTGTAACTGTTTTTGGAGGTCTCCTTCCCTTGAATATTTGGACGCGGGGACATAGCCTAACGTTTAGAGCCAGGATGTGCAGGAGTGAAGTTAGGAAATGCTTCTATACCCAAAGGGTGGGAGAAGTTTGGAACGCTCTTCTGCAGCCGGCAGTTGATGCTAGCTCACTTGTGAAAGTTAAATCTGAGATTGATAGCTTTCTGTGAACCAAGGGTATTAAGGGATATGGGGCTAAGGGATATGGAGTTAGGTCACAGATCCACCATGATCTCATTGAATGGCGGAACAGGCCCGAGGGGCTAAATTCTACTGTCACTTGCTGCCTCTTGATATGCGCCACCTTCTCCTGCAAGAAAGCGAGACGTGTGTCTGGGTGATGTGCCTGTCATAGTTATAGAATCATAGAATCATAGAAGTTACAACATGGAAACAGGCCCTTCGGCCCAACATGTCCATGTCGCCCAGTTTACACCACTAAGCTAGTCCCAATAGCTGACAGTGTGTGTGGCCTGTGAGTTGTGGGTGAGCGGCTTAAAACAGTAGTAATCTGAAAGGGTGAGAGGAAACATCTGATTGGAAGAGTTGAGTACCGATGGAAAGAGTTTATTGGTATGTGGGTGATGGGGGGTGTAGTGCGTGGAGCAGTTGGCAGGAGACGCCACTTGACAGTTGACCTCACTCACCTTGATCACTCATATCAAAGCATCGAACTTCTTCTTGTACTGCATCCATGTTCATGGTGCTGTGCGCCTGGCATTGACTTTGTCCCCTGCTGCCTCCCACTGCCTTTTAGATATATGTCTGGAGGGCCTCTTGCCCCCCCACCCACCCCCCGCAGATATAGGATGTCACTCCTTCTGTCCACCTCTTGCACCAAGGTCTCTAGTGCATCAGCAGAGAACCTTGGTGCATGCACTCTCGCAGGCCTGGTACCAAGTCAGATCAGCAGATTGGTGAGGTCTGGTGTGCAGTTTGGAGGATGTGGGATTTAGTAGTGCGCAACCTTTATTCAATGTTTTAACATAACTCATCAGTGTGTAAACATAGGGATGGGACCTGTATCTGTGTTTTATGTGTGTGATATCTGATCTCTGTTCAAACCCCGTGCAGACAGTAGGCTGTTATTTTCATCAAATGACAGGTACCAGCTACCTTTAAGAGATTTCCAAGAAACATCCTCCCTTTAAGAGATTGAGCTCCCTCTGGTGGTGGAAAGTGGGAATTGTATTAATTCCACATGCAAGGCCTGGAATGGAACGCTGATTGCACGTAAGTCCTGGGGCAGGCTGAAACTTGAGTCCTGCCTGCGCAGAGGTCATTGGGCGTGGGGTAATAGCACGCCACGCTACCTACGCCCAAAAACGGCCCCGATCAAATTTTTCCCCCACTGTAACAGACCCAGTGCATGTAATGACATGGGTCTGGTATACACAATAGTACAACCCTAGCACGAGGGAAAAAGAAATATAAGGATATGCTGATAAGGTTAGATGAAGAGGGATGGGAGGGGGCTCATGTGGAGCATAAACACCGGCATAGACAAGTTGGGCCAAATGGCCTGTTTCTGTGATGTAGATTCCATGTAACTCTATGTACTGGGGTGTAAGTCTGCAAATGTATTGCCAAGACACACCCAATCTCACGTTCACGGCTGCCCGTCACTGCTCAGAAAATCTGTCATTTATCTGTACCTTCAAACACTTCTCTGTTTATCTGGACTTGGACCCCTCTGTTGCTAAATCCATGCTTTGGTTTGGCACCTTTTTCTTCAACTTCATTATTTGCCTGTTAAAAGAAGTGTTACAAAGTTATAAACATGGTCATAAAAAGTAATGACCCATGGGCCATCTAAGTGATACAAAAAAGCCACCAATTTTGGAATAACTCACAAATTATTATCCTGTGTACATCAATTTAAAAGTGCTCATTGTTTCTTTTTGGAAGTTATGAGCTTCTGTCGTTATAGACTTACATACTGTATGACAAGAAGACAAAGAACCTTCCAGATATTTCAAATGCTGTATGTACTATACACTCTCTACATCAGATATATAATGGGCCAGAACTTGCGCAGAGTGGCGTGGCCACGATGGCTGCAGTTCCTGTGAATTAAATTAACGAATATACTTTCGGTGGGCACTGTGGCGTCGACTTGCTTGATTTTGAACTTTTAAACAACTGTGCACAATCAACTCAGCCTCTGAGCAGCGTAAGTCGATGCGTATGGAACAGTCTGTGAGAATAGAAGACATTCCCACAAAATCTGTCAGGAAGAGAAGTTACACCCACAAGCAAGCAAGCAGACTTCATTCATTTAAAGTTAGTATTCTGGAAGTCATTGTAAACAAAATTTTTTTTTAATAAAAACCCAAAGAAATAATCGAATTAAATTAAAGAGACAGAAGGGAAAAGTAAAAAAATAATAATTTTTTAATTTTTTTAAAAAAAATTTAATGACCAAAAACTATTAAAATAAGGAGTAATATGAGACTCCACGTTTTTTTAATTTAATTTTCAGTTGTTTGGCAGTCATAAAGCGTTATCGCGCTTTTAAAACTTAGTTTAGGCCTGGTATTTTTAAGCAGATGAGCAAGTTTGTGATTTTTCAGTGATTTCAATGATTGTAGCGTGCGATGGCCCTTTAATTTGCAGCTGCCAAATCGCTGGCGAACCAATAGGATCATTTCCATTTAGTGCGCATGTGCAAACGTGGGAACTTGCTCCTCCTATTTGCCATTAAAAACGGAGAGCACTGTTGAGCTCCTCCATTATTTTGGGAGCAATTTCTGCCCCATTGTGTAAAGTAAAGCATGGTGACCAACCTGCAGCCCTGGGACTACTTGTGGCTTCTGAGTTCTGGCAACCTAACTCTCGTGGCCTAGTCCTATTATTTATCACTTGCTGCTTTGTTCCATTTTAAGCTAACAGACCTGGAACTCTGGAAAGGACTGATTTATTCATTGATGGTTAATTCCTAAACAAGACTGGTTATTATCAGCAACCTGAAAGATGTGCAAATTAATGGGAACATTGATTTAACAATAAGGCTCCAAGATATGTGGCCCACTATGATAACAGGTTGGACATTCCTATGATAATATATACAAAATCTTCGTATGTATTAGGATATGTATGCTTATGAATAGTCACCTGTTGTATATACAAGTGTGAGGTGTCTGCAGATTGGATATGGGCTGCTCAGAATCAATTTGCACCAGTAACAAGCACGTCACTCTGCATTGTGATATCATTTGTTCATAATAAAAGTCAGAAAAATTTGAAAACACTGTTCAGTGTTCCTGGTTTGGTCCTGTTTGCTCAGCTGCAAATCGCACTTGCTATGTATTTGACGCTGTTTTTCAGTTAATTATTCTGCCTTCAGTATTTGGTAACATGTAAGATCTGAATCAGCTGAGTCAATGAGGTTTGCAGGATCTACAGAGTCACTACAGAGCACACACTGATCAGGTTGGGAAATAGTGGTGGCTGTCTGGAGGGGAGGTAGCAGTAGTTGGGGAAGAGATAGCGGAGATTGGGGGAGAGGGACGGTGGCGATCAGGGGGGTGGACTGGTGTTCCAGAAATGCACAGACCAGTCAGTATTTGAAAGGGAAAGACAGATTAACATTTTGGGTGGGACCCTTCATCAGAGCACTCCGTAATATTAAGCTTTCGCCCTCATCATTAATAGGTTATTTTCCTTAAGTCAGTGATATGTTTGTTCTATGTACATCACAGTAAAGGTGCTCTCATTGCGATCTGGCTGCATCCAGAATGACACACCTGGCAATGGTAGATTGGAACAAACTCAATTTTCTGTGGCACACTCACTAGTCTGATACTGGGGTCAGACAAGATTGCAGTACTTCAGTACACTGTTGTCAAATGACCATCTAGCCAGGCGCATTGATGGATTCTTGAGGGTTAGACATGTCACTGGAGGCTGGGATACTTCCCACTCAGCTGCAGGTCACCATTTGAACCAAACAGGTAAGATGGGCCTAGCTGGAAGAACAGCAGGAAGCTTACCAGTGTTCCATACATGGTTTTACTTGGTAAATCTCTGGGCATACATGAAGGCCTCTAAAATCTTGGCTCTTGCAGTCTGCACCCAAGCTCTGAGGACTTATCAGAAACTATGTATGCGGGTAACACGTTTCATGATTTTTTGACTGTTTTTCCACAGAAAGGATTTGGAACAAAGGATTCTTTTAATTGTTTTTTTTAAAGCAAACTTTATTCACACGGTTGCTCTGATACAGAATGTGGTTAAAATGCTAATTTCCCCAAAGACTAAATAATAAGTATTTTGTTAGCTTGTTTTGATAATTGATAAACACCTCACAACCATTACATTGGGAGGTCTTTGGTCCCAGGTGCTTGACATCGATTATATGGCAGGCCTTCACTTCTGGCCGTGAATACAGGGAGATAAAAATAGAGGCCGAGATACAGGTAGTCAGGCTTTTACAACAGACAGCTGTGAGAGCAAGGTTTGGCTAGGCTCAGAAGTTTAGCATGCAGGAGGGAAGTTAGGAGTTATATTAAGTCAAATAAGATGGCTCACTGATGTGGGGAAGCATAATATGTTCATTATTTTGTATTGTGTGAAAACAACTTGTCCTGATTGAATTGAGTGACCCCGATCCTAACTGTTGTTGTGTACGTTCACTTGCTATGAAATAAAGCAGCTTAACAATTTGCATATGGCTTTGTCTTACCAGGTGTTTAATTAGTCCACCGTCAAGAAGATTGGGGGAGTATATAGGGGCATTTGCAAAAGACACACATATCTGGTTCACATCACATGCAGGCACTATTTTAACACCACTGGATTACACTATTATATAGTTAGATATTGAGCAGTATGAGCACAGACCTAAACCTAAGATGCTGAAAGCACTTATGGGAATGAAAATCACCACTGTACCTGATAAAGTACCTTAAGTATGACCCTAAACTTGCAACAGTGGGTTTCTCAGTAATTTGGTATGAAGACTCTTAAGCATGATGATGGGTTTCTGCAAGTGTGAGACAACTGGCTAGCCAAAGAAAATATATATACTACACAGATCTATCAATCTATATTTATCAGCTGCACCTAGGAAAGGGATTTAAGTAAATTAATTAATAAAGGTTTCCATTTATTCAAGTTGAGTTACAACCACCAATTCTGGGCACTGCCCCTACCAGTGCCATCATAACCACAGCAGGAATTGAGCAGCTACAATTCCACTCTGGGTGCATTGGTGGCAGTACCATACTTTTCATTGTACATTTTCCCAGTGCACAGAGGGGACTTCCTTGGGTTTTCTGCCATTCCCTCAATTTAAATTGGTAGTCTGCTCTCAGCACAATATACATTGAACGCTGGGAGTGCAAGAGTCAGGATTTCATGGGCAGAAAATGTACTGGTGAAGCTTTTGAAAGTGGCACCCACATTTCTTGCTGGCTGCAGAGTTTCAAATTAGGTATTTTCTGCTGTGTATTGTGCTGAGATAGGACAGGAGACTCGGAATGTTTTGAATGGTGGGGTCCACCAGTAAAACTGAAATCAAATAAACATCCAATCCAAAGAAACAAGCATTGGCGCAATGTCAGGAAACCAAAAATGACAATAAAAAAAGGAACAACTCCATCAAATGCTCAGTTTAGGCAGTTGTAAAGCTACTTCCAGTGGCTGTGTGCCCGCAGGATTACATTTTGCTCCTGCTTTAAAAGGCCCCCAGCATTGGCCCTCCACCAAAAGTACAACACATCAAAGCTCCTATAGCAGCAAAGACATAGTCCAAACACGCTCCAAACTGGGAACCAGTGCAAGCCTCCTACGCCCCAGCATGGCTCCTTGGGAAAAGCCAAGGCTGGTGCAAATTCAAAGATCCAGGTTTTCCACGCCCTCTGCACATGCCAAACACTTGCGTCATGGGCAAATGGAAGAGGAATTTCAGCTCCTTATTAGATGCACAGAGCACTGTTTATAACAACATGTTATATAAAGCTCCAGTCATGAGGCGTGTTAGTTTCAAATTACATATAATTTGAAAAATTACATTGAAACTTTGTGTTTGATAGCAAGACTGTAACAAAGAAAATAATATCACTGTTTCCAACATAGCTGTGGGAGAACTCAGATATACCTCAACTAAACAACAAAATTAACAAAGAAAATAGTCACGTGTACTGCAATATTGTCACGGAGTACTTGCACCACCCAATGGTGTATCTAAAATACACAGTCCCACGGTTGTCCTGTAACAGAACACTTTTGTAACGTACAAGCGGTGGTCTGTAAAAAATATTCTTCCTTTAGAAAGTTATTTAACATTTTACAATAGGGGTTGGTTTAAATGCTTGAATTTTGTGAGCTCTAGTTTTAATCCTCAAACTCTGCTTTTGTGATTAGCAGGACCCTGGAGCACTAAGCATAGATCAATGGAATACATTAACTGCATTCCTGAAATAAATTTTGTTGCAAAAACTTTTCATAATGTGGTACTAGTAACAGCATTCCATACAGGAAATTTCCTTTGGCTCTTACATGTATGTTGAAGGAATAAAAAGTTAATACAAGGCAACTGTAGACACTGTGGGGGTAATTTTGATTTTGTGCGATAGTGTGAAACGGGTCCCATTTTACACTATTGCACAAAGTCCAAATGACTCCCCCGTGGTTCAACTATACATAATAGGTATAAAGTATAAACTTTTCAAAATCAACAAGCAGAGGATGAATGAGTAATTGTTAACATAGACTTTCATTCTAAGCATCGCCTGTTCCAGTCATTAGTAAAACTATCATTCTATTACAACTCTAACTTTTTTTTCTAAATTTTGGTTTAGTTGATAAGACTGACCTCTGAAGGTTCTATTAGACTTCCCTTTTTCCAAGGCACAATTCCTTTAAGAATAAATTGTACTATGTGGGAATTTTTGAAGGTCTCGCCCACAAGATGAATGACTTTATCCACAGCTGACACCATTCGTTCTATGCCGTCTAATTTCTCTTTTTGTTTAGCTGTGTCTTGATGTACAGATGTCACCAATTTGAACAGTTCCATGAACAAAGGCTTCATCTCAGGGTCACCGAGGCAGTTAGTATGTTGCGAGTATTTAACATCACTTTTCTTTTCATCTACCACTCCATCACTGTCCTTTAATGTTTTCAGTATTTTGATGTTCTTTTCTAAGTCACCCATTCCTTGAGACATATCTTCCAATTTCTTAAGAACTTGTCCTTGAAAGTTTACTATTTGATCTACTTTTTCATTCAGAAGATTCAGTTTGCTGTCCATCGTACTTAGGTTATTCACCACGCTGCTTTGATTTGCACCAGACGACTTCTTTCCTTGACCAACGGGCCCACTTTTATCCTGAGAGTCAAGATTCCCTCCTTCATACATTCTCGCCAAACAAGTGGTCAGGGAAGCTTGCTTACTCATTTTGTCAAAATTGAATATGAAATAAAATAGCTGTTCAAAAATAATCAGCTCAGATCTTATGATATCTCCTCCTCCCTTCTTAAAGAATTTCCCAAACAAAAGAATCCATTCAGTTCATACAGATTTTTTTATCTGACAATCTCTCGTTGGCATATAATATCAGAAGAGAACTGTGTATCTGCTTTAACTTTGTCATTCTATTTGAGCCTCACTCTCTCCTGTCACCGTTGCTCCTCACAGATTTTTAAATAACCCATCCTGCTTGATGTAATCTGAATTCTTCTTTGCCCCTTGACGTCACAGAAATTTTCCTGGGTGATCAGCATATTTTTCTTGAGAATCTGATGATAAGCATGTCATCTGAGAATGTGACAAAGCAGGGGGCTTGTATTTATTAAGGTTTAAATTTATACGCATATAAAATAATGTATTGTAAAATGTTTCATTAATCACAACTGCAGGCTCAGGACTTGAAGTACAAAGGATTAATATGCAGCTATTTACAACTGTTGGCGAATATATGTTCTCAAATGGTAATGCATGTAGTGACCTGATACTAGCTGTCAGATGAAACAAAAATAGATTGTGATGACAATTGCATCAAATATTTTTCTGGCACATGCCTTTAGCATTTCAAACTCTGTTGTGGGATGAAGTTATATTAAACAATATTCTAAGCATTGCCATTATGCTCCTTTAAAATGACTCTCATGGGCACACAAATACCAATCTCATATTTGAATATAACCTTGAATAGAATAACATTTAACTTTCAAATCTCTTTTGAAATAATTCACAATTGTCTAATTCTGAAATAAGACAAACATTTAAACAGTCCCTAAAGCATTGTAGTAACTTATACCCTGAATTACGCTTGTATTACAATTGGATCATGAAACATTTCTTCCACTGGGC
Source organism: Heptranchias perlo (assembly GCF_035084215.1). Taxonomy (NCBI): domain Eukaryota; kingdom Metazoa; phylum Chordata; class Chondrichthyes; order Hexanchiformes; family Hexanchidae; genus Heptranchias; species Heptranchias perlo. Next base: position 35,452,587 of record NC_090340.1, on the reverse strand, counting down.
CTCCAGTGACAATGCTTTGTAATTAGAGTCTGCTATAGGGGGGTTCAGCCACTGAAGTACTATCCAACACTGAGATGGGTATCAAGAATGAGTGCCTGATATCCAACAAATTGCCTCAACTGTCCTGCACCTTAAAAAGTCTCTGTTCAGTTAGTACCTACTTCTTACCTTTATTTTTATTCGTTCATGGGATGTGGGTGTCGCTGGCGAGGCCGGCATTTATTGCCCATTCCTAATTGCCCTTGAGAAGGTGGTGGTGAGCTGCCTTCTTGAACCGCTGCAGTCCGTGTGGTGAAGGTTCTCCCACAGTGCTGTTAGGTAGGGAGTTCCAGGATTTTGACCCAGCGACGATGAAGGAACGGCGATATATTTCCAAGTCAGGATGGTGTGTGACTTGGAGGGGAACGTGCAGGTGGTGTTGGTCCCATGTGCCTGCTGCCCTTGTCCTTCTAGGTGGTAGAGGTCGCGGGTTTGGGAGGTGCTGTCGAAGAAGCCTTGGCGAGTTGCTGCAGTGCATCCTGTGGATGGTACACACTGCAGCCACAGTGCGCCGGTGGTGAAGGGAGTGAATGTTTAGGGTGGTGGATGGGGTGCCACCTCATGATCTGGCTGTATCTGCGAAAGGAAAGCTGGCAAAAATGTGGCGCCTTGAAATCAGGCAATAAGGGCTCAAAGACATAGCCACTACTCTCAACACATGGTCGTCGCATCTCCCGCTTCCAACAAAACTTTGCCTGTATAATACTTGCAACACTCCGATTCTCCTGTATGTATCAGAGACTTAAACAGTCTCACAAGCAAACCGGGCAAAAATTGATGCAGTGATGTCTTTGCCGCATTCGGCACCATGACCATGTCACCAATACTCCAATCTCCCCTAAGTGTCACAATTGACAAAAGGCTCTTAAGCTGTTTGGGCACATGGCCAGGCTTGACCAGTGACGTGACACCTCCAGAGTGCAGAGCTTATCCTCCAAAGACCTGGAAACGCCCCCTTGGAAGAACAAGAAGCATCTCGCTTTCGACCATTACAGCTGACCTCAGGGCCCAAAATATAAGAGTCTTCTCCGCCATGAGGAGAGCCAAGGACCATGAGAGATGGAGACGTACGATCCATCAAGCAACACTATGTAGGAGCATGCTACAATAATGATATACCAGCCATTGCGATCTATATTGAAACACATCAATCTTTGCTGATCTCTACTAAAACACACCAGCCATTGCTCGCTCTCAGTTTAAACTGAAGTATAAACAATGGAGTTGTCTACAGGATGAGCAGCATTGGCAATCTTTGTTTATATTTATTGCATAGGTGCAAAAGGTTGAGATGAACCATAGACTGCATTCTACTGTGATAGCCCCTGTCAACTTTTACCTTGGAAGTATTTGTCTCTGGCAGAATGTACCACCAGTCATTCCCACCCATAATCTGACATTCCCCAAGAATGGGTGGGTTGGGGGCGGGTGGGAGGTTAAAATAATAGCTTTTTGGAGCGGGACCGCATCCAGGCTCCAACTCACCCACTTCTGGATTTAACCCAGGTAGGTTTGTGTGCGTGTTCACAGCAGATACCAGGAAGTCCTGCCCCCACTTAAAGCTGGCGGGCTGATACTTAAAAGGGCAATGTACCTCATTGAGATACTTGTGCTACTTAACATTTTGTGTATTGGACATTTAAAATGAATTTAACCTTACCTGTTCGGGTTTCTCATTGCTTCCGATTTACAACAGGTGAAAGCAGATGGGAAGGGCTGGATCCATGAGGTAAGTGTTTTTATTGCGCTGCTCGTGGGCCCAGAGGAACAGGAGTGCTTCATCCAGGCCCAACATGGTCACCTGGCCGACAGGAACCCTGCACTCAGCTGACACCGCCACCCCCCGCCCCCCCCAACAACCACCCCCATGTCTAATGCTGGCTGATCCCTGATGTCGGATGCTGGCTGACCCCCCCCCCACCGATGTCGGATGCTGGCTGACCCCCACCCCCCCCCCCCCCCCCCGATGTCCAATGCTGGCTGAACCCCACCCCCGATCAGCGATGCTGGATGACCCTCCGATGTCGTCCACATTCCCCCAACTCCCCCCGCCTCCGATTTTTTCCAAGCTCAATGATCTCTCACCCCCTCCCGCCCCCCTCTCTGATTTGCAGCTCCTTTCACTGCCGACAGGCAGCCAGCCTGACAATCTGGTTGCCTGGCATGTGGAAACCCACAAGCTCAAATACTCACCTTCAATTGAGTTGTGATCGCAGATTGTGACACATTCAATTCGCTTCCAGGTTCCCCACACGAGTATCTGCGGACGCGTGGGGTACCGGCTCCGAGTAAAAATTATGCCCACATGTCACCTTGCATCAACCAAAATGGTAGTAAGGTCAATCTAAAGCATATAACACCAGATTACATATTGATTATATTTAGATAAATGTCTGATCCTTATTCAAACTATCCTGCAACTTCTCACAGAGTTCCATTTTGCTGTTTATTATTTTCATTAAGCCATCCAGTTCTGTAAAGAATAGCCGTCCATCCACAATTTTCAAATTACATTATGCTCCTAGATATGAGTTCTAGGTTATCAGGAAAGACTGAAGAAACTTGGGCTTGGCCAAGAAGTGTCTGAGAAGCGATCTTATAGAGGTATATAAGATACTTAAGGGAATGGAAAAGGTAAATGTAGAATTTTACTTTAAATTGTGAGACTAGGACAAAGGACACAGATTTAAACTGATATCAAAACATTCTTCTTCACACAGAAAGTGATCAACATATGGAATAGACTTTCAGAAACAATGAGATTCAATGAGAGACACTATGATCATTTTGGATAGATGAATTTAGATAGGCCAAATGGCCTTTCTCATCCATAAATATCTTGTAAGGTTATGAGATTTAATATTCTTAAACCTTTGCTGCAAGCAGTTTTAACAACCTTGATGCTCATTCATTCAAAATCAAACAACGTCTTTTCATATGGGATTCCTTTGTGATGACAGCATAATTTTTTCCTTGTACTCATCACCTGCTGCTATAGTGACAGGATCTTTCTGGGACATCATATATTTTGTTTTGCCTTTTTGTTATAGTATCGCTAGGGTTAAAATCAAGTTCACTTGAAGAAATAATCCAATCTAGAATCTGTGCATTTCACTATTCCAGTATTTCCATTTTCAAAGACAAACCGTCTGGGATGAGACCTGTGCCTTTTATATGTTAATACTGATTAATTCCAAAGCCATTTGGGTTGATATCATTAGAAGCACGTCCTGATAGCAGCTGGTTTTGTTCTGTTAATGTTCCATTAAGACGAAAGAGATTTTCAGTCAGATGACAAATTTGTGTCTGACAATTATCAGATGGTCTTTGCTGACAAACTAGGGGTAATCCATAGAATTGCATACTCTGTGTCTTTAAATATATGTACGATTGGCAGTTTTGATTTTGAAAGACACATTTTTGATTTCAACAACTTGCATTTATATAGCACCTTTAACATAGTAAAACGTCCCAAGGCGCTTCATAGGAGCATTATCAAACAAAATTTGACACCGAGCCACATAAGGAGATACTAGGACAAAAGCTTTGTCAAAGAGGTAGGTTTAAGGAGCATCTTAAAGGAGGAGGGAGAGGTAGAGAGGCAGAGAGGTTTATGGAGGGAATTCCAGAGTTTAGGGCCTGGGCAGTTGAAGGCAAGGCCGCCAATGGTGGAGCGATGAAAATTGGAGATGCACAAAGGTCAGAATTGGAGGAGCGCAGAGATCTCGGAGGGTTGTAGGGCTGGAGGAGGTTACAGAGAAAAGGAAGGGCGAGGCCATGGAGGAATTTGAAAACAAGGATAAGAATTTTAAAATCGAGGCGTTGCCGGACTGGGAGCCAATGTAGGTCAGTGAGCACAGGGGTGATGGGTGAACGGGACTTGGTACGAGTTAGGATATGGGCATTTCCTTTGGTAGAAGAGCAGGGGAGTTCTACTCAGTATCCTGGTCAATATTTATCCCTCAACCAATATCACTAAAAAAAATGTATTATCTGGACATTATCTCATTGCTATATGTGGGACCTTTCTGTGCACATATTGGCTACCGTGTTTCCTACATTACAACAGTGACTATACTTCAGAAGTACTTCATTGGCTGTAAAGCTTTGGGACATCCTGAGGTCGTGAAAGGCACTACATAAATGCACATTCTTTCTTTCTTTTCTTTGGTCAAACTTCAAAGATTACTGGGAAATATCTCATGCTCCCAGTTTACCAATTCTCCTGAGGCCATCAAGAGGAAGGCACGGGAAAAGGCAAACAACCTCATGTAAAGTTATTGTTAAGGATGTTATCACAGTTCCAATATTAATAAGAGTGTTGGTGAATACTGCATCTGTGTATTAGCTTTCATGTTCAAGGAGGGATAAATATGCTCAGTAAACTACTGTAATCTGCTTTATTGTATATTGCTACTGCTTTTCTGTTACTTTTATTAAACTTGCTCATGGGTTATAGGTCGGATAGAGTATTTATTCTACTGTTTTCCAAAGTTTAGGAGGTGACGGGGGGCTTGTGATATATCCAGTAAGCTAAATGCTCACAAGGATTTCTGTTCGGCCCATTGACTCACTACATTACCAGATAGCAGGCATATAGGGCTCGATGTTACCAGGCCTGCGGGTTTCCGGCGGGTTGGGTTTCGGGAGCGTGGTCAACACGCTCGGTGAAATTAGTGGGTTGCCCGCGTGATCGTAGCAGGCAACACACTAATAGGAATCAATTACCTGCTCCTCCGGGGTCCACGCTGCTGGTCTGCGCGTCGGGCGGGCTGCGCATGCGCAGTACGATCTGTCAGCTGGAGGCTCTCTAGTTAAAGGGGCAGTCCTCCACTGACAGATGCTGCAACCAATGGAACAAATTTCAGCATGGAGCAGCCCAGGGGGAAGGCTGCTCCCAGTTTAATGATGCCTCACCCCAGGTATCATCAGATGGGGTGAGGAGGAGGGCGAAGACAGAGATCTTCCACCCGGCGGGCGGGAGGAAGCGGCCAGCCTCTGCCACCAAGAAGACCTGGCTCGAGGTGGCAGAGGGGGTCACCTGCGCAACCAACATATCGCCCACCTGCATACAGTGCAGGAGGCGCTGCAATGACCTCAGTAGGTCAGCCACAGTGAGAACACAAAGTCTTTCCCCTACACTCCATCTGCCACAACACTGCCCCCACCCCACATCTCCTTCGGCACCGCCAACACTACTCTGTCACATCACCCCTCATACCCACTCAAATCCCATCCTCATCTTACCTCCACCTAATCACCTCGCCAGTACTCATCCTGCCACTAACACGCGACCCAATCCTCATACAATCTCATGGCTCTATCCCATACTCACCCTCTCGTGCATCTCCCTCACGGCCAGCCTCACTCAACCTGCCACCACCTGTGCTGCAGCCACAGGGCATGCATCATATATGTGCAGTAGGCAGCGTAAGGCAAATGTTTCGTGAGCATGAAGGGGGTGCACAAGGGTGTCGGAGGGTTTGCCATGGGTGTTACCTATATTGAATTTCAGAGCAACAAACAGCACACATTATATTGGCACCACCACTGCCATGTCTCCGCGAATCCTGTCTGTTGTGTCCAATAATGCCCGCTCCTGGGTATCACTATGAGGACCCACCACTGATGCCACCCATCGTGTTACTGCAGAGTAGGTGCAGGTGTATTTGCAGGGCTCGTCCGCGCAGACCACTGAGAGACATCGGCGGTGTAGCCGGCTGCACCCTGGAAGGATGCGGAGGAGAAGTTGTGGAGGGCAGTGGTGACTTTGGCAGCGACAGGTAAGCAGTTGGTGCTGGGGCCAGCCAGGAGCAGCTCGGCATGAAAGAGCCTGCAGATCTCCACGACTACATGTCGAGCGAATCTGCGCCTCCGTGTGCACTGCTGCTCGGAGAGGTCCGGGGAGCTTCGCCTCGGTCTGTGGACCATGTGGCGAGGGTAGTGCCCTCTGCGATGCGTCTCTCTCTGCGGTAGCCCTCCCTCCTGCTGTGCAGGTGGGCGTGCAACAACACCGTGTTGGGGGGCTCCACGTCTCTGCGGCGGACCGCGTGGACTGCGAGGCTGCTGGGGCTGGTCATGCTGTTCGTCCTCCGAGGGTGTCCACGCACCACCCATCTGGCAGGTGTTGGTCTGAGGGGTTGTGCAGGGTAGGTGGGTGGTTCCTCGGACTGGGGCTGCGGTTTCGTGTCGGTCTGTCCTGTGGCTTGGCGGGGGGTGGTGGGGGGCAGGGGTTGCCCTATGTGACGCAGTGGCCTCCTGCATGGGTGAGGGCTCTCCCCCGTGGAGTGCATCTTGACAGCTGCCACAGGCTGCTGGCTGCAACACGCCTGGTTGGAGAGAGACTGTTTCCCCCAGTGTGTGAAACAGTCTGCGATGCAGGTAAAATCCCACACTTCCTCTTTTGACAGCTGATTCAGCTCATTAACTGACCTCAACAAGCAAGGTAAGTACTCTCAAGTGGAACCCCGCTGGCTTTAATTGCCTGCGGGATTCCCACCAGCGGGGGCCACGCACGCAGCCCCGCACGTCATCGGGGAACCTGGAAGTGGTCGGGGTCGCGGCGCGATCCGGTCACGTGACCTCATATCGGGATTTTCGGGGCCCCCCCGCTGGAAACCCGCAGGAAACCCGACCCTAAAATCGAGCCCATAAAGTCACAGACAGATTTTTAGGGAGAGAAGGCTTGCTTATGGGAGTAGTTCTAAGCCTGACAGAAATACCTGAGTAAAAACATACCACTTCTGATTTTATAAGCTAACCAAAGATAGGGATTGTTACAAATTCGGGTCTGCCATACGTACCTTCTTAGGTTCAATGCTGCCAATCACTCCCGTAAATGATCTGAATATCTTACTTTCATGGGAGTTAACTCACATGGCCCTAATTCTACTTGCATAATAAGAGTGTAACAATAATACCCCCTGTGACCTGGGCCGGATATTCATTTCTTTCACTCATGTACTTCTATAATCTTTTCGCAGGGAAAACCAAGCAAACATTTGGTGAGACGAAGCTGGATACAAGTTGTTAGGCTGTTTTATTTCACAGTGAGTAAACATACCGCACAACAGTTCTGATCAAATTCACTTAGTTGAATTGATACAAGTTGTTCTCATGGAATAAAACAAAAGTAATGAACACGCTATGCTTCCTCACATTAAAGGGTTGTCTTGCTTGACTTAAATAAACTAATTTCTAACTCCCCATGCACTGTATTCTTCTTGCAGCCATTTTTGGGGCCTCATTGCTTTACTGCTTTATGTTTCTAAAAACCTGTCTGCACAGCATCCTGATTCTGTGTTTTATCTATTACTATTCTATTGGATCAAAGACTTTCCAACACAATGGGCGTGAGTAGTTTTATTGATTGCCAAGACGAATTGTTTATTATTTACAATCAACATCAAAGCTAACTCATTGGTATCTTAACTAACTATTTTCTTAGATCCCTTTTTTAACTTCCATGAATAAACTACGTTTTGAAACATAACATTTAAAGTAACCCTTTTCCCAAATTTTTCAGTGGAAAAATGTTCAAAAAAGAAATCCTGACTTGTCATGACAGGGATCCTCTTGATCATTACGTACAGTGTCGAATATTGTTTGCAATTTATTCACTCACTTTGTGACTTTCTTAATGTCAATGATTTTTTTCCAGGCCTCCTTTACTGAACATCAAATAGTGCATTGACTTGGGCAACCTCCTCCCAAGCATAGTGTCAATGGACCTTGGTGTTCATATTGTTTGCCGTCTATCAAACACGTTAACCACATGTTCTGATGCATTATCAGTGAACTGCGCTTTCCTGCAATGTTTGCCTTCCATTTGGTCGCTCTTCGCTCTCCATAATTGCTTCAATGGCCAAAACTGTTTTTATCTCATTACTTAATATTGTTAAGGCCCTTAAGAGGTGGCAAGCAGCCAGGCTGGTGATGGAACAATTTGTTTACCGCTATGAGTAGGGAGGGCACAAATCAGACAGTCACGTCGGCGGCTACATAGTTTTTACTACTATCAGCATCGTGGATCGCCACGGCCCCAAATCACCATCCAGAAAACATTGCAGGAAGAGTACAGTGTGACGACTGGGTGATGATAGGATTGGACATGGCTACCATGATTTCCTTAATTGTTTTATCCTTGACACTTGCTACCCAGACTCAGTCACCTGGGTGAGAAGAAAATAAATGCCAGAGCAAAAAAGAGGAGTACATTGGATGGAAAACTAAAGACAATTTCTTTTTATAAGCAAGGTAGTACAGTACTAAATGTATTGGCGTTAAAACAGAAAAGATCATGCTGAAGCAGGAGTGTGCATTAACGGATTATCTCCCTCTATGCTATTATGAATCACGCTGATTCATGGCACAGGCTGTGCCTCACTGTCACAGGAGACTTACTTTACCTAAATGACTGATTGTACACACACACGCACGTACACACCAATGCTGGTTGGAATGGAACTATTTGTAGCAAACAGTACAGTTTATTAATAAACCTGCTCCAAAGACAATTAGCCTGGCCTATATTTCACTATCCTAACTCCTATAATACCAATCATCCAAGGCAAGAAATACTATTTTCATGCTAACAATTATTGCACAATATTGCAGGCGAATCTATTTTGTTATGAGATGCATTTTTATATATGCAGTCAACCCAGCCTACAGAAAGTGTGGTTTCCAAAGGAAGCCTTAGTGATGCAAAAGAATTTCACACCTAACTGCAGCAAGGCAAAGACATCAGCATGTTTAAAACGGGACTATTCAATATATGCAGTTGTTCAATTGGTCACACACTCAGAGGTCAACATTCTTATCTTACTGGAGATGTACTTTGGGAATGCAGAATCCAAACCACTTGCATTGACGTGACTCCTGCATTCCACCCTGAGTGATCTGAATGTTCACACTACAAGCAAATCCCTTGAAAGGTCCCAGGCGATTATGAGGAACCATCAGGTTTCTGTCCTCTATGTTAGTGACCTGCAGTGTCCATTTGTATTTACTCTGTTTTATACCAGAAATCATTATAATTAATTCTCAAACTTTTACCTGAACATATACATTGGAAGTCAATATCTCAAATGAAAAGAACGATTATTATTGATATGTTTTCTAACCAGATAATCCATCTTCCGCTTTCCTCTCCTGAAGGTACTGGCTAAACAGTAAGTGTTGGTGGGCTATTTAGCTGTGGAGAGCATCACAGCTGCAATCAATTCTGCTTTCAACGAATGTCAATACATGCACACTTTCCTGCAAGGATTGATGGCTATCCAACAGTGGCTAAGGTGTATTATCAGTTCCACACTTCAAACTACTACAAACTACATTTTTGAGAGAGAGTACATTGCACATAGCTCCACAACTTAGCTAAAACTTAAAATATACATAACCCATTTTATGTTGCACCGGGATTTCTGTGGCTTCTCCTGAGGAGGGGAAAGGCGGAATGTTTGTGCCTCCAACAACCCAGCCAAGGGACTGGGCACACTTTAACTTTTGTCTTTGGAGCGTGTTTCAAAATATAGAAGGTGCAGTTTTTTTTAAGTGATTTTCTGAACTTGATATGGCTGCTAAATGATGTTATGTGACATTCTATCCTCTCTCCACACACAGACACACACACACACACACACACATCAAGTTATATCCTATTCCTATGAGCATTAAGAACTGGTCCTGTGGTGTTTAAAGGATGTGCCAACTACATTCATGTAGTTTACACATAGCTTCAGAGTCATTTATATATGTAATAACATTTTAAAAAGAATCACCAGGTTCATGTTGAGAAAAATGTTAAAACATTTTTACAAGGTTGTGTAGTATCTGCAGTGGTTCCGTTTGTCTCTATAGATATTTCTGTGACTATTTCAAACCAAAGAATTGTTAATAGCAGACAAATACTGAAAAGTCTAATCATGTGGTGGAATTTATCCCGAGCTCCCAAAGACCATTTCTAGTGACTAGATAACAGACCATTACTGAACTGAATTCATTTGTTGATAAAGGAACTGAGACTGCATCTGAGGGGAAATGCTATCTCCATGCGTCAGAAAAGGATGCAGAGTTAGAAGAGGAAGAGAAGGAGGAGGAATGTGCATTTATATAGTACCCTTAATGTAGAAAAATGGCTCACAGCACTTAACAGAGGCATAATCAAACAATGGACGTTAAACCAAAGAAGGAGAAATTAGAAGGAGTGATCAAAAGCTTGGTCAAAGAGGTGGGTTTTAAGGAAGGTTTTAAAGGAGGAGTGGGAGGTGAACAGGCGGACAGGTTTAGGGAGGGAATTCCAGAGTGTGGAATAAAGGCATGGCTGCAAATTTGAGGCAAAGGGAGGCAGGGATGCACAAAAGGCCAGAGCCAGAGGAAGGAAGAGTTTGGATGAGGTTGCAGAGGTAGGCAGAGGTGAAGCCATGAAGGAATTTAAACACAGGGATGAGAATTTTAAATTTGAAGTACTGGACAATGGTCATGGGCAAGTGAGACTTGGTGTAGGATAGCATATAGGCAGCAGAGTTTTGGATGGAATTGAAGTTTATGGAGGGTGGAGGTTGGTAGACCAGCCAGAAGAGCAATGGAATAGTCGAGTTTGGAGATGACAAGCCAACTTTTATACTAAAAGAGCAAATTGAACATGGTGCAGATAAGATGAAATCAGTAAGCACAAGTTTTCTTCTGGTACAGATCACATTGTTGTAAGCATGCATCGATTTGGTTCTAGAATTATGATAACTCAACATTCTACCACATGTATCTTGATTATATGCGCTATCAATCATGATATTCCCTCTTTCTCTGTGAGAAAGAGGAATGGGACTCAAAAGGCTTTGACTCTGAGCTGGTTAGGTCCGAGACAAATATTGTGTTGATTTAGGGAAAATTTAGTAGTCCCCTATTTGGCTCCTCGACATCAGCATCAGTTGGAGTTAAAATTAGTTTAATGGCTCCAGTTTTCCATGCTTGATTGTGCTCAACCTGACCAAATTCAGTATGGGATACTGAAATTGTTAGTTAAACTTTTTGAATAATGCTCATATTTCAGAGTTCTTATGTTCAGACATATCTGAGTCGAAACTAGATTTCAAGAAAATGGTGAGAAACAAAGCATGTCAAAAGTCACATTTTACTTTCTGTACTGCACAAAGAACATTTTACTTTGCAAAATGCCACAAGCATTCATGATCTTTTACGTTACATCTTCTGGTCTTGGGAAAGCAGATACAGTGAGAATATTATTGCACTAGTAACAGTTTCATTACTCAGTATAAATTATTACATTTTGTTTCTTATTGCTGATTGCTGGGATTATTGCAATTATTGGAATCTAATAGCCTTCACAATTTTAAAAAAAGACTGGATTTTTTTGCCACAACTCAACAAAGAAAACGTCCCAAATATAGCTGAAAATATCCATACTATTATATCCAGCAGTATATTCTAATTGAAAGCACTTCCACAGAGTGCCATGGACTGCAGACGCATGATTCTTGAACAATTGGAGGCACTCCTAAAAGCCCTGATCTATGTAGGGCTGACAGCATTGGTGTTCCACCAGTGGCTTTGCTCTCCCTGGAACAAAGCTGTACTGTAAAGGAGCCAAAGCATTTGCTGTTCTTTGTCAGATAAAATTTTCTTTTCTGACTTTTGAACTTTGAAAGGTCACCCTCCTGATATAGATTAAAACCATTTTAATGCTTAGGTTCCTTTTCCCATGATTTTACTTACATTGAAAAGCAAACTATAAATGTCTTTTATTCATACTTCACTCATAAATAAAAAATACTGCCTCAGAAGGAAAGCCCCTTTGAGATTGTTGCTAGTATGGACTGTCAGTGTTTCCACCTGTCGCCTAATCCATTTTGAAGAAAACAGGATTCGCAAAGTTGTAACACGACAGGAAACCAGTTTCTTCTGTTGTGGTCATAAAACAAGTTCCTCTTTATAAGAATAGGCATTCTTAATTTTAGTTCAAAACCAGTCTGCTTATGCTTTCAAATCAGCTGTGGTTCTGCCAATAGCACAGTTGAAAATCTCTGTAGGGTTTCAGAGAATGTCATTTCATATTTATAAAGTATATATGAATCAGACATTTTTGTACAGAATTTTCAATAAAAAGTGAGAAATTATAATAACAGTGACTTAATTATTCATTGGTTTCATTTTAAATTGTAGCCACACCTTCACCTGTGTACTGGCACATTACAAGTTGTAATTAAGGAATTTTGCATTGAAATGTGTTAATGTGACTTAAAAGAAATTGATTTCATACTTATAGCCAAATTGATTTGTGCCTTGTGAGCTAAAGAAAATATTTGTGTGAACTTTATTTAACTTTTCTAACTATGGGAAAGATACTTGTTCACACCCGCTGTGAAGCCATGGCATCATAGATCACCAAAAATTGACCATCTATGAAATGGCCTATTCTGTATATTTTTCAGACTCAGTTTGCTTAAATGTCATAATTGAATTGAGTTACTAATATGACTGAGGAGTGCAAGGGATAGTGTCAATGCTGATGATATACTTGATGGTCGAAGACTAAAAACCACTTCCTCATGCAGTTTGAGAGAGATTGCATTTGTAAAGTGCACAAAGTGTAGAGGTTTGAAGTTATACAGAGCGCCTGAACCATACATACACACACACATCCACTTCATCATAACATTAGGAAATTCAAGAGCAATGGGGCAAACATAATATATGTAAGTATGATGTAAACAAATTCCTAGCAAATCCTGATATAACCACATCTTATACAATTACAGTTTATTTCTAAATTATTCACAAAGCTCCTACTGATTTTCAACAATCAATATAACAACCTTCTTGTAAATGCTGGTTGGAGATAGTCTTTTGTGGATTTTTATTGTTGAACTGTGGAACTGCATTATTAGTACTTAGATGAGGATTCAAATGGAGATGTTCCCCATCCCACTGCACCCACCCCCCCCACAAAAAAAAACTTGCACTCTTCTATTAGTCACTAAAATTTGCACATCTACAAATAACTGCTGTAGGAACTTCATGCACTGCTGTTTGCTCACTATCCAGACCACTCTGCTGGTCAATATGAATGTTCAGAATGCATTTCCTGTTAGGCACTCATCTATTTAAAAAATCCCTTTAAGATTCTAGGAGGAACATCTAAAGAAATCCCTGCCCTTTTTTCAAATTTTAAAAGAGATTGATTTAAAAAATAGACTTTAATAAATGTATCAGTGATATATGGATACAGAAATAGTACATAAGTAGTTTCATAATCTGCTTATATTAGATCATTTTTACTTACAGAGGGTTTGCTTTACAGCTGTACTGCTGTACTCGGCCGAGAAAAACAGGCTGTGCAACCCAGAATATATAGTAAAATAAGGTGGTAGTGTTTTAGATAGTAAAATAAAAATTAAAATCATATTTGTAACTTTCAGCTGCTGGTGTGTATTCAGCTGGCAATCAATAATCCAATACTAGGTCTGAACACTCCACATCTGGACATGGAGCTTCCATCCACTAAAATATTGTTACTAACGTGCAGTTGTTTTCTGCTGCCTCAAAATATTCCTAATTTCATTGTTCCATTTAACTCCAGCATCTGGAAGACCATAGATTTTTTTTACAACTACATGGCTCTCTGCTCCTGTTCATATTCTGAATGGAGTGTCCTAGATTTATATTTAAGAGCCAAAATACCACAACAGACCTTTTCAGCCAACTGGGCATGTGGCAAACCCTTATATATAGATCCTGACCTTAACTCTTTCCACTTACCTTTAGGAACATAGGAATGTGCAGTATCAGATAAAACGTCCCAAAGTTCAAACAGTACCACATATTGCTCTCTCTCTTATCCATTAATTGCCTCTTTTGGTAAAAAAACTATCCAGCTCTCTCTTGAATTTGCTGTTTCTTTAGGTAATCTGATGCACACATTCACCTTCCTCTATGTGACATTGTTACATCTAAACTGTTCATCTTTCCTCTTCTGAACTTGAGGACATGCTCCATAACTATTTGGCTATTTTATTTCATTATGACCTGCAGAAATATTTAATGGATCACCAAAATAATCATTGTTCCAGTAACACATCTTTTACATTACTCACTGATATTGTTCAGTACTAAGCATAGGCTGAAATATTTCAGTTCCTATAATAAAGCTATTCAGTTCTAGTATAAAAGGGAGTACATTTTTTTGTTTTTTCTGAATATTATGTGCAACAAATCTAATCAATTATTATAAAAGATGGGCTTTTTTGTTTTTAATAGGAATTGGTCTCATTAGAATTTATCCCTTTGTTAATTTTCTGTGATCTCGATTTCCTCACTAGAGTCGTACTCTTTCTTATATCAGCACTGCCTGGTTAGGGACCCACTTATGCTGCAATCCTATTAATTTCATTGCTCACAACATGGTTGTTTGTTACCTGTCTACATCGTGCCAAGGTGGGATATGTCAATAAACAACATCCCTTCCTTTCCCATCTTGAGAAAGGTATTTTATTCTGTGGTAAGTTTCCAGCAGCAGCCCATTCATCAAGTGCTACGGGTTTCACAATGACACATCCACAGCGGGAGGCCCCTGCCATGCATAACTCTCAAGTGCTACAGATTTCAGGGCGTGCCCCACATTCACTGTGGGACTTCACTCTGTTTTCTGCCTCTGCTACATATTTCTTCTGAATTGTTGCACTCCATCAGTTGATCTTTGTTTTTCTAAGGATTTATTTTCTAAAATGGTGATTTCAGAGTTAAATCCTATGAACCTTGTATTCTTCCTGTCATAAAAAGTAATCAGCATAGTATAGAAACTTTATTTCTCACATATTAACTTCACCATGGATTCCTGTGAAAAACATACTATACACATTGGTTGTGTGCTACATATAATGTTCCACACTGGACCTTTAGGAGGTTGACATTATAAGCTGAAGAGGATAATAAGGCTGGGTATTGCTAGAAATCTGCCTATCCACCCAAAGGTTACCTCAGCATCATTTCAGATACTAGTGGTGGATTTAGCTTGTATCATCCAGGCATCTGTATTGCACTACATGTCTCAAGTGATTAAAGCTAACAAGGTAAGTGTATCCTGATGCCTGGATCAACACAATAGCACCAATAAATGAAAGATGATTTCTACTGCATTGAAAGAACTTAAGAATATAAGGAATAGGAGCAGGAGTAGGCCATACAGCCCCTCGAGCCTGCTCCGCCATTCAATAAGATCATGGCTGAACTTCTACCTCAACTCCACTTTCCCGCCCTATCCCCATATCCCTTAATTCCCTTAGTGTCCAAAAATCTATCGATCGCAGTCTTGAATATACTCAACGACTGAGCATCCACAGCCCTCTAGGGTAGAGGATCCCAGAGATTCACAACCCTCTGTATGAAAAAATTTTTCCTCATTTCGGTCCTAAATGGCCGACCCCTTATCCTGAGACTATGACCCTAGTTCTAGACTTTTCAGCCAGGAGAAACAGCCTCTCAGCATCTACCCTGCCAAGCACTCTAAGAATTTTATACGTTTCAATGAGATCACCTCTCATTCTTCTAAACTCCAGAGAATATGGGCCCATTCTACTCAAGATCTCCTCATAGGACAACCCTCTCATCCCAGGAATCAATCTAGTGAACCTTCGTTGCAACCCCTCCAAGGTAAGTATATCCTTTCTTAGGTAAGGAGACCAAAACTGCACACTGTACTCCAGGTGTGGTCTCATCAGAGCCATATATAATTGCAGCAAGACCTCCTTACTCTTATTCTCCAACCCCCTTGCAGTAAAGGCTAACATACCATTTGCCTTCCTAATTGCTTGCTGTACCTGCATGTTAGCTTTCTGTGATACCCATATCCCTCTAATTACCAATATTTCGTAGTCACCTTTTAAAAAATATTCTGCTTTTCTATTCTTCTTACCAAAATGGATAATTTCACATTTCCTCACATTATACTCCAACTTCCACCTTCTCGCTCACTCACTTAACCTGTCTATATCCCTTTGCAGCCATTTTGCATCCTCATTGCAGCTTACTTTCCCACCTAGCTTTGCATCATCAGCAAACCTGGATACACTACACTCGGTCCCCTCAACTAAGTAATTGATATATATTGTAAACAGCTGAGGCTCAAGCACTGATCACTAGTTACAACCTGCCAACCCGAAAATGGCCTGTTTATTCCTACTCTCTGTTTTCTGTCCATTAACCAATCCTCAATCCATGCTAATATACTACCCCCAATCCCATGAGCCCTAATCTTGTGTAACACCTCTTGTGTGGCACCTTACCAAATGCCTTTTGAAAATCAAAATACACTACATCCACTGGTTCCCCCTTATCTATCTAGTTACACCCTCAAAAAACTCTAATAGATTCGTCAAACACGATTTACCTTTCATAAAACCGTGCTGACTCTGCCTAATCATATTATGATTTTCTAAGTGCCCTGTTACTACATCCTTAACCTTTCCAAAGCAGCTGGATCTAACTTATTTCTCACATGAGACAACTGTTTATATATTCTGGGAAATAGGGATGTACTTTAATGGGTAGGGTATGAGTGCAACAGAACTCATCTTGGACTGGTGATCCTCTTGTGATGGTGCTATTGTTGTACTGTCTCAAAAACTCTGCATAGTTTCTATGATGAAGCTCTTTGCTTGGGTTTTTTCTGGACAGATCTACAGCAAAATGTCATAATAATCTCCCCAAGGTGGCCAGTGCCAAAGAAAGAGCTGATCATAGACAATGGCCAGCAATCTCAGAAATGTAACTTGTCTATTTCCTAACTATTCAATTGCTTGTAATGGCATATTACTAAAGAAAGAACTTGCACTTATATAGTGCCGTAGGATGTCCCAAAGCACTTTACAGCCAATGAATTACTTTTGAACTGTAGTCAATGTTGTTTGTAGGCAAACGCAGCAGCAAGATTTTATAAACAGTAATGAGATGAATGACCAGTTAATCTGCTTTGGTGATGTTTGTTGAGGGATAATTTTTGGCTAGGATACCAGAGGAACTTTCCTACACTTTTTCAAATAGTGCCATTGGCTGTTTTACATCCAGCTATGCAGGCAGACAAGGCTTAGTTTCTTCTGAAAGACAGCACCTTTAACAATGTAATACTCCTTCAACACTGCATTGAAGTGCCAGCCTAGATTATATGCTCAAGTCTTTGAATGGGGCTTGAATGCACAACCTTCTAACTCAGAGGCAAGAACACTACCACTGCCAGTAACAATGCAGTCAAAGCTTTTTCTCCATAGTTTTCTTACTATTAGAAGAAAGTTGCTTGTGATGTTGCCCATGCTCAATTGAGGAATATATTTTTTTATATACAGGATGTTGATGGTGTTGGGAGACTTCAGAAACTCACTGCACAGAGCCAGCTAAAGGCCAGAGTCTACAATTACATTGTGACAGTTGACACAGCAAAATTAAATGAAAAATGTTGACATAGCAATTTACAATGGTAAATGTTGAGTCAAAATTATGACAACAGGAAGTAAGGTTTGTGGACAGGAAGTGGACACCATTCACAAGATTTTTAATAATAAAGTAGCAATCTCTCATGGCATTGCACATGAGGAAGGAAGAAGTGAATGGGGGTTAGAGGACGGGAGATAAGTGGACCAAGGCACGCAAATGTAATTCAGTCCCTAGTATATATGTCATATATTCTGTCCTTGTTTTTATGGGGTTTTCGATAAAATTATGATTTAAAAAAAGGAATGTGGTAGTGGTAGGGGATAGTATAGTCAGGGGGACAGACTCTGTTCTCTGCAGCCATGACTGAGAGGTCCAATGGCTGTGTTGCTTGCCCAGTGCCAGGGTTAAGGATATCTCTTCGTGGCTGGAAAAGAACTTGGAGCATGAGGGGGAGGATCCAGTTGTCGTGGTCCACATAGGAACCAACAGCATAGGTAGAACTAAGAGTGGGGTTCTGCTGAGACAGTTTGAGGAGCTAGGGTCTAAATTAATAAGCGGAACCTCGAAGGTAATAATCTCTGAATCACTACCTGAGCTATGTGTAAATTGGCATAGAGAGAAACAGATCAGAGAGCTAAATGTGTGGCTCAAAGAATGGTGTGGGAGACAGGGGTTTCAATTCATGGGGCACTGGCACCAGTACTGGGGATAGAGGGAGCTGTTCCATTGGGACGGACTCCACTTAAACCGGGCTGGGACCAACGTCCTGGCGAATAATTAGGGCTGGAGATAGGGCTTTAAACTAAAAAGGGGGGGAGGGGTCAGGTGAGGGAAATTTAGAAATCTAATGAGGAAAGTCAAGACAACAGAGCAGTGTAGTATTTGGGTAAAGATAAGCAGAGTTTGGCAGGAAGAGACAGAGAGCTTATCAATAATAGAGCATCAACAAATAGTGTCAAAGCAGGAAAAAATGGTAAAAAGGCAAAATTAAAGACTCTGTATCTGAATGCATGGAGCATTCGTAACAAGATAGATGAATTAGTTGCACAAATAGAGATAAATGGGTTTGATCTAATAGCCATTACAGAGACATGGTTCCAAAGTGACCAAGGTTGGGAACTAAATATTCCAGGATACATGATGTTTAGAAAAGACAGGCAGAATGGAAAAGGAGCAGGTGTAGCCCTAATAATAAAGGATTACATAAGGTCAGTGGTGAGAAAGGGTCTTGCTCGGCAGATCAGGAAGTAGAATCAGTACGAGTGGAAATAAGAAATAACAAGGGGCAGAAAACATTGGTGGGAGTAGTTTATATGCCCTCTAATAGTAGCAATACCATTGGACAGAGTATTAATCATGAAATAATAGCAGCTTGTAACAAAGGTAATGCAGTAGTCGTGGGGGACTTTAATCTTCATATAGACTGGGCAAATAAAATTGGAAAAGATAGTTTGGTGGACAAATTCATGGAATGCATTTGAGACAGTTTCCTAGAGCAATACGTCATGGGACCAACCAGGGAATAGGCTATTTTAGATCTTGTATTTTGTAATGGGACAGGGTTAATTAGTAATTTCACAGTGAGGGATCCTGTGGGGAAAAGTGATCATAATATGATAGTGTTTCACATTGAGTTTGGGAGTGACATACCTAAGTAAGAAACTAGAGTCTTAAACTTAAATAAAGCCAATTACATAGGAATGAGGGGTAGATTGGGAAATCAAATTAAAGGGTATGACAGTTGAAAAGCAATGACAAATATTTAAAGAGATATTATAATATTCTCAACAAATATACATTCCATTGAGAAATAAAAACTCCATGGGAAAAGTGATCTACCTGTGGCTAACTAAAGAAGTTAAGGATAGTATTAGATTAAAAGAAGAAGCCTATAATGTTGCCAAGAAGAGTAGTAAGCCTGAGGATTGGGAGAGTTTTAGAAACCAGCAAAGGATGATCAAAAAATTGATAAAAGGAGAGAAAACAGAATATGAAAGTAAACTAGCAAGAAATACAAAAACAGATTGTAAGAGCTTCAACAAGTATGTAAAAAGGAACAGAGTAGCAAAAGGAAACGTTGGTCACTTAAAGGCTGAGACTGGAGAAATTATAATGGGTATCAGGTAATGGCAGATGCGTAAAACAAATATATACCAGAAATAGTGGGGAACCAAGGGACAAATGAGATTGAGGAACTTAAAACAAATGATGTCAGTAGAGAAAAAGTACTTGAGAAACTAATGGGACTAAAAGCCAATAAATCCCTTGGACCTGATGGCCTACATCCAAGGGTTCTAAAAGAGGTGGCTGCAGAGATAATGGATGTATTGGTTATGATCTTACAAAATTCCCTAGATTCTAGAACGGTCCCAGTGAACTGGAAAGTAGCAAATGTGACCCCGCTATTCAAGAAAGGAGGGAGAGAGAAAACAGGTAACTACAGGCCAGTCAGCCTGACATCAGTCGTCGGGAAAATGCTGGAATCCATTATTAAGGAAGTAGTAACGGCACTTAGAAAAACATAATATGATTAGGCAGAGTCAACTTGGTTTTATGAAAGGGAAATCATGTTTGACAAATTTATTAGAGTTTTTTGAGGATGTAACTAGCAGGGTAGATAAAGGGGAACCAGTGGATGTAGTATATTTGGATTTTCAAAAGGCATTCGATAAGGTGCCACATAAAAGGTTGTTACACAAGATAAGGGCTCATGGGGATGGGGTAACATATTAGCATGGATAGAGGATTGGTTAACGGACAGAAAACAGAGAGTAGGGATAAACGGGTCATTCTCAGGTTGGCAAGCTGTAACTAGTGGAGTGCCGCAAGGATCGGTGCTTGGGCCTCAGATATTTACAATCTATATTAATGACTTAGATGAAGGGACTGAGTGTAATGTATCCAAGTTTGCTGATGATACAAAGCTTGGTGGGAAAGTAAACTGTGAGCAGGACACAAAGAGTCTGCAAAGGGATATAGACAGATTAAGTGAGTGGGCAAGAAGGTGGCAGACAGAGTATAATGTGGGGAAATGTGAAGTTATTCACTTTGGTAAGAAGAATAGAAAAGCAGAATATTTTTTAAATGGTGAGAAACTATTTAATGTTGGTGTTGAGAGAGACTTGTGTGTCCTCGTACAAGAAACACAAAAAGTTAACATGCAGATACAGCAAGCAATTAGGAAAGCAAATGGCATGTTGGCCTTTATTGCAAGGGGGTTGGAGTATAAGAGTAAGTAAGTCTTCCTACAATTGTACAGGGCTTTGGTAAGACCTCACCTGGTGTACTGCGGACAGTTTTGGTCTCCTTATCTAAGGAAGGACATATCTGCCATAGAGGCGGTGCAACGAAGGTTCGCTAGATTGATTCCTGGAATGAGAGGGTTGTCCTATGAGGAAAGATTGAGTAGAATGGGCCTATACTCTCTGGAGTTTAGAAGAAGGAGAGGTGATCTCATTGAAACATATAAGATTATGAGACGCGTGACAGGGTAGATACTGAGAGGCTGTTTCCTATGGCTGGAGAGTCTAGAACTAGGGGGCACAGTCGCAAGATAAGGGGTCGGCCATTTAAGACTGAAATGAGGAGGAATTTCTTCACTCAGACGGTTGTGAATCTTTGGGATTCTCTACCTCAGAGTGCTGTGGATGCTCAGTCATTGAGTATATTCAAGACTGAGATCGATAGATTTTTGGACTCTAGGGGAATCAAGTGATATGGGGATTGGGCAGGAAAGTGGAGTTGAAGTTGAAGATCAGCCACGATCTTATTGAATGGCGGAGCGGGCTCGAGGGGCCGTGTGGCCTGCTCCTGCTCCTATTTCTTATGTTCTTTTGTTATGGCGACACAGCAGGAGAAGCCTCACCTCCAAGTAGTTGCTCTGCAGTGCAGTATGGGAAATTGGGATATGCAACACTAATGCATTACAGCACCACCACTGGCAGGAGGGTGTAATTACAGCATGACAAGTTTACTTCGGCTGTTCTGGGAAATGTTTTTACTATAAATGTGAACAAAGGAATTTATAATCGAAAAGTCAACAACAAGAAGTAAGATTTTGTACACAGAAAGTGCATGCAAGCATAAGATTTTTAATAAATAGATGGATGTTCATTATATGCTAACAGCGCACTGTGGTAAAACTAGCTAACATGAATTTATCTTTTCTCTTTCGGATACTGACCGAACTGCTGTGCATTTTCACCATGTTTTATTTTTATTTAAAATTTCCAGCATTCATAGTTTTTCTTTTTATGTTTAACATCAGTCAGTGTACCCTGTATAAAGAAATAAATACCTGCATTCAGTTCCAATGGGCAGTATTCGTACTTCCTTTTTCTACATTCAGCAGCAAATCTGACAGTTTGAGCACCACGTGACTGGCCGTAACAAAGTCCATACAGGACTATTATTTACATGCTGTGAAAGTTTTACAATTATTGCTTTGCCTCTCACTACCAAACATCATTATTAAAAAAATTTATGAAACTTGTTCAATGTTCAGCAGTGTGACATGACCAAACTACAATTCAGAACCTTCTACCAAACCAACAGAAAATAATAGTCTCACCATACATTCACACTGCGTGCAGTAACTGCAGGAAGTCCATTCCAAATGTTGATCACTCTCTGCATGAGGAAGAACCTCCTGATATCAGTCCTAAAGTTACCTTTTACCACTTTGAGTCTGTGTCCCCTTGTCCTATTCCCATAATTTAATTTAAAATACTATTTCAGACTAACCTCTTCCATATCTTTTGCTATCTTACATACGTTTATAAGATCACATCGCAATTATCTCCTTTTCAGACTGAAAATCCATTTCTTGTTTATGACTCTGTAAAACAAGTTGAGATATTTTTCGAACTTGAAGACTCTATAGAAATACAAATTGTTTTTTTGTAGTTGAAAATCTCCTTTGTTTCTCAGAGACCAGAACTGGACACAGTACTCAAGGTGTGGTCTGACCAGAGCACTGTACATTTTGGTCACAACTTCCTCTGACTTGTATTTTATTGTGTTGGCTATGTGGTTCAACATTCTATTGGCTTTGTTGATTGCTGCACTGCATTGGCTGGACATGCTGGGGCCTATATTCGTAATTGGCCGAAACGGGGGGGGGGCAAAATTGTTATCATGCTCCAATAACGTACCTATTCATTCTAAATTGTTCCCCGTGCCTGCTTAGCATGAAATAAGCGAGCTGTCAAAGCTACTCACGCTATTCATTGGCAGCTTGCCTAACAGGGGGTGCACGAAATCAGATGTCTCTGGCATCTGTTAAAGGCAGCCAGGACCTCTTAAAGGGGAGGTGCACTGTGGCTGCAATCAGCTTCATTCTGAACACCACTGAAATGGCAGGCAGAAGAGATACTGGAAGGACTCACTACTTTTCAGATGCAGCTGTGGAGGATGCTGGTGGAGGAGGTCAGCAAGAGGAGGGACCTCATCTTTCCACCCTGCGGTAAGAAGATATCCTGGCTAGCTTTGCAGAAACAGTGGGCAGAGGTGGCAGTGCAGGTCAGTGCCAGAAGCAATGCTCCCAGGACCTGGCTGCAATGCAGAAAAAAGTTCATTGATCTGACAAGGGCTTCTAAGGTAAGACTCTTAATTCAGCTACTTACAATCTATATTAATGACTTAGATGAAGGGACTGAGTGTAATGTATCCAAGTTAGCTGACGATGCAAAGTTAGGTGGGAAAGTAAGCTGTGAGGAGGACACAAAGAGTCTACAAAGGGATATAGACAGGTTAAATGAGTGGACAAGAAGGTGGCAGATGGAGTATAATGTGGGGAAATGTTAGGTTATTCACTTTAGTAGGAAAAACAGAAAAACTGAAATTTTTTTAAATGGTGGGAAATTATTAATTGTTGGTGTTCAGAGGGATTTGGGTGTCCTTGTACATGAAACACAGATAGTTAACATGCAGGTACAGCAAGCAATTAGGAAGGCAAATGGTATGTTGGCCTTTATTTCAAGGGGGTTGGAGTACAAGAGTAAGGAAGTCTTGCTGCAATTGTACAGGGCTTTGGTGAGACCACACCTGGAGTACTGTGTGCAATTTTGGTGTCCTTACCTAAGGAGGGATATACTTGCCTTAGTGGCGGTGCAACGAAAGTTCACTAGATTGATTCCTGGGATGAGAGGGTTGTCCTATGAGGAAAGATTGAATAGAATGGGCCTATACTCTCTGAAGTTTAGATGAATGATAGGTGATCTCATTGAAACATATAAGATTCTAAGAGGACCTGACAGGTTAAATGCTGAGAGGATGTTTCCCCTGGCTGGAGAGTCTAGAACTAGGGGACATAGTCTCAGGATAAGGAGTTGGACATTTAGGACTGAGATGAGGAGGAATTTCTTCACTCAGAGGGTCGTGAATATTTGGAATTCTTTACCCCAGAGGGCTGTGGATGCTCTGTCGTTGAATATATTCAAGAATGAAATTGATAGATTTTTGGACTCTAAGGGAATCAAGGAATATGGGAATCAGGCGGGAAAGTGGAGTTGAGGTCGCAGATCAACCATGATCTTACTGAATGGCGGAGCAGGCTCGAGGGGCCGTCTGGCCTACTCCTGCTCCTATTTCTTACGTTCGTATCTCTCATTACTCTTAGTCCTGCATTACTAGCGGCTTCAGCACTCACATCCCTTCTCTCCCCCTCTTCCCACCGCTGAGCTCCAATCACTGCTGCACACTTTGCTTCAGCTCCTTCTGCTGTTACTGCAGTGCTCTGCACCTGCTACTGACCTCATTATCTCTTCCCTCACCTCCTCACACCTCTGCCATCTTTCACACGCCAGCAACACTAATGTAACCCGACAGGCACATCATCAAAACATCTCACTAGGCCAACACTAACACACTCCCTTCTTTCTTGCAGGAGAAGCTGGCACACAATAAAAGACAGCAGGCAGCCACCACATCTATACACATCCTATCCCCGCTAGTAGAGACTGTATTGGACATTGTGGGCAGGGAACGCATCAGGATCGTGGCTTATGGAGAAGTTGTAGGAGAAGTTCCAGAAGGGTTTTAAGCCATCTCCCCCTCTTACTCTTCTCACAGAAATCTCACCCTCACACACTATGCGTAACAAAGGGCTGCTGCTTTCGGCAGTCACTCATCTGTTCCTGCTTACCCTTGTCACTAACTGCTAACCCTTGCTCCTCTCTTCCCCTTCAAATTCTGAAACTCTAAAGGGCACAGTGGGACCAGAGGAAGAGTAAGACATCCCTCTAGAAGATCCAGTGTCACTCAACCTTACCCAAGCAAACACCAGCTCAGAGATTGGCACCCCACATAGTTTAGCGAAGAGAGTAGCGAGGTCTGAACTGCAAGATTCACCGAGCACGTGCGCAGGAGCAAGGACAGGTGGATAGGACGTCCCAGGACGCAATTTGCTGGAGGGCAACCTCGCATCCTAGCCCTGCCGCAGAGGGCAGAGATGAAGACCTCAAGGACCCAGCATACTGTTGGCTATACAGCACAAACTTCTAAGTGCACTAGACAGCCTGCCAGCAAGCTTCCGCACGATGGCAGAGAGCATGGTAGAGTCCAACTCCAACTTGCGCGAGGTCTTTGCGAATCCAAACCATGCAGTCAACTATGGAATGAGTGGTCAGTTCTATCAGCACTGCCTTGGGACTCACAATGATGCAGCTTCAGGTGGCAGCTTCGACAGTTTTGATGG
Organism: Heptranchias perlo; assembly: GCF_035084215.1. Classification (NCBI taxonomy): domain Eukaryota; kingdom Metazoa; phylum Chordata; class Chondrichthyes; order Hexanchiformes; family Hexanchidae; genus Heptranchias; species Heptranchias perlo. The sequence continues at coordinate 35,427,407 of NC_090340.1, read as the reverse complement.
AAGCATAAGACTGCTGCCATCTTGGCTCTATGCTCCAGAATGCCCTCTGCCTCGCAAAGCATGAAGGACATTGTTGATAGGGGCTTATAGAGCATCTCATCACTCCTGTACTCTCACGCAGAGCAGTGGGAATGCTTGATGATGCTCCATGAGAGTGACATTGGCTCCATGGGAGAGGCAGATGTTCATCAAAAATCACCAAAATACTCTCCAGTAGCCTATCAAGCCCAAACAGAGACTTATGGAGGTGAGTATCCCTTTAAATAGTGCTTCTGCAGCATGCTTCCCAACTGGTAAGGCAATGACTTCCTGTTTGAGGTTAAGACCCAGTGAATCAGGAGCTTCCAAGCACGAACTTAGCAAATGGATCCTTATTCATATGCAGGACCCTCATTTTAATACTTAAATCAATGTTGCGCTCCTTATAGGCAGCTGCCAGGACCGCCTAAAAAAATCTCAGGACCAATTTAGCACTGACTCCGGTGCCCGCACAGATCAAGCCATCAAATTGCTAAATTCGTCATTTGCTGGGTTTTACCAAAATAATCCCAAACTCCAAATGTTTTGTCCAGTTAGATTTTGTCAGGTTTCATTGACTGAACCCAAAAACATGCTTTATTTTGTTCTTTATTATTTCTATTTTAAATCAATACTTGAAGGCATTTTATTAATGCTGGATCTGCCGACTAACTCTGGCACACAATATAACACCCCGGATAATCCGGAATCAACCATCTACATTACTAAGCAGAGATTCTCATATCAAAAAAGGTCAAATAAAATAGTGAAGGCTTAATCATCAGACTTTGTGATTGTATCATTCTACACTTCTAAATGGCTTTCATACAGCATAAGACACCAGATAATCTTTAACAAGCTTACTTATTCTATTATATTCATTTTTAAGTAAGTGTAAACTTTGATAACCTTACCGCGAATCTCTTTATATAGTCAGAGACATTAAATCCTCCAGTACTGAGACGAACAGATCTATACAACTGTGATTCTTTATACAGCATTTCCATTCTTCCTTTTGTATTCATAAAACTGTGCGGGACAGACAGCGAGCTATAACAAAGGCACTCTCTTCAAGTTCATGGTGGATGTTTACTTGATGGGTGCTAATGTGACACAGCAAGAATTTCATCTTATCAGGTACTTCATGTGGCATTTCAAAACTTCTGCTTAAATATCGCCAAGCTTAAGTGCGTCAACTCATATCTACAGCTCTCATACTTCCTTCCTGCACGACTGATATAAGCTTGCTTTCACCATCAGAAAGATCATTGTGGTGCATAAGTATAAAGAATTTACTTGGGTTAATTTCTGTGACATTTGAAGGATCCTTTCTTTCTGGTTAAAATGGAGAAATTAGGCTACGTACAATTACACAGCAAATGCACCGTACACAGGACAATCCAGACCATAATTATCATTCGAAAAAGATTTTAAAGGTTCACAACCTAAATTAATCATGTTTTTTTCAACTCATTACATCATCCACTCATTGGGGAGATTTTAAATCCCTCTACCCAGTGGAAAAGGGACGACAGCAGAGTTAAAATGAAGGTGATGGACCAACCAGCCGTTCCCACTCCACCGCAATTGATCCCAGGGCCTTCCGCTGGGCAGCTGAGGCATCTGCCTGAATCATGCAGAAGCCTCATTAATCTATGCAAATTGGGGTCCTGTAATGCACATGGGACCCCAATGTAATTTTAATGGCCTAGTGGGTGGACACTCTGCTAGTAAAACCTGGCAAAGCAACAGAAGAGGCCTGAAAAGGTAAGTGCTAAAATTTAATTTTGTGGGGCCAGGAGGAGCCACCCCAGGCTCCCGCCCCTCTGTGATTGCGAGCTCCCCCTTCCCCAGACCTACCTTTATGCTGGCCGGTTGACCTCCAGGCTGCCTGATATTGCATCGGCCTGGAGCCAATGTGCTGAATCGGGACGTCCATTTGGCATCCACAGCCTGCCGCATATATGTTAATGAGGCCTGGCCTACAAAATGCACCGCGGCTCCTGCCGGCACGTCCGCCAGTTGGCCACCCGATAGTTAAAATGTACCCCATTGGATCATCCACTCATTATATTATCCAGTTCAACAGGTCATAAGGAAAGAAGAGAGGAACTTCATTTTGCCAATTAAATTTAAATTGTAGAGGTAAGATGTTGGACTTTGCAAATGGTAATTTAATATGAAACTTATTATCTGCCAGAATATTTTTAAAGTACATGGTTATCATAGGCATACATTAGGGCTAGAGATTCTAAGGTAAAGGAAACAGTTGAATAATTTAGATCGGATTTAAGCAAAGTAATCCACTTCAAGAGAATACGGCAGGCATTGGTGTGTACTCAGTGAGAATATGACAAGCAATGCCTGTAAATTAAAGAAAGTGATAACAGTAAAATGCAGATGTTTGAATCCCAGGTATTGTTGCCCCAGGAGGGACTGTAATAGGAGCCACTATCAGAGTGGATGTAAGCCATTCCAATAATTTAAATTAGTCGCTAGGGCTGTCAATTAGACAAAAACATCCAGGGTGCTAAATTGGGCCATGTAGAGCCCGTTGTTTCAGCGCTATGTGACCTCTCCAACATCCAAGATGACGTCTTGGCTGCACACACACGTTTCCAGCGTGATGTGCACCGGATGCCATCTTGGTATAGGAGTTAGCGCATGCACAAATACTGAGTGCCGGAAGCATGTAAAGTAAGGAGAAAATGGATACAATCAGTGTGCAACGCTGATTTAAAGTGATAGACACCATTTTGGGACGTAACACTCAACTCAACGCACAGTCTTAACCCCGACCATCTGAATGTGTTTAAGAGTGCCTGGAGGACCCCCACCAGTGCTATTTAAAGGGAGCATTCAGGACTTACAGGTTAGTGGCTGGATTATTGCTTCTGGCTGCCGACACATTTGTCACTGTTTTTGAAGGTTTCCTACACTTGAATACTAGGACGCAGGGACATAGCCTAACATTTAGAGCCAGAACAGGCAGGAGTGAAGTTAGGAAATGCTTCTACACGCAAAGGGTGGGAGAAGTTGGAACTCTCTTCTACTACCGGCACTTGATGCTAGCTCAATTGTGAATTTTAAATCTGAGATTGATAGATTTCTGTGAACCAAGGGTATTAAGGGATATGGGGCTGAGGCAAGTATATAGAGTTAGGTCAGAGATCAATCATGATCTCATTGAATGGTGGAACAGGCTCGAGGGGCTAAATGCTAAATGCCACTGCCACTTGCTGCCTCCTGATATGTGCCACCATCTCCAGCAAGAAAGCGAGACGTGTGTCTGGGTGATGTGTCTGTCATGGTTGAATAGCTGCCAGCGCGTGTGGCCTGTGAGTTTTGGGTGGGCGGCTTGCAACAGTGGTAATGTGTAAGGGTGAGAGCAAGCATCTGATTGGAAGAGTTGAGTACTGATGGAAAGAGTTTGTTGGTATGTGGGGGATGGTGGGTGAAGTGCGTGGTGCAGTGGATGCGGCTAGTGGTGTAGTTGGTAGGAGACACCACTTGACAGTTGACCTCACTCACCTTGACCACTCATGTCAAAGCATTGAATTTCTTCCTGCACTGCATCCATGTTCATGATGCTGTGCGCCTGGCATTGACTTCGTCCCCCACTACCTCCCACTGCCTTTTGGATATATGTCTGGAGGGCCTCTTGCACCGCCCCCCCGCCCCACGCCCCTGCGGATAGAGGATGTCCCCCTTCTGTCCACCTCTTGCACCAAGGCCTCTAGTACATCAGCAGAGAACCTTGGTGCACGCACTCTCGCAGGCCTGGTACAAACTCAGATTTGCAGATTGGTGAGGTCTGGGATGCAGATTGGAGGATGTGGGATTTATTAGTGCGCAACCGTTATTCAATGTTTTAATATAATTCATTAGTTTGTAAACATTGGGACGGGAGCTGCATCTGTGTTTTACGTTTGCGATGTCTAATCTCCATTCAGACTCCGTGCAGACAGTAGACTGTTATTTTCAGCAAATAACAGATTTTTAAGAGACAGCCTGCCTTTAAGAGATTGGAGCTCCCCCTGCTGGTAGAAAGTGCAAATTGAATTGAATCCTCGTTCAATGCTGATTCGGAACGCTGCTAGCAGGTAAGTCCTCAAGCCTGACGAAAGTCTCATCCTGCCTGTGCAGGGGCCATTGGGCGCAGGGTAATAGCGGATCGCGCTACCCCTGCCCAATAATAGGCCTTATCCAATTTTTCCCCCATAGAATTTCCAACATGCAGTCATACAGAGCAAAAGGATTTATTGTAAATTAACATTAACTAATACTGTCAATATTATTCAATCTATAAATAATACATTTCTCCCTCACATTTTAGACACTTTCACTATTTTCAGTGGGATTTATTCCTCCAAGCATCATTTTCTTTAGCCTCTTTTCTCTCAGTTTCTCTGCATCATTATTTTAAAATCAGATCTCAAAAATACATTCTGGGGAGTTAACATTCAAGAAATTCATATAAAGTCAAATATCCATTATATGTGCCCTAATTATCCATCTTTCTGACTATCCACTAGAATTTTTGCAGAACAAAGCCTTACACATTGCAAGTCCAGCAACACCAACCTCCTTTTGTCTGTCATAAATATACCCAACACGCTAAGAAAAATTAAATTAATTTGTGTTATTTGTATTGCATTTTTCTTCATTCCCATCAAGGGTTTTGCTGTCCCATGTGTGTTAGACTAAATTAGGAGACTCTCAATTATCTGCTAAATTCCATTGTCCACAAGGAGGCCAGGTCCCTTTCATTGTGGCAGATATTGGCAATGCCATTGTCTAACCTGATAAGTAATCTTTAATTTTTTGCAGCTAAAACAGTTGTATTTGAGACAATTTTAGGCATTATATAATTGTCCCAATTTTGTCTAACTGTAAGGTCATTCTATTTAAATCAACAAAGCCCTTAACTGCAATTGAAATCTGACTCAAGCTCCCACAATGGCTCAATTGTGACTGGGCCATACAGACCAGGAAAATCCTAAATTCAATCCCCATCTATGCTGGGTTAGCTGTTCTCACTTGGGGCAGTAATGGGAGCGGTACTTTTGGCCTCACATCCATAGTTCAGGGTGAGAAAATTCATCTAAGATTTAGGCTGTTAATCATTATGATCCCTGTGGAAAAATGGTGCATGTTTGTGAATTGGATGAGGATAGATTTGGGCTTGGATGTGATGTCCCCATGATAAAATAGCTTGTCGAGACTCAAACGTGAGATTGGCCATGGGCAAGGTGTTACAGGGCAGTGGTGACTGTGGAACTGTATCTCATTCATGAGTTAGCACATTCTATAAAAGTGTTGATGGTGGGAAAATCAGATTCAAGAATCCAAGTATAAATCAAATACCATCTTGATTGACGACCATATTCTCACTGCCCCCAGATAGCAAATTGCAGTTGCTAAGTGAGTCATAGCACAGAGCTGAGGTGAGACCAGTTCCAACACAAAATACTAAAAATCAGCAGCAAGAGGGGGACTACACTAGGTTGCATCTCCTTCAAACTGGCCACTAGCAGCAGCCACAAAGATGGCCAAAGTTACCAGCCTGCTCTCACAGTCAGCATTCAGGGTATAAAGTCCAGGGGAAAAAGACACAGACAAAAATTTTCAATAAAATATATATAAACTCCATTCACTTTTAAATCCAGGACATCAGCTTCAACTCTAAGCAATACCAAGGCATGAACCATCATGCCTTGATGTTAACCACCCCACAATGGGCAGGAGAAAGTGGGGTTGAGTTAAAAATGAAAAACCGGGAAATATGACCCTAACCCGCTGCGCGCGCGCCCGTTGACATTTTTATGGCAGCTGACTTTGTGGCGTGTGTGTGTCCCGCCGTGGAAACCCGGCAGTGAAATGAGATGGGAGCTGCCGGTTCCACAAGGTAACAGCCTTTTCCAGCACTCCTTGTGGGCCAGGAGGAGCAGGAGTGCTCTGACCGGCCCCTCAAGGAAGCCTTCGGCCTCCTCTCTGCCAATCGCGGCCTTTCTCTCTCCCCACTGCTACGATCGCCGACCTCCCCTCACCCCAGGCCTGATTGCCTTTCTCTCCCTCCAGCCGATCACAGCTGATCCCACTCCCCCCACAAGTCATGATCGCCGACCTTCCCCCCTCTTGATTGTCGGGGACCATCCCCAAGGATCCCCAGTTGTGGCCTCCTGCCGCTGACAATCCCTCTCGGCCGCTGGCCGGCCAGGCTGTCAATTTGGCCGGCTGCCAGGTGGGAAATGGAAGACAAAAATGATAATGAGGTCCTGTCGTTAAGTTCAGCAGGACCTCCATGGTCCCGGCCTCCGCGGGTTCTTTGGTCCTTTTCCCCTGCACTCTCCCCGTCTTGCTGTAAATATTGGGGCCTCAGTGTCCTCCAAGGAATATAAGATCACAAAACATGAGCAAGCAAACATAATACACTGCATTGCAGGCAGGGCACATTTCAGGATGGCTGGTGGTGGAGGGGGAGAAATATAAACCAGAAGCTATGTGTGATCTAATACCTTTATATATATATAGTACAACCAATGTGTCAACAATATCATTGCAGTAGGGATGTCTCAATGGGAAAATAGGGAGCTGCTTTCAGATCGGGCTTGACAGCACAGCCAGTAAGACTCTGGCAACAGCTAATACAGAAATTGTTCATTTTTGGGGGCATGCATTGACAAGTTTAAGCATACACATAATCTTTAGCTATAACAAACTAACCTGCCGTTCCTGGAAGAACACGTCCGATTTTTACAGTTGCAGCTCCCAAAGCTGGCTTGACAGCATTTTATGAAGAATAAGAATGATTCACATGTTATTCACCAAACCAGCTGTGTTTAATCAATTCAACTTAATAATCCCTGTTTCAAATACAAAAGATTAAGAAGTACAAAAATAAATGGCAGTGAAAATTCAGCCTGGCAAAAACAAAGAAAATATTAATTATCTGCTCTCTGTTACTAGTGGAAAACTTCAAACACACCGCAGACTGGCAAAGTTTAAGCACTCTTGACGCCGTAAACAGTCTGTTAATTTCCAACACTAGGATGTTGCTGTTATATTTTGGTATTCATGTTACACAAACTGTTTCAAATGTTGCCAAATATTCTTATTACTGTGCTGTTTATTTGACAGATTCTAATAAGAGATTTACTTATGAAAATCTTAGCTATCTGACTTGTTTCATTTTGACAGCTACTTTAAAAAAAATTGCCATGAAGAATTGTCAGACAGCTCAAATTGACAGGAATTTGCTCCACTGTACATTCTTGCAGTGACACAGATGCACATTCAACTGTGGCGCCCTCCATAGTCAGATAGACTTCCAACATTCACTGCCAAAGCTCACACATGCAGAGTGGTCACTTGAAGATAGGTACCAGAGGGCTACAAGAGCCTGCGAACCCATAACCAAGTAAGAATCAGTGCCTACAAGAGGGGAGAAAATTAGCAGATATAAGTTGGTAGTGATATAGGAGCTTCAGGAGACTGCATCGGGTAACTGATATAAGTGTAATCCTAATTTATAGATATGGAATTGCATAGATTGCATATTACATAGAGCATATTTACCAAAACACGATAGATCATTTTCACAATATTTTTTAATTATAGTACAGCAGGATGATAATATTGTAAATCCAGTCTTCTCCCAGTTCAAAAAATCTGTTAGACAAACATTGGCACCTATGGAACCATGAGGGCTGATCTTCCACTCTAGGCTAGGTTTAGGCTATTCTGCCCAGCTACTGGCACAAAGCCAGCCAAAGCACAATAAGCTCTTTGCCTTCAATTTTCTGTAGTGAGCTAATTTCAAAACTTGGCCTTTTAAAAAAAATGTATCCTTGAGATGTGGACAACATTGGCAAGGCAGTATATGTTGCCCATCCCTGGTAACCCTGAGGATATTAAGAGTCAACCACATGGTGTGGAGCTGGAGTCACATGTAGGCCAGAGCGGGTAGGGGTGACAGGTTCCCTTTCCAGAGGACATTAGTGAAACAATTGGGTTTTTACGACAAAACAGCAGATTTCATTGTCACTTTCTGGTGCTAGGCTACAATTTATTAAATTTATTGAATTCAAGATCAAAACTTGCGATGCTGGGATTATGAACTCACAGCCCATGAATTACTAATCCAATACCACAACCTCTAGGCCACCATACCATTCAGGGAGTTAGTCTAAAGCAAAATTTGGCAGCAGGTCAAACGTAAAGGGGCACATACACTTAAAGGCAAGTGGCTGCATATGGGTACAAATATTGCTTCTGCCTTTATAAAGTTACAAAATTAATTTTAACTATTTGTCAGACTTTCCAAGGCTGGGGAAGGGGGTGGGTAGGAAAGAAGAGCCAAGCAAAATTGAAATACAAGGAAATCCAATGCAGAGGCAGAAAACAGATTCTGTGGGCAAGTGACAGAGTGATGCAGCGCCTGACCCCCTGGTTGATTGCTGGAAAAATGGACGTGCTGCTGCACCAGGCGGGTGGTCTTTAGGCCAGCCTTCCCATCATTCCTGGCAGCATTAGTCCTAGCAGCAGCCTCCCTGATGAAATGTAGGTGGCAAACAACATGCCCAACTAGTTCTGGTGAGGTCAATGGACCCACGTACTTGAGTAATGATGGGTCTGTGCAGCAACCCTTAGGTGCAGGTAGACTTTCCTTTGCTCATTTCTGTGGGATTCCTCCGTGTCCTCCAACTCCATGTAGGTGAGAGGAATGTCCATCATATCAATTGACAGTGAAACTCCCTTGATGGCTGTAGTGAATAAAGTAAAATGCACAAATTATATTTCTAAATGCAGAATACTAACAATGCATCAAACAGAATACAACAAAAACAAACCATAACGCAAAATTAATAGTAGTTCTCACTTACTCAGAAACCAGCTAAACATGTCCTTTAGAAACTCAGTACTGAAGACCAAGAAGTGAGTTTGGGAATGTGGGTGTTTTATACGGCAGCAAATTGTGGAAAATATAGGGAATGGAAGTGCAACCCCCATTTGCATTGCTCACCCTAATGTTTACAAACCTCCACCGTCATCAGCACAGCAGCCCTGCTGGAAAGTAAGGGGCAGCACACTTCTGGTGCACTTCTTCGAGCAATGATTTCCCACCTGGATTTTCCAACCCCTCATGCTGAGTTTGAATATATATCACCAATGCAAACTAATGGGTAAAATTCCCTTCATATCCCAACAAATATTAGTGCCTTCAGGTGAGAATTAGAGCAAAATTGGGGAAATAGTATTAAATTGTTGTTTTTAAGGAGGCTCCAAACAGACTAATATGAGTTTTACTCTCTTATAATATGCTGGCCTATTTAAAATAGAGGCTTTTTGGCAGTAAGCACTGCAGACTCAGGTGTCCTGCTAGCTTCAGCTGGGAAGAACTATGACTCCATTGAGAGAACTGAATCCCCGCTTCAACTCTCATTCAAACTTGACGTTTCTCACTCATTATCTTGACTATTTGGTGGTAAAATTGGCAGGACCAGTATCACTGTTTGTCAGCCAATCACAAAGCAACATTCATGACAACTTGGACCAACCTGCTTTCCCAGAAGCCAGGGACATTGCACAGAACATTGGCTTAGATTGCTGTCAAGACAACAGTGGGGAACACAAAGGGAAACTCTAAACAAATAAAAATAAAAACACACAAGGTGCAATAGTGACATTGATACTGTGTTTGTCCCGCCCAAATACAAGTATAGAGAAGATGACACTAGGGACACTGTGCAGTCTGTTGATGTTGTACATTTACTGGAGGAACATCCACTACTGTGTACATCATTAATCAGAGAGAAACGAAACAGGTGGCCTTTTGACAGAAGAAATAAGTTTGAACATAATGGGCAGAAGAAAACCATCTGATAGCTTCCAGACTTCTATCTTCAATGATAATTATAGCTACAGCAAAGTAATTAAACTCAAGAGCATACTGCTTAATGTCAACAGTGGGCACATTGCAAGAATCACCATGATATGTTCTGAGATGTGACAATGTACAGCAGAATCAGTATTTAATATTACACCTTTGGACATAAATAATTTCTTCAGCTGGAACTCAGCGCGCTTAATTATATCTTCAGTAAGTAGTAAATTCCATAGAATTATATACAAACTACAGCACAGAAATAGGTCATTCGGCCCAATGATCTGAAAAATGAGTAAATCACCTAGCAACACATCTAATGGCTATTAGAGTCTGCTGTGCTAAAAAGGTATAAAATTTGGTGGGAATAGTGGGGAAAAAATTGAACATCATTGCGCCCATTTTAAGGGAGTGAAACGGGCATAACGATGACGAATTTAGCAGTGCGACGGCCCACGCTCGATCTGCGCAGCTCTGGCGGCTGCCTAAAACATACGTTAGGCTCCTTGAATATGTTAATAAGGGGCCTAACACCTTTTCAAGTACCCCTTGGAGAAATTCGTTGCACTGAGCAAAACAGGCGCTGGACCGGCTTTGCTCAGATTTGCAGGAGTTTGCTGTGGCCTAACCAATGGTTGCCAACAAATAGGTAATTTTGTTCTTAAAAAACTTACTTTAAAGTGGAGCCAGGAGGAGCACCAAGGAGCCCTCGTAAAAATGAAGTCAACGGGAATTAGGGAGAAAATTCTCCAGTGGGCTGGAGCCATACTTGGCACAAAAAAAGATAGCAGTGGTTGTTGAAGGCCAATCATCTCAGCCCCAGGACATTGCTGCAGAAGTTCCTCAGGGCAGCGTCCTAGGCATCTTCAGCTGCTTCATCAATGACCTTCCCTTCATCATAAGGTCAGAAGTGGGATCGTTTACTAATGATTGCACAGTGTTCAGCTCCATTCGCAATTCCTCAGGTAATGAAACAGTACATGACTGCATGCAGCAAGACCTGGACAACATTCAGGTTTGGGCTGATAAGTGGCAAGTAACATTCGCAATGAGCATCTCCGACAAGAAAGAGCATAACCACCTCCCCATGACATTTAATGGCATTACCATCGCCGAGTCCCCCACCATCAACATTCTGGGGATCACCATTGACCACAAACTGAAATGGACCAGCCATACCAATGCCTTGACTACTAGAGTAGATCAGAAGCTGGGTATTCTGTGGCAAGTGGCTCACCTCCTGACTCTCCAAAGCCTCTTTACCACTTACAAGGCACAAATCAGGAGGGTGATGGAATACTCTACACTACAGCTCCAACATCAGTCAAGAAGTTCGAAATTATCCAGGACAAAGCAGTCCACTTGATCGGCACCCCATCCATTGGCTTAAGCAATCACTCCCTCCATTATCGGCGTACTGTGGCTGCAGTGTGTACTGTTTACAGGATGCACTGCAGCAACTTGCCAAGGCCTCTTCGGCAGCACCTCCCCAACCCTCGACCATCACTACCTAGAAGGACAAAGGCAGCAGGTGCATGGGAACAACATCATCTCCAAGTTCCCCTCCAAGTCACACACCATCCTGACTTGGACATATATCGCTGTACCATCATTGTCGCTGGGTAAACATGGAACTCCCTATCTAATAGCATTGTGGGAGGACCTTCACCACACAGATTACAGCGGTTCAAGAAGGCGGCCCACCACCACCACCTTACCAAGGGCAACTAGGGATGGGCAATAAATGCTGGCCTTGCCAGTGATGCCCACATCCTGAGAATGAAAAAAATATGTTGGGCCTGTAAAAACTGCATTGCATATTTATATAATTTTGTTTCTATAGTTACATTTTTGAAAACACAGCAGAATTACCTATAATATTGTTTTTTGTTATTGGACTATACTAGATTATTTTTAAATAAGTACTAGCTATGCTCATACTTTTGAAATTCCCTCTTTGTATAACCAATCCCTGTTCTGAATGTGCATTCAGAGTTGATTCACTTCCTTCCTCACCCTATGCAATTCAGCACCATTTCCTCAGCATAGGCCTTTAACAAGACTGTAATAATCCTTAACAAGTAATATTTTCCCCATTAATTTCCTTATACTCATTTTAGGATGGGATCAAGGCTCATAATGACACTAATATTGGACAGAAAGCTCATCGCCGTGTTCTACCAGGCGTGCCCACATTTACTCACAAAAACTTTTTGTTAAACTTACAACCCAGAGGAAAAAATACCCCCAGTAACTAGTCTGCAGCATGGATGAGAGCGCATAACATAGAACAATTTCATGCTGCATCAACAGGGGTAAATTCTAGCCCTGTATGTTTAATTCCCACTATAATCACAAGTCTGGGATTTCAAATTCCTGGACAAATTGTAAAAGAGGACCTTGTATTTTGTTGTAATTCATCGAGCTATTGCAATTCTTGTGATAAGCTGCTGGACCTTTCATCCTGGATGTGTAATATTATGTTTTGTGATGTATTCTTTGACAATTTGTTTGCATACACGTCACGGTAATGTGCAATATGCTATGGTGTTTTGCGTGTGTTTCATAAATTAATTTCCATTTTAACTTCAAATATAGATCTTAGAAAACACAGGGACCATGATCATTTACTAAATTTTCAATGACTACGTGTACCTAAAACTGTTATTTCAAAAATATTTGGGTTTCCCAAGGTGCAGCTAGTTATAAAGGCTGGTGTGTGAGCAATTTATTAACAGTGAAAAGCTGACAATCTGTCTTGCTTCCTGCCAATTCAGCCCTAATAAGTAAAAAAAATTGTATTTATTTAGTAAATCCTATTTATGTATTTTTTATTTGTGTGCACATATTTACTTCAAATAAGATTACAAGTGTTTTGTTCATTCTGACATCATTGTGAAGTGAAATCTTACCTGCTTCTAAACATGTATGTGCTGAGCATTGTAAAAGTGCTGGTCCTTTACAAAGCTCAGCAATATTATCAACTTGTAGAAAATTATTTTATTTATGTTGTGTATTTTTATCTGTATTATAGTGAAATTTATTTTGGAATTTGGAAGGAAGTTTGTGAAAAGTGAAGCATTTCCTATTTAAGCCTAGGCTTTATTAAAATCAGCCTGAGCGATATCTTCCTCCCCCAACCCCCATGGCTCAGTGCATAAATGCACCACTAATCACATAGATCAGAAAGGTCAGGTTTCTATCCCTGATCTGTCCTAAATTATGTGATTTCAGCCACTTGGCAGTCGGAACGCTATAAATGACCTCAGAATCTCCGGCCTTGGGAGAAGAAAAGTCAGCCAGGTTCATATTCCTGGTAACACTCAGCAGGTCAGTCATCATCCGTGGAGGACAGACAAGTTAATGTGTCAGGTGTGGACCTTCATCAGATAGCTATCTGGAGATTCAAGCTGGAATGCGTGTGTGCGCGCGCACATGTGCTGTGTGTGTGAGTGCACGTGTGTGTGTGCTGTGTGTGTGTTTTTTTTTTAACGTCAAGTGGAAACAACATTAGGCTTGGTTGAGATGGCCTCATTGGGTGAATAGCCCATGGCAGTTATATGCAAAGAACTGTCACTTGGATGAGGGACTGAAAGGCTGCTGATGCCTGTAATTGCCTTCAGAAGAGATGAGAAAAATGGAGAAAATGTATCTGAGATTATTGCACATGAATTCTCTCTTTTCAATTTCGTATAAGTTTGTATTTTACAATTGTTTTAGAACTATATCATATCATGACTTGTTATATGGTTGAAGGAAAAGCGAATAAAGGGAATTGGGAATAGGACGGGCACATAGGATTAGGATGACTGCTTACCTAGAGGATAAACACCAACACAGACTGGTTGGGCCAAATAGCCTTGTTTCCATGTTGTAATTTCTATGTAATTCTATGTGTGATTCATCTTTTATCATTGAACTGCATTACATATACAAGTTAGCACCAGATATACAATTTAGATTGGCTAGCAGGTAACTCAAGTCGTTTGAGTAGATATGAGGCAAGATCTCTATTCTGAGGCGTTATTTTTCTGATTATGGAGTTATAGATCTGCTGATTCCGCTTTTCTTTCTATTAACTTTTATTAAGATATAATGGTTGATTTTAAGAATGTGCACACCTGGTGAGGAGCCTCACTAGCTGGGAGCGCATTACAATAAGTGCACAGAAAAATGTGGGGAGCGCACCTGTGATTTCCTGATATGTAGTTCAGCAGGCGAGGCTCCACACTAGGGGCAAAATCATCCCTATAAAATCCAAAAGGTTCACTATAAATACATAGATTATGAATGCCAATCTGAAGAAATCCAGGCTCTGGATTGTAAAAATGTTTCCATATAAACAACGATACCCTCATTTTATAAAGCAAACACACACTGCCAACAATTTATATTTATAACTAAACCTCTTGTTGGCATGTTCTCTGATATCATGGAACCCTTTCAGTATTATCGGTGTCTGGCACAGACTGACATCTTATGAAGAAACAGCAGTGTGTTTGTTTGTTTGTGCATATGTTCAACATGTATTTGCACATGCTACCTATTTTTTGACCACGCTTTGCATTTTTACCTGCTGGAACCTTCCTGTTTTATTCTAAGGCAACACATGTCACAATTGGCCTTTTGTTTTACTTTCCAATACAGATTCTTAAAATAGGCAGAATGGAAAATGTCCTTAAAACATGACCTTATATATAGTACATCGTAGTTACACAGTGTCAGTTAAAGCAACTTGGTACTTGTCCAACATTTGATCTCAGCAGCATTGCAAAGTATGCTGTCTTACATCAGAATGAAAACAAACCACCAAATGATAAGTAACTTTGTCATGTTTTCTGATCACAGCTTTGCTGTATTCAGAACCAGGTGGCATACAGGTCTGTGAAGCCACTTACCGAGAACACAAAATTGGTCATGAAGATTGTTCTACGACATGTTGAAGTTTTCACTCACTGTCGGTTAAAAATAATATTTAATTTCTTCACTGAAAAAAGGGCCAGTTTGTGGGTATTATTAGAAATGTACAATTGGCTTGGATGTAATTTATCCCTTTTAAGGAAATAGATAATTAATCACATTCCAATTATACTTTTCTGATATAACAAAAGCCTATGATTTTATATCAGAGTTGATAACTCCAGTGTTCAAGAGCTAACATTGGCACAGGCTCAAGCACAATGAGTCGTCAAAACAAAATAGAACTTACATCATTTTCTACAGTAGTGTAATGGTAAGGTATTGTTGTCAGAGCATTCAGTCTTTCACATAAGGTTATTATGCCTCCAGTAAAAATATATTCTAGCACAAATACCATCAAGTGGCACTGCGTTCCTAAAGACACAACTACAGCATTTCCCCCTTCACTTGTGGACATTTGAAATAGGACCAAAGGGGTGAGTCTGAAGAAGATACCAAGTCAAAGCCCAAATTCTGCACATTTTTAACTTTTGTTGTGAAAAGTGAAATAGATATTATTATCTAGTTTGTAAAAGTAATTAATGACAGCAATAACCATTGCAAATATTCCCAAACCTACTCTTTGTAAGAATATTCCTGCAAATCCCCATTCATTCATTATTAGTAGCCTAATATTGTAGATAATTGCATTTTAATTCCTTTATAATGTTCTGCAATGATTATATTGAATCTCGCCTTCACTGCATTTCTCATAATTTGTACAGATTTCAAATAATGCAATTGAGAGAAGAAACTTAAATTGATAAAATATCATGAAACTTCTAGTTACCTGGTACAAAATAAGTCCTTATGAATCAAAGGTATTTAAAGCTGATAAACCACATATTTAGTGTGTCCATTAAACTGTCTGTTCTTTCCTATCTTTCTCTTTTTCTTTAATTGGACAATGTGAGATTTATCCCTTCCATTCCCACCATTGTCCAAGGTTTACTAATACAACATGCACCACCTAGTGGTCTGAAAATGAACAAACAAAATGCATTCCGAAACAGTAGGCAATCCTTACAACTACAACACACTTGCATTTATAGAGCGCCTTTAATGTAGATATACATTCTAAGATGCTCATAAAGGTATAAGGGAAAAAAAGACCCCGATCCAAAAAAGGAAAGATTAGAAGGGGTGACCAAAAGCTTGGTCAAAGAAGACTCTTAAAGGAGGAGAGGGAGGTGGAGAGGCAGAGGAGTTTAGGAGAAACTACAGTGTGATGCCTAGGCAGCTAAAATCATGGCTGGCAATAGTGGAGCAAAAGGGGTTGGGGATACACAAGAAGCTGGAGTCAGAGAAATGGAGAGTTCGGGGATGGGGGTGAGGGTTGTAAGGGTGAAGGAGGTTCTCAAGGGCAATTAGGGATGGGCAATAAATGCTGGCCTCGCCACTGACGCCCACATCCCATGAACAAATAAAAAAAAACAGATATGGAGAGACAAAGTCATGGAGTGATTTAAATTCAGGATTGAGAAACATAAATTTGAGAACCCAGTGTAGGTCAGCAAGGACAGGAGTGAAAGAGGCAGTGTGGCATAGGATACAGGCAGCAGAATTTTGGATGAGTTGAAGTTTATGGAAGGTGGAGAATGGGAGACCGGCCAGGAGAGTATTGGAGTAATTGACTCTGAAGGTGACAAAGGTATGAATGAGGGTTTGTCCAACAAATAGGCTGAAGTAGGGGCAGAAGCAAGGTTGCGAACAGTCTAGTTCATCCTGACAGTCTCCAGGGAGGGGGATTTAGTTGATAACAAGGATGCAGAGTTTGTGCAGGGTGGTGGTGGGGGGTGTGTGGTGAGGATAATGATTTTCATTTTCCTAATGTTTAGATGGAAGAAATAAAATCACATTCAAGAATGGATATCAGATAAGCAGTTTCATAACACAGAGGCAGTAGAAGGGTTGGAAGGGGTAGCGGAGAGGTCGAACTGGTGTCATCGTATAAGCGGACCCCGTGTCTGTGGGCAGCACATTAGGAGATCTTGCAGCAACTTGTAGCTTGTAAAGGGATTATCCTGTCATTGCCAGTTGCAAAAATAAATTGTATCCACTTATCCCTACCATGAAAGAGGTATGCTTCCTCAAATTTACTGAATCATGTACCACAAGGCTTATTTCAGGGGTTTAAAATGACACATACAACAAATACCACAGAAAAGAAATTTTTTAGCATTCATTTTTCATCACTTCTATTATTTTACTTGATTATCAAGAAAGTACATTCACACAGATATTTTGAGGTCCTTTTAAATTTAGGTGTATATTTCTATATATAATATATGAAAGAGGTCATTCCCACATTTATTTTATGAAAATGGATATTCACATATATATATATTTTACTTGTTGATCTCCCAAGACCAAAGGACCTTTCCAGGTCAAGCAGGGTTAGAGGGTGGCAGGATAATTGAACCAAGACAGAGAAGGGGTGAGGAGGCAGATGGCAGGGGGAGGGAGAACACAAAAGGGGAAAAGATGAAAGGGAGGGTGGAGAGGGAGAGGTTTGGAAGGGGGCTGGGGATGGGATGAGGGGAGAGGAGAGAAGGTAGAGAGAAGAGGGAGAAGAGAGAAGGGAGGAGGGAAGAGGATGAGCGAGTGGAAAGGGGGAAGTGGAGGAGGGGAAGGGGAGCATATGAGAGGGGGAGGGTAGGGAAGAGGGGAGGAGGGGAGGGAAAGGAGGGAGAGGAGAGGGAAGAAGAGAGGGAAGGAGACAGGAGGGGAGAGAAAAGGGAGAGGAGGGAAGAATGGAAGTGGAGGGAGTGGGAGAAAAGCAGAGAGAGGGATGGGAGGGTAGGGAAAAGGATTTGTGTGCAAGAGAGCAATTTTTGCTTCATTGTAGAGGAGACAGAGAAGGATTTTTGCCTCAGCAAGGTGGAGGCAATGTGAGATGGATTTCTGCCACAGTGACGGGAGGAGATGGGAAACGGAGGTGGATTTTTGCCCCCTCACGGGGTTGTGGTTCTGGTACCTGATTTTAACCTCAGTGGGGACGGGGTACTGGTTCACTGAGGTGGAATTTTGCCTCATCGGGGAGGGGGGATGAGTTTTTGTCTGAGCGAGGTGGTTTGGAGAGAGATTTTTGCTTGAGCATCACAGGGTCTAGATTTAGAACTCAAGAGGACCAGGGTTAGGTAAAGAGACTTCTGACCATGTTATTATTCTTTTGGTTGATGCGTCTTCAGTCTTTTGAGATCGTAAACCATCTGCTGGGGATTACACATTCATCTGTTTGCTTTCTTTTTCATTTACGGTGTATATTCTTTCCTTTTTCATTCATATATATACTTTATGAAACTGTAGATGCACACATTTATTTTATTACAGTGCACATTTTCACACATATATTTCACAAAAATGGATCTTAACTAATTTATTTTATGAAACTGTGCATTCCCACATTTATTTTATGAACATGGAAATTCACAAATATGTTTTATTAAAGTGTACATGTTCACATATTTTTTATTAAAATGGATATTCACATATATTTTATGAAACTGTATATTCAGATATGTATTTTGTGAAAGTCAACAATCAAATAATATCTTATGAAAGTGTACGTTTGTACATTTAGTTTATGAAAGTGGATATCCTTATATATTCAGATATATATTTTATGAAATTCACCTATATAGTTTATGAAAGTGTACTTTCCCACATATAATTTATGAAAGTGTACATTCACATATTTGTTTTATGAATGTGCATATTTAGATATATATTTTATGAATGTACATATTTACATACATATTTTATGAATGTGTAAACATGAATATATATATATATTTCATAAATATGTACATTTATTTTATGAAATGATCATTCACATATATATTTTATAAAACCACCATACATTTTGATTGCATGATGCTTGTGTAAGGAATGTATAGATGCATTGTTGACTTATTGAAACTATTTTCGGGTAAATACATTTTAATGTGACCACTTTAATATTTCTAAAGCAAGAGAAGCAAAATAAATAAGATCACATACCACTTAACCTACACTATTCAGTTATTTCATGTTTACTATTAGTAAAATATGAAGTTTTCACTTAATAAATAATGCTTAATGAAGATGACAGCTGTAAAAAGCTGAGAAACAAAGGAGACCTTCAAGGGTTGGTGGCTGTGCAAAGAAAAGCCATAAAACTGATCCACAGTGTCAGGGGTCTGAATTACGAGGAAAGACTGAAAAGACTAGGACTTTTCAGCCAAGAAAAAAAGCATCTGAGAGGTGATCATAAGATACAAGTTACTATATGGGATGGAAAAAAGTTATATAGAATTACATAGAATCTCCAGTACAGAAACAGGCCATTTGGCCAACTGGCCAGTGTTTATGTGCCACACGAACCTCCTCCTACAATGTAATTCTATGAAAAAAATTGATCTGGATAGCTAATGTTAATTAAACTCTGAGATAAGACAAGAGGACACAAGCTCAAAGAAAGAAAAGAAAAATCTTGTATTGATATAACACCTTTCATGACCTTAGGACATCCCACAGCGCTTTACAACCAATTAAATACTTTTGAAGTGTAGTCACTGTTGTAATATAGGGAAATATGAGAGCTAATTTTGCACACAACAAGGTCCCACAAGCAGCAATGAGATAACGACCAGATGATCAGGTTTTGTTTAGATTTTGATTGAGGGATAACTGTTGGCCAGGATACTGTGAGAACTCCCCTGCTCTTCGTCAAATAATGCCATGTGATCTTTTATGTCCAACTGAGAGGGCAGGTGGCACCTTGGTCAAACTAGTAACAGATAATATTAGAATTGATATCAGGAAACTCTTCTTCACCCAGACAGTAATCAATACTTGGAATTGACTACTAGGCAGCGTGGTGGAGACAAAAGTCCTGGAATCATTTAAGAAACAATTGGATGTTGCAGTTGTAGTGGGGGAGGGAGTGTAGGATTGTCCTGGATGAAGAATTAAGATGGGCCAAATGGCCTTCCTCATCCGTATGCTTCTTGTGTGAATGAAAGGACAGTGATCACTCCAGCATAGTGAACATGAGGGATATGTTTCAACATGTGCTGCTGCAGAGTTCAAGTTAAGTACAGTCCTGGAAAATAATCATAATAAAGTGTTTATATCAGCAAACCATGTTCACCAAGAGTCAAAGATCTTTTTCTTCAATTGTGTAAAAAATGACTGGTTCTGCACCACATCCTGTAATCTGAATAGAAGCACATATTGTTTTCCCCACTGGCTCAATTTGTAAGTGCACAGCATGTTATGGTACTGTGCCAGGTATATAAATCCTGCCGTGCCCCCTCCCCCTGCCGCCTTATACTGAGGTAGCTGATCTCAGCTGGGGCAGCAGTGGGGATACTACAATTGGCGTCACTGTCCTTGGGCTAAGGAGGTGAAATAATTAGCCGGGTTTCTGTCCTCAATCACTAGCAAGTGACGCCTGCTGGAAAATGTTCATATGAGGACATCGGTCAAGGGCAGAATCAGGCTCGGCTATGATGGACCAAGTGATAGAATTAGTCTGTCGACAGTAACTGTCTGGATTCAGATGTAAAGACTGGCCACTTTCGAGAAGTACCACAGGAGAACTAGCACCCATGAAACTATACACTTAGATGAGCTTTAGGAGAGAAAGGGGAATAAAATAAAACACCTAATTTCCTTGTCCTACAGATATCTCATTTTCTTGCTCATTTCTCTTTTTGTGGCAATGGCAAAAGTGAAATCAGTAATTATCTGCACCATGGCTTGCATTTGCCCAGTTATTTAAAAAAAACACGTGGTATTGGGGTGTTTGGAGCAATCATACTGGTAGTGACCTTACCCGACCACTTCTACAGCTGTTACTCTAAACTGGGTGGAGGAAGAGAAGTGGGATTTACCACCAGGAAGTCAAAATCTCACATGTACCTTTCTAAAACAGTTCTGTGCTATAAATATAGTAACTTAAGTCAATCTTCCTGTTATGCATCACTGTTTCCTTTTATTGTTTGATTTTTTTCATCTCCTGACTTCTCTTCTTTTTAATATATGAAGAGTTTTGTGTTTTGTTCTTCTGTAAGACCACTTATTATCACCAACGTAACTGCCAAACTGGATTCATTAATAGGAAAGATGCATTGTATTTTGTACTAAGTGAGGATGTAGTTCTGCTGTAAATTAATATGTTACTGCCCACTATCTCACTCCCACTCTCTCAATTAAATTTGAATATATTGCTTCACCAAGACGCATTACAGCGCTTCAGTGATCAAAGTCCATCCCTTAATAAGAGGTACAACAAATGCCATTTTCCAGTGGTATGACATTTTAAAACATCACAGGTTATTAATAATCAAGATGCTGTGCAATATCAATCATCTTGGCACTTTGCTCAAATAGCTCTTGGCTCTAGTAAAAGGTTTGTTTCCTTAGCCTAAGTTCCCATTACTTCACCAGATTTAATAACATTATTGTGGTTTGCAGTCACCTTTGCTGGGTAGGAGGATGGGAGCAAGGGGAATACAATTGTGTTTACATTTCATAATAAATTTGATATAACCTTGTTACATGGTCATATATTTGATTAATTTGTATGTTAAAGACAGAACAATCATACGAATATACGAATTAAGAGCATGTGTAGGCCACTCGGCCCTTCGAGCCTTCTCTGCCATTTGATAAAATCATGGCTGATCTGATTGTGACCTCAACCCTACTTTCCCGTCTACCTTTGACTCCCTTGCTAATCGGGAATCGGTCACAACAGTAAGTAGTGCTGCTTACATTCATTCTCCTTTTTTGTGTTTCTGTCTCCCCTTTTCGAGGCCTCTCTCAAGCAATCCCTTCTTTAAGGCTGAACATTTACGATTAACCACTGTTAGAGATACTGTCTAATTTCAGCTCAATAAAGGAAACTAAACAATGGGAATATTTCAACTCCACTGAAATAATACTGAGAAAAGTTAGCCAGCATTGTGCTATAAAACAGGAATTTGACAAATGCATTACTAAAAGGGAAACATTGTTATTACTATTATTAAGCCATGCAACAAAAACTATTAATAATCCATATTAAATTGTTCGGGACATGAGAAGGGTTCTGACTGGCTGAGAATATTTATAAAATGTTTCCTTGCTCCCAGGAGCTCTCATTGCTCTGCATCGAGCTGCTGCTTTCAATGGGCTGCACACAGCAAATATGTAATATAAATACACACAAATTAATACATATTCAGCTAAACTTGGGGAGCTCTGAGATGTGATGAAAAATGATGAACAAATTTTCATTTGATCGAGGCCAGAGATTTACATTTTTAAGTATTTTGTGAACATTTCAATATATTGTAACCAAAGCAATGTGGAGGCACTTCAACACACCACTTGTTATAATATTGAGAGGATATTTCAGGATACGAATAGGAGATTGAGCTTGTGTGAGGTCTTTTGTACTCCAGTGTACAGCGCCACGTACTAAAGCAATGCTGAGTTCACAGCCTCACACTCTATGCAGGGACATGCTGAGCAAAGGCTATATATTGCCACCCAGAGGAAGGAAAAGAACATAAGAACATAAGAATAGGAGCAGGAGTAGGCCATACGGCCCCTCGAGCCTGCTCTGCCATTCAATAAGATCATGGCTGATCTTTGACCTCAACTCCACTTTCCCACCCAATCCTCATATCCCTTGATTCTCTTAGAATCCAAAAATCTATCAATCTAATTCTTGAATATACTCAACGACTGAGCATCCACAGCCCTCTGGGGTAGAGAATTCCAAATATTCATGACCGTCTGAGTGAAGAAATTCCTCCTCATCTCAGTCCTAAATCAAATATGGAGTCTCCATTGGACTCTCTTGCTGAGGTATTAACCATTGGCTTGGAGCAGATCGACTCCCCGTAGGTAATTCTGACTTTGTGCGATGGTGTGAACCGGGTGATAACGAATCGGCAGCCCAATTTACATCTCTCAGTTTTACATCTCTCCCGATTGTTATTTCCATTTAATGTCAATAGAAATAAAAATTGGGAGAGATGTAAAACGAGCTGCCGATTCCCTATCGCCCGTTTTACACCATCGCACAATCAAAACTCCCCCTCCCCCTCTATCTCTTAGCCATGAGATACATGGGCCAGCGCGACTCTGCAAAAAACAGGGAAAAGAGGAGAAAATATCCTTTAAAATGTTATAAATATTTTAATTGACTTGATCTTGAATATTGATATAAATGGTGCCAACAATCAGCTCATATTTATGTAGTTAAAGAGAGCATTTTATCCTTTCCCTGTGCAACGCACCATGCTGCTCCGAAATAACAGACCGCCAGATCTCTACCAATGTCACTAGAAGGATCAGTGAGTGATAAATTCTTCTTGACCAGGAAAAGAAACTTGGTTTAAAGCATCAGGTTAGAGAGAAATTGGATGATGCAGTTGGCTAGACATTTGCCCGTCACCTATGGGATCTGGGTTCAAATGCAAACCAGAATGTTGAGATGAAAGTCTCCTTGCTCACTAGTTTTAAGAGTGTGAAATGAGTTTGGATGTACTCAAACCAGTTACTAGATGGCAATAGAACCTGTTAGCAATATTACTCTGACAGGTGTATGGGGAAAATGCCACTCGGGTATGGTGTTGTACTTGGGGCTGGGGCATGTTACTGGATGAAGAGCAGGCTGTGCTACACTTGGCATCTTCCCCACCCATACCTCGTTTTGATAAGAACAAAAATTTACTTTAAAAAAGAGCACGAGTACTTTTTTAGCTTTGATCTGAGTTGAGGTTGTGGGTTCCAGTTCCAGCTCCATTTTCAGGGTTGGCATTGTTCAGCTGAAATATTAAACCGAGGAACCATTTGCCCAGTGGCTCAGGTTGAGTCAGAAGGTTGTAGGTTCAAGTTCCACTCCAGAGACTTGAACACATAATCTGGGTTGACACTACAGTACAGTACTGAGGGAGCGCTGCACTGTCAGAGGTGCCGTCGGAGGTGCCAGTTTGTCGTTAAATGATCCCAGGGTTTGCTTCTCCCCTCCTCTACCTGGGAGTCCATTCCGTATGTCAGTCACACTCTGTGTGGAGGAGAACTTCATGATTCCGATGAAACATTAAACAGAGGCTCCATATGCCCTCTCAGGTGAATGTAAAAGATCCCACAGCACTATATGAAGAAAAACAGGGGAATTCTCCTGTGTCCTGGCCAACATTAATCCCTCAACCAACACCTAAAACAGATTAGCTGGTCATTTAATTAACTGATTTTCGTGGACCTTGCTGTGCACATACTGGCTGCCGCTTTTCCCTACATTACAATAGTGACTACATTTCAAAAGTACTTCATTGGTTGTAAAGCACTTTGGGATGTACCGAGATTATGAAAGGCACTATAAAAACGCAATTCGTTCTTTCTTTTTTCAGGTAGACATAAAAAGTTTCATTCAAGGAAGAGCTGGGAATTTTCTCAGTGTTCCAGAAAATATTCATCCCACAATCAGTGCCACCAAAAAAAAATGAGCTTGTTATTGATCTCTTTCTTTGTGGAATCTTGTCATAAATAAATGACTTCAGTATACCAATGTAAATACAGTCATTGAATTTATATTGTATATGAAGCATTGAAAAGTTTCGAAGAAAATAAGTGCTAGTCCTTCTTTTCTTTCTAATGTGGTTTTCTGAGCAAAAATGTTTTTTAAAAAGCTGTGATGGTCCCATGTCACAAATATATCTTCCAGGTGACATTTCATGCTGATTGAGATAAGGAACGTGTGTTTTTTTTATTCGTTCATGGGATGTGGGCGTCGCTGGCGAGGCCGGCATTTATTGCCCATCCCTAATTGCCCTTGAGAAGGTGGTGGTGAGCCGCCTTCTTGAACTGCTGCAGTCCGTGTGGTGAACGTTCTCTGCTGCTCATGTCCTTCTAGGTGGTAGAGGTCGCAGGTTTGGGAGGTGCTGTCGAAGAAGCCTTGGTGAGTTGCTGCAGTGCATCCTGTGGATGGTACACACTGCAGCCACTGTGCACCGGTGGTGAAGGGAGTGAATGTTTAGGGTGGTGGATGGGGTGCCAATCAAGCAGGCTGCTTTGTCCTGGATGGTGTCGAGCTTCTTGAGTGTTGTTGGAGCTGCACTCATCCAGGCAAGTGGAGAGTATTCCATCACACTCCTGACTTGTGCCTTGTAGATGGTGGAAAGGCTTTGGGGAGTCAGGAGGTGAGTCACTCGCCGCAGAATACCCAGCCTCTGACTTGCTCTTGTAGCCACACTATTTATATGGCTGGTCCAGTTAAGTTTCTGGTCAATGGTGACCCTCAGGATGTTGATGGTGGGGGATTCGGCAATGGTAATGCCGTTAAATGTCAAGGGGAGGTGGTTAGACTCTGTCTTGTTGGAGATGGTCATTGCCTGGCACTTGTCTGGCGTGAATCTTACTTGCCACTTATCAGCCCAAGCCTAGATGTTGTCCAGGTCTTGCTGCACGCGGGCATGGACTGCTTCATTATTTGAGGGGTTGCGAATGGAGCTGAACAAAGTGCAGTCATCAGCGAACATCCCCATTTCTGACCTTATGATGGAGGGAAGGTCATTGATGAAGCAGCTGAAGATGGTTAGGCCTAGGACACTGCCCTGAGGAACTCCTGCAGCAATGTCCTGGGGCTGAGATGATTGGACTCCAACAACCACTACCATCTTCCTTTGTGCTAGGTATGACCCCAGCCACTGGAGAGTTTTCGTACAGAGTGCTGAAACCTGAGTCCACCTTTGGGTTTGGAATGTGTGAAGAGAACGGATCCATGACGCGAGTACATTAGGCATTCCTAATTTTGATATCTATTGCAAAACATTTGATATTTTCAGAATTAGTAGTTATAAGATTAAATGAAACATAAGTGTCTTTAGTTCTACTTATTCAGAAAATTGTAAATGTGAAACACTGCAGCTTTTAATCATTTTCAGTTTTGGTATCACTAATCCGCGTTACTTTGGAGAACTGAGACATGTTCATTTAAATATTGTACAATTTATCTATTTTTGCATTAGGTGCTGGTCAATCACTAGATTATCTACATTATTTACCAAGTAATATTATCACTTGTGGTGTGGATTAACATCTTTGCTGGTTTTGACATTCTCAAAACTAATCTTAATTCTACTGAACTAACTAGGAAGCTGCCAAATTATTAATATTGTGGAAGTAGATCATTTTCCTTAAATAACTATTTCCTTCCTGTTAGGAATTTGCAGTCTATTGAAGTATCCCTGGTTGTTAATTTCTTTTTATGATTTTTTAATTGGTTTTAGTCTGGGTTTTAATATGTTTCTATGTAGTTGATCTTAATAATTTCTTGAAAGCAATTGAAAAACATACAAACTGCTTATTAACTCAACCAGGGGAGAAGAAAGGCTAGCTGTTCCAACACCAAATTTAAATGTTTCAGGTTTCCAACTGTTGTTAAGAACACCCACTGCAACTCACAGCTCCCACGAGGGCTCGGTGAGTTTGTCCATGATTAACTCAGCTGTAAAGTCAAGTAAGATCCCAGATTTAATCCCTGGCCTCTGATAAATTAAGATGCTTTTATATTACACTCAGGCTTCTGATAGTGATGCCAGCTTCCGACATATGGTGCCCTTGCTGCAGGCTGCAAGCTGAATATTTGGGGAGATAATTGGCGATAAAAAAATTCAAAATGAAAAAACAAATTCTTATTTACTGTATCCACCATTGAAATTTGATGTTGAGTTCATGGGTTTGCTAATAGTAATTCTCTTGCTTTAATATAGTGCAATGGCTCAATGAGCCAGTCCTTTAAATCGCTTATCCCAGGGAACCCATTATATGTTAATTAGGACCAACACTTCCTGATCAGTAAGAGATAATAGTTTTGTGGCTTGTTCAAAAACAAATCAAAATCAGACAGCTGCAAGTGTTTAATTTTCCAGAAGCCACACACAAACTCCAATCTGACAGTTACTTTGCATATCATTAACATAAGGTTTTCACAACTTCACACCCACTTACGTTCACTTTTGCAACAAAAACAAGCAGTTAGAATTACTAGCTGAGATCCTCTTAAAAAAAATCATGTTTATCAATTTAAAAAAAAATAGCACTCATTCCATTTTCCGCTCCTTTCATGGGTTCATCAAATATACAACTTCCCACAATGGAAAATTTTACATTGAAAGTTTTCTAATTTACAGTGAATGTAAGAGGAGCCCAGGCACGTGAGCTGAATGCAAACACTGCAGTGCTTTGTTGGCCTGGACTATAAAGTAAAGCAACTCTAGCGGCAGCAACAATGTCTCCTTCAGCACTTTCACCCTCTAATCTGTTTGCAGGGATTAGGCCCCCATATTGAGGCCAGCAATTTTAATGCAAAATTCCCTTTCCCTGGAGGTACAAACCAAGATCACTCACAGTACACATATTTGTTATTAGTATTTGTTCCTTATGAAATCATTCTATTGTGAAATGATTTCCACTTGGTAAATTAAATGAATATAATCATTAACCAAATGGTAATGTTACAAACTGGAAAGATCTAACTGGCAATGGCAAAAAACTGTGCTACATTAGCATCTATTCTAACCTGCCATGAAGGAACTGTGTGTACCCCTTTAGTAAAGATTAATTATGTGTTCAAATACATTATTCCATTTTCCAGAACATTCTCTTCTCAAATAAGTCTGAAAATCTTTAATCTTGTGGGTGATGCAATATCTGGATGCTCTCTTTAGGTGTCCGATGGCAAATTGGAACCAGGAAGAAGTACCTAAGAAGTTCATGATAATAAGTAGATACCAAAGAATATAAAAATAAAAATGAATGTGACTCGGGTACAGGGGGCACAATATCAAAATTTGCAGACAACACAAAACGTGGTTCATGGTTGCTAACCGTTCACTTTCTGAGTGAGCAGTCATTGTTTTGGCCCTCTGTTTGTGCTACTCACATGGTAGCACATGTTCAGGAGCCTTTAAAATCCACCCACAATACTTTGTGAGTTATCTTTCTGCTAATATGCAGACAAGATGGTTTGCAAGGCATTAATCAGCTCCCGGGGTTCCTACGCAAGGGTGGATCATATTGGATATCTGAGGTAGGGCTCGATAAATCTTCAGATCTTTTCTTTACATGTAGATTTATGTGTAATATTTTTATAACCAATCACAGGTAAGGTTTTATACAAGTGTACAATACCAGTACTAAATAGAAAACGCATAGCACATTCCAATTGGATATAACATTTAACACTAGAATAATTTACAAATGTATTATAACATTGTTCACTCGCTTAATATAAATGTCAATCATGGGTCCTTGATGTCATTCCTGATAATATCACCGGTATAAGATAACTTCTTTTTAGAGTAGATATGCTATAAAATAAAACTCATAATAATGAATGAAATAGTAGAAACCAATTAGTGAATTGGTTTGAAACGTGGAATGATGGGTTGTGGAGATGTACAAGGCACTGCTGTATTGGGTCACTGGATTACACAGCAGTTTGAGAATAACAGAGTTCCTTAAGGTGCCAAATTGTTATCCAGTGGCTAGATATTACAGTGACACATCGACAACGTCAAGAGATTGAAGACCAACCTTTTAAACAGACTGAAACATCTGAGGTATTCACCCCTAGTACAAAGCACATTATCTAGCTGATAGGACTTGGCAACAGCACTGACCAGAAATTGCTAGGATAAACCTTACGGTTGAGCTCAGCCTAGGTTAAACCAGGAAGTTGGTGAGACTCCAAGAGCCATGACAGAACCAGATTAAAAATTCCCAACTAAAATTGGCTGTTAGCTCCATGTAACATGTATTTTTATGTAACTTTGATTTCATTAAACCATTAATGTTATTATTTTCAATGGATTTTAAAGTAGCTAAAATACAACTAAATTTAAAAAAAACATTTTAATGTTAATACAACTGACCTGTTATCTCAAATGGTAAAGGCTTCAATTTGGATCATATGGGATTCATGCAAGAGTGCTGTAGAATTTTGGCTTTAAATTCATAATATCTTGATGAAGCAGCACTGGTTTTCCACAAAATCCAGCAACTTAACTAAAATCAAACAGATAAGTGTTAACTTTACAAACTAAACTATTATGACAGGGCAATAGCTAAAACTACTAAACAAATAGAACATCATTATCCATTATGCCAAAAACAATCTGCTATAGCCAAACAATAATACAAATAAAAACAGGCCAGTAGCAGATTTCAAAACAATCAGATTAGCAGATTCAAGAACATAAACTTCAAAAAAAGAGGCTGTTTAGCGCTAATAAACTAGTAACTTTCTGCTGTAAATGGACCAGCATGAGACGCAGGATCATGTTAATAGTAATATACTCCGGGAGCAGCAGTTCTTGTAATCTGATCACAGTACACTTCAAAATGCTGGAAAGTGCATCATAATAAGTGTCAAAAATCAACATTTCCTGGGAGAGGCATGCCCCAAGACTCTCCCCCACCCCTCAAGAAAATACATTTTTTACCACTGGAGCTCATTTCCCAGTTCAAAAAAATTCTAAACCCACTACAGCAAAAATTACACTTTTGTGTAGCTTTTTTCTCTTAAAATACAACTGATGGAATATTGGATATGTCTGCAGCTTAAGTCAAGACTTGTTCATGTCCCACTGCACTCCCACTATAACTAACTCTTTGCCTATGTTACACATGAGGTCTTTGGTTATTTTTTTCCTCTGAAAGCTGAAACTCAAATTCAATTGTGGATTGTAATCCCAATATGCAAATTAAAATCCTGAAATCCATTATAATAAAAAGGAATTTAACTTATTCTGTCACCTTGAAGAAGTGCCTTGGTCACAGTTCTCCATTAAGGGCAATTTTTCAGATATATGTGTTTTTCTTTTCCGTTGTCAGATTTGTAGGGACTGTTAGCTTTTCTGAAGCTGTTCATCAGCTTTTCTGAGTTTTGCAAGTTGGCATGTATGATGGTTAACAGTGAGCACTGTAAGCAACTCAGGCTGTCATAGACAGGGTAGCAAATTGGGCAGATAAATGTCAGATCAAAGTTAATGCAATGAAATGTGAGGTAATATATTTTGGAAGAGGGGTGAAAATATTCACTATAATTTTCAAAGAAGTAGTGGGGCTGAGACACGTAGGTGTTCAGTTACAAATCTTTAAAAGTGGGAGGACAAGTTCATAAAGCTGTAAAAAAAAACTGGGATCCTAGGTTTTATAAATAGGGGCATAGAGTACAAAACCAAAGAGTTAATGCTAAACCTATGGAAATCATTTGTTCAGCCATATTTAGAATACAGTGTCCAGTTTTGGGCACCCTACTTTAGGAAGAATGTGAACATATAAAAATGTCAGACAGGAAACGACCAGCTAGCGTATCTAACCTGTCCCATACAGTCATGATCCCTTATGCATCATAATACAGACACTCCCTACCTACCCGGGAGTCATGTAATCTCCTGGGAGAGGTGAAAAAACAAAATTTTTAAAAACCTATGCCAGTTAAGGAAACAAAAACCTGGAAAATTCTTCTCTGATCCCTTTAGGCGATTGAAACTAGTCCAGTAGACCACATTGACCCCGGCTTATAGGGTACCTAACTCTTGTATGACATGATCTCCATCCTAGCCAGAAACAGGTCCAGCTCTCTCTTGAATATGTACAACGAATTAACGTTCACCATACAGGTCGGCAGCCTGTTCCACAGGTCTACTATTCTTTGGGAAAAGAGTAACTGACCTAATATCCAACCTAGTTCTGCCCTTACGTTACATGTAAGCAGGATCTCTTGTCCTCCCTAACTTATCCAGTTGAAATATTCACATGTTCACTTCTCAATCAGCTGGCCAAAGGCTGGATATCAGGGCTGCCAGAGATTCTTATGTACAAAGCACTAAGTATTTTCAGATTCTGCCAAGCTAAGATTAAGTTATCTTAAAATTTCAAACAAGCAGCATTTTCTTTCTATGAAATGTTCAACTGATGATTAACAAAAAAAAATTAACAGATCAAAAGGACACTGTGAATAGGGATGTTTCACTTATTGCAACTGTGTAGCCCATCAGTTCTGATTGGTCCATAGAAAACAGTCATTATAGTCAGTAAGGAAAGAAAGGCCAATTTCCCGTCTTTCTGGAATAACCTTCCTACATCCTGATTCATGTTTAATTATTCAAGTGTTAACTCAGCATCATGCCTACATATAGGTAACATGTAGCAGTCCTTCTGGACAGCCCAGTTTTGAATAGAATGCAGCTTGGATATGAGGTCTCTCATGTTTTGTGAAAATGAAATGTGGCTTTGTAAACATGTTCCCATTTTCACCACACATCCCACCACTTTGTGGACATATCCTTGGCCTTCATCAATCCTGCAGCTTGGTTAGTCCACCAAATGTGCTCAAGGAATATAATCTCCCTGAACCAACTATGCCTGAATTGGGAAAGTAGAGTATAAGCGAAGCCCAACTGAGACTATCATTTGGGAGTGTGATTCAAAACAATCTCCTGTGGAGAATCAAACATTTCAACATTGTGGCTTTTAAAAAAATCATTCCAGTGATGTTAGATGGATGTGTAATTATGTAAGTTCTCCACGGTCACTCATACAGATTTCTATATTTCAGCATGGATGAAATAAAGTGTTTGATGCATCATTGTGGATTATGGGTTTTATGATGAACGTCCTTCCACACAAGTGAAATACAGCCCAATAAAACCCATAATTCACAAAAATACAAATCAAATATTACATTTAAGAAGCTCCTCCAATGATTCACAGGTAAACCTGTTGTAGTACTGCGGCATACAGATCAATTAAATCCCAGGTGTGATTCTTATCTCTGAGACAATCTCAGCCAGAGTACCAACAAACCATTAGGGAAGAACAACAAAAAAAAGTGTTTCCTCCTCCTGATCACTATCCAGTAACCCCTGCTGGAAATTAAGCATATGTGGACATCTGAGAAGGGCAGCAATTGGCTGTTCTGATATTCCACAATTGAATCTGTTGCTGACAGAAGGGACTGAGATGGGGGTTCACCTGGTGGGTGCCAGAATTTTTTTGGCAGGATTTCTACAGAGATTCCGTTTCATTTATTCAGGCCAGTGAAATTCCACTGAAGGGTGAGGAAAGAGCGAATCTTCTGCACCCAGATGGAACCAGTTACCTCTACAAAAACAGCTACTTACTCCTTTTAGGAGCATCTTCAGCCCTTCGCACATCTGCCCTCAGAATGGCATGGAAACACTCCAATTTTCCAGTATGCTGCTGGGGTGGGTGCTTTTGCCAGGTCCTTAAAAACATAGGCCCTTTGCCCTGTGCTTTTAAATGACCCTAGCTCTGCGATTTGGGATTGGAATCTTCATCGGGATGAGAGTTCTGCTGTACCACACTTCTGCTGGTGGAGTGGGACTGCTGGAATTTCGGGCCCTAATGTCCAGCCACACACACGATTAATGCAAACTTGAGCAAAACACGGAGGGCTGACAGTATCTATGGAGCCATACACGAGCATGAAAAATTGGTAAGATTCTTCTAACATCCATTTAAATCTCCAGTTGTTACAAGATAATACACAAGCGGGAATTTTAAAAAAAGACAATTTTCTAAAAGCTTAATAATCTAGGTCAACAAAAGGACAACACCAAGATCTTTTTTAAATTGAGAAACCAAATGGTTAAACGCCGTAGGAAGGCAAATGGCATATTGGCCTTTATTGCAAGGGGGTTGGAGAACAAGAGTAAGGAAATCTTACGACAATTGTACAGGGCTTTGGTGAGACCTCACCTGGAGTACTGCGTACAGTTTTGGTCTCCTTATCTAAGGAAGGATATTCGTGACTTAGAGGTAGTGCAACGAAGGTTCATTGGATTGATTCCTGGGATGAGAGGGTTGTCCTATGAGGAGAGGTTGAGTAGAATGGGCCTATACTCCCTGGAGTTTAGAAGAATGAGAGGTGATCTTATTGAAACATGATGTGGAGATGCCGGTGATGGACTGGGGTGGACAAATGTAAGGAATCTTACAACACCAGGTTATAGTCCAACAGTTTTATTTGAAAATCACAAGCTTTCGGAGCTTACCTCCTTCGTCAGGTGAGTGAAGGGTTCTAAAATGCGATTTTAGAACCCTTCACTCACTCACCTGACGAAGGAGGTAAGCTCCGAAAGCTTGTGATTTTCAAATAAAACTGTTGGACTATAACCTGGTGTTGTAAGATTCCTTACAATTATTGAAACATGGCTGGAGAGTCTAGAACTAGAGGGCATAATCACAGGATAAGGGGTCGGCCATTTAAGACTGAGATGAGAAGGCATTTCTTCACTCAGAGGGTTGTGAATCTTTGGAATTCTCTACCCCAGAGGGCTGTGGATGCTGAGTCGTTGAGTATATTCAATGCGGAGATAGATAAATTTTTGGACTCTAGGGGAAATCAAGGGATGTGGGGATCGGGCAGGAAAGTGGAGTTGAGGTTGAAGATCAGCCATGATCTGATTGAATGGTGGAGCAGGTTCGAGGGGCAATATGGCTTAGTCCTGCTCCTATTTATTATGTTCTTATGATACCAGTAAGTTTGAAATTAGAAGCAATAATAAGGAGATGGGTGTTAAAAGCCTCAAGCGTGAAGGGGGAAAGTAAGGAGTTCCAGTTTTGAGGTGGCAGCCATTGGTTAGACTTACAAGAGACAAGAATTGAAAGAAACAAAATCTTCATTGACCTATCCAAGGGCATGGAAGAGATCAAATGTAATGGTTCAGCCACTGCATTGCAGCAGGAAGAGGATAGAGACAGAAGAGGCCATTTAAGGTAAGTTTTTGTTACTTTCCTTGTGGGGTCAGATAGAGCAGGGGTGTTCCTCCAGGCCCGACAAGGAAAGTTTAGGCCTCCTCAGTCCCGGGCTCCCCCCACTCCCCTCCTGCGAGACCCTCCCAAAACCACTTGCTGCGACTTAACTTCTTGCCAGCAGCCTCCTGCCACACGAACTTCCGCTCCTGCCCGCCGTCCAGCTGTAACTTCCTGCTCATTTTCGGGCAGGCAATTGACTGGCGGCATGCAGATAAGGCTCGGGAGTTAAAATTGCCCAGGCCAGTTCAGGGGGAGGGGAGTTGGCACTCATCCCGTTTCCTGCCTGCCTGAATCCTACTCCAGACTAAAATCAAAGCCTTTGATTCAGAGGCAAGAGTCCTATCACTAAGCCAAGACTGACACTAAATAGGCGCAACAAAGTCTATGATAGGGTAAAACACATCTGTGGAAGGACTGGGCTTTTAGGGCCAAATAACCGTATCTTAGTCCATGCTTTATGTTCTCATCTGGAGGTATCAAAGTCAACAGTCATAGTGCAAAACCATTCCAGAAACAACTATAAGACCGAATCTGTGCCACCCTCATCTCAAACTCCTCCCCCTAAAATTAAATGTTTGCATAAGTCACAAAAATCAGCTTTGAAATGCAACTTAAGCAAATTTGACAGTAATTTCTCTATGTAGTTTGCAGATAAAACAGAAATATATCAACACACTCTCAATTATGTATAAACATAAAACACAGGACAGATGAATGCAATATTTATACAATTTATGAAGCAGACAAAACAGATTATTGACATAATCTCTTGTACACCATTTGGTCGGATCCACTTGCAACAAGTATTACATCTAAAGTCCCACAGTGTATCTATTTATCTCATCAGCAATACCCTCATGCCTATGATATAAATATGATGGGACAAGACCCGAAAGTAAACATCTCCGTGAGGAAGGCTGAGCGTACGGTTCACAAGTAAGTCCACTAGTCGAGTTTCCTAGTTCAGTGCTTATGCCAATAGTCTATTTGTCCCACACACTTATCTTGTAAATAAATGAATCTATTTATTACGTAGGAAAGTTAATTATATGAAAATATCTCCAAAATTGTCAGACCACATGTAAAACATTCCTGGGCTTAATTAATTTATGCTAAACAGATGTCAAATTATATTAGTTTTTTTAAAAAAAATCATTCAAAATATACCATTTACACTGAAAATTGGAAATGGAACAAATAAGGTGTATGAAACTTAACATTTTTTATTGTAGTATTTTATGATCATCATTTGCAGTGTTTAGACTAATTACTCAGACCAGATTAGAGAATATCTGTATACACTCAATGTCATAAATAAGGTAAAATACAGAAAGAAATGTGCATCTGGATCAGGAATTGACCATTCCTAGGTCCTTCTAAATACACCAGAGGAACAGCTTTTGTTCCCATTCCTGGCTGATCCTGTTCACCTGCTGAAGTTGACTGGGGAAGCAGGTATTTCACACTTCTTCCTGTTTCTTGATCAATGCATCAACCTACATTACTCTTTGTTCAACGCAGCATAATTATTTCTGTACAAACAAAATATCTAAGATTGGAATTTAACGAAAGAATTGTCTTCTTCCACTTTGGTGTACAAATTCAAGCCACTGCTTGTCCACGTCCATGGCCTCAAAGAGTTTTGCTGTTAGAAACAGTCATCCGACAATTCAGCAAGGTAAAGGGGTCTGACTGTAAGATTCAGGCTTCCACAATAATGCTGGAAAATGTCACGGTAGGAGGTCCATATTGGTGAAACAAACAGTGTACGAGCTGAGTCCTGAGTTGTGGTTGTATCTCACTTTAATGTGCTGTGTCAAAGTATTAATTTTTGATTGATTATTTTTCTGTTTATTTCTGCTAATGCCACTGAAAATACAAAGGCCCTTTCATCTGAAAGACTGGCATATACGTCAACTTCCTTTTCTTGTCTTTCTATAAAACAAAAAGTAAACACAATAAATAATGATCAACGGTCCAAAGAAATGCAGTTTCTCCAAGGATCTAAATCTTACATATCAACTTCATCATCTAACCCCACCCCCTCTCAAAAAGACATAGTACAGAATCACATTATTAATAACCAGGCTGCCAGAGCTCAAAACACTTCCATCAACTACTGTGGGTAGAAAAGAAGGCCAATCGTTAATTCAATCAGCGTGGGAACTTCCTAAATAACTGCTGTCTTTCTTTTCCATCTGTAACTGAAAAAAAGTTCTCCGGTTTTAATAAAAGGAAATAAAAAAGCAAAAAACTTGGACTAGTATGTGGTTAGGATTATACATTCTCTTGGCACTCCTCAAGGAAAAACAATACTTTTTGCAGCATTACACAACTCCAGGGTTTACACATTCATTAAGACCAGTGGAATTCTGGGCCTCAAGTTTTGTTTGACTATGATGTTTTCTTTACACTTTAGCTACAAAGCTACCTCAATGTACCCAAGAATCTACGTAAAGGAATGATTAACATTTGGCAAAATAGGAGCTAGATGTTTTCTATTCTATTTGCATCTTTGTAAATTAGTACTGTTGCTGCCCAGCTGAAATCCTGAACCTCCTTAAAATTTCATATTCACACCAATCATTTTTAGACTGAAAATATGCAAGGCCATTTTACAAATAAATACCAAAAAAACCTGCAAATGCTATTTTACTATTTGTTAACCCCTTCACTATTTGACATACGATTTCAGCTTGATATGGCTGCATCGCCAAAAAGAGATGGCTCGCTGTTAGATTTATGCAGAGAAACCTGAATACCTCATCAAGGGTTCAGACAGAACTTATTAAAAGAGTTTGCACCCCACATATGGAAATATATTTGCAGACCCTTAGGAGAATGGTATTTATGCCAGTTTATTTAGTATAAGATGTTAAATTGACTGAAAAGAAATTGGGTGATGTCTACAACAGGTTGCTGGAGATAACGATGGCATGTAGGTATTCTTCAGCACCTATTGAGAGAATGCCCAACGATCCACTATTTTTGCATTACTTCCCAACAATATCCCTATGGGTAGTCAGTCAGTTAATGCTTGGCCCAGAGGTACATATTCAAATAGTGTTTTATGGTAATGCGAAGTATACATCTTTTACTGTAAGACTGTTATGCAATTTAAAAAACGATACAGACAAACATCTGTGATTTTCCACACAACTGATCAGTAGCAGTCACCAAGCAGAGACCAAGTGCTTGTCTACAGAGACAGAGAGGAGTAAGGTGAACAGCTGCAGAGGCATCATGGACCCTTTCACAAAAGGAAAAGGCAAAGTGCTGTCACAAAGTTTGGTTTGGATTATTATAAACCCGCCTATTAGTGGCAAAAGGAAGCTAAATGTAATTAGTTCCCACTTGTTTCTATAAATACAGTATGGAAAAAGGGAAAACAAGTAGAAGGAAATAGTGGGGAACCTTGGGTCTAATAAGAGTGAGGAACTTAAAGTAATTAAGATTAATAAAGAAAAAGTACTGAAAAAAATTAATGGGGCTAAAAGCCGACAAATTCCCTGAACCCAACGGCCTACATTCTAGGGATTTAAAAGAGGTGGCTGCAGAGATAGTAGTTGCATTGGTTTTGATCTTCCAAAATTCCCTAGATTCTAGAACGGTCTCCATGGATTGGAAGATCGCAAATGTAACCCTGCTATTCAGGAAAGGAGGGAGAGAGAAAATAGGGAACTACAGGCCAGTTAGCCTGACATCAGTAGTAGGAAAATACTAGAATCTATTATTAAGGATGTAGTAACAGGGCACTTAGAAAATCATAATATGATTAGGCAGAGTCACAGTTTTATGAAAGGGAAATCGTGTTTGACAAATCTATTAGAGTTTTTTGAGGGTGTAACTAGCAGTGTAGGTAAGGGGATGTAGTATATTTAGATTTTCAAAAGGCATTTGATAAGGTGCCACACAAGAGGCTGTTGCACAGGATTAGGGGTAACATATTAGCATGGATTGAGGAATGTTTAATGGACAGAAAACAGAGAGTAGGAATAAATGGGTCATTTTCAGGTTGACAGGTTGTAACTAGTGGGGTGCCACAGGGATCAATGCTTGGGCCTCAGCTGATTACAATATATATCAATGACTCAGAGGAGGGGACCGGGTGTAATGTATCCAAGTTTGCTGATGATACAAAGTTAGGTGGGAAAGTAAGCTGTGAAGAGGACACAAAGATACTACAAAGGGATATAGACATGTTAAGTGAGTGGGCGAGAAGGTGGCAGATGGAGTATAATGTGGGGAAATGTGAAATTATCCACTTTGGTTGGAAGAACAGAAAAGCAGAATATTTTTTAAAAAGTGAGAGACTAAGAAAGGTTGGTATTCAGAGGGATTTGGGTGTCTTTGTACATGAATCACAGAAAGTTCACATGCAGATATAGCAAACAATTAGGAAGGCAAATGGTATGTTAGCCTTTATTGCAAGGGGGTTGGAGTATAAGAGCGAGGAGGTCTTGCTACAATTATGTAGGGGTCTGGTGAGACCACACCTGGAGTACTGGGTACAGTTATGGTCTCCTTACCCAAGGAAGGATATACTTGCCCTAGGGGTTGCAACAAAAGTTCACTAGGAACAGGAGTAGGCCATTCAGCCCTTCGTGCCTGCTCCGCCATTTGATAAGATCATGGCTGATCTGTGATCTAACTCCATATCCCTGCCTTTGGCCCATATCCCTTAATACCTTTGGTTGTCAAAAAGCTATCTCTCTCAGATTTAAATTTAGCAATTGAGCTAGTATCAATTGCCGTTTGTGGAAGAGAGTTCCAAACTTCTACCACCCTTTGTGTGTAGAAATGTTTTCTAATCTCACTCCTGAAAGGTCTGGCTCTAATTTTTAGACTGTGCCCCTACTCCTAGAATCCCCAACCAGCGGAAATAGTTTCTCTCTATCCACCCTATCTGTTCCCCTTAATATCTTATAAACTTCGATCAGATCACCCCTTAACCTTCAAAACTCTAGAGAATACAACCCCAATTCGTGTAATCTCTCCTCGTAACTTAACCCTTGAAGTCCGGGTATCATTCTAGTAAACCTACACTGCACTCCTTCCAAGGCCAATATGTCCTTCCGAAGGTGCGGTTCCCAGAATTGCTCTCAGTACTCCAGGTGCGATCTAACCAGGGTTTTGTATAGCAGCAGCATAACTTCTGCCCCCTTGTACTCTAGTCCTCTAGATATAAAGACCAACATTCCATTAGCCTTACTGATTATTTTCTGCACCTGTTCATGACACTTCAATGATCTATGTACCTGAACCCCTAAGTCCCTTTGGACATCCACTGTTTTTAACTTTTTACCATTTAGAAAGTAGCCTGTTCTATCCTTTTTTGATCCAAAGTGGATGACCTCACATTTGTCTACATTGAATTCCATTTGCCACAGTTTTTCCCATTCACCTAATCTATCAATATCGCTTTGTAATTTTATGTTTTCATCTACACTGCTTACAATGCCACCAATCTTTGTGTCATCGGCAAACTTAGCTATGAGACTTTCTATGCCTTCATCTAATTCGTTAATAAATATTGTGAATAATTGAGGTCCCAAGACAGATCCCTGCGGGACTCCACTAGTCACATCCTGCCAATGTGAGTACCTTCCCATTATCCCTACTCTCTGTCGCCTTTCGTTCAGCCAACTTCCTAACCAAGTCCGTACTTTTCCCTCGATTCCATGGGCTTCTATCTTCGCTAACAGTCTCTTATGTGGGACCTTATCAAATGCCTTCTGGAAGTCCATATAAATAACATCCATTGACATTCCCCTGTCCACTACTTTAGTCACCTCTTCAAAAAATTCAATCAGGTTTGTCAGGCACGACCTACCTTTCACAAATCCATGCTGGCTCTCTGATTAACTGAAAATTCTCGAGGTGTTCAGTCACCCTATCCTTAATTATAGACTCCAGCATTTTCCCCACAACAGATGTTAGGCTAACTGGTCTATAATTCCCCGGTTTCCCTCTCTCTCCTTTCTTAAAAAACGGAGTGATATGTGCAATTTTCCAATCTAGAGGGACAGTTCCTGAATCTAGAGAACTTTGAAAGATTATAGTTAGGGCATCTGCAATGTGCACACCTACTTCCTTTAAAACCCTGGGATGGAAACCATCTGGTCCTGGGGATTTGCTGCTATTATTTTCTTCATTACTGTTGCTTTACTTATGTTAATTTTATCGAGTCCCTGTCCCCGATTCAATATAAGTATTCTTGGATTTTTCGACTGTAAATACTGACGCAAAGTAATTGTTCAACATATCCGCCATTTCCCCATTGTCAATGACAATATCCCCACTTTCAGTTTTTAAGGGGCCAACAGTGCTCCTGATCATCCTCTTTTTCATAATATAACTATAAAAGTTCTTCGTATTGGTTTTGATATCCCTTGCGAGTTTCTTTCCATACTCTCTTTTTGTAGCCCTTACTATCTGTTTTGTGACACTTTGTTGATCTTTGTATCTTTCCCATTCGCTAGGATCTGTGCCATTTTTTGCCTTTTTGTATGCCCTTTCCTTATGTCTTATACTGTCCCTTACCTCTTTAGTTGTCCATGGCTGTTTTTTTTGGCAAGTAGCGTTCTTGCTCCTCAGGGGTATAAACCAATTCTGTATCACGCTAAATGTTTCTTTAAACATTTCCCACTGATCATCAGTCGTTTTACCCATTAACAGATTTGCCCAGTTTACTGTGGACAGTCTCTGTCTCATCCCATTGAAGTCAGCCTTGCCCAAGTCTAGAATCCCAGCAGCTGATTCACTTTTTTTCCTTTCAAACACTACATTGAACTCGATCATGTTATGATCACTATTGGATAGATGTTCACGCACAGTTAAGCCGTTAACTAAATCTGGTTCATTACTCATTACTAAATCTAATATGGCTTACACCTTGTTGCCTCCAGGACATACTGCTGTAGAAAACTATCCCGGACACACTCAAGAAATTCGGTACCTTTCTGACAGTTGCTAGTCTGCTTTTCCCAATCTATGTGAAGGTTAAAGTCCCCCATTAAGACCACTATGCCTTTCTTACACGCTTGTCTAATCTCTGCATTTATACAATCTAGCACTTCAGAGCTGCTGCCAGGGCTCCTATATACAATTCCCACTATAGTCTTAGATCCTTTCCTATTTCTCAATTCAACCCATAAGGTCTCTGTTGGCTGCTTACCTCTCGTTATATCCCCCTTTATCATTGAAGTGATTTCATCTCTAATCATTAAGGCTACTCCTCCCCCTCTTCCATTGTCCCTATCTCTCCTGTAGACCTTATAACCTGATATAATTAGTTCCCAATCCTGACCATCCTGCAGCCAAGTCTCAGTAATAGCTATCATGTCATACCCTCCAATTTGAATTTGAACCTGTAGTTCATTTAATTTATTCCTTATACTCCGTGCATTTGAATATAAAACTCTTAGTTGGACCACACACCCTAGCCTGACCTTCAGCTTTGATGCTGGGTTAATCGCCTTACGCCTTCTAGTTTTTATTTTATCTGTCGTGCCTAAAGTACACTTTCTTTCTGCTGCTCTACGTTTTTCCCTTTCACTTGTTCTTGAACAACTGTTTGTACTATTTGTATTGTAGATTTCCCCTGGGTTGTCCCCTCTCTTGCTGCTCTCAACTTTATTCCCTTCTGACTCCCCGCTCAGGTTCCCATCACCCTGCCACTCTAGTTTAAACCTTCCCCAACAGCACTAGCAAACACCCTCGCGAGGACATTGGTCCCGATCCTGCTCGGGTGTAACCCGTCCCGCTTGTACAGGTCCCACCTTCCCCAGAATCGGTCCCAATGTCCCAGGAATCTAAATCCCTCCCTCCTACACCATCCCTGCAGCCACGCATTCATCCTGTCTATTCTCCTGTTCCTATACTCACTAGCAGTCATCCTGAGATCACTACCTTTGAAGTCCTGCTTTTTAATTTATCTCCTAACTCCTTAAATTCACCTTGCAGGACCTCATCCCTTTTTTTAACCTATGTTGTTGGTACCAATATGGACCACGACTACTGGCTGTTCACCCTCCCCCTCCAGAATGCCCTGCAGCCGCTCCATGACATCCTTGACCCGAGCACCAGGGAGGCAACATACCATCCTGGAGTCACGTTTGCGGCCGCAGAAACGCCTATCTGTTCCCCTTACAATTGAATCCCCTATCACTATAGCCCTGCCACTCATATTCCTCCCCTCCTGTGCAGCTGAGCCACCCGTGGTGCCCCGAACTTGGCTCTTGCTGCTTTCCCCTGATAAGCCATCTCCCCCAACAGTATCCAAAGCAGAATATCTGTTTGAGAGGGAGATGGCCCCAGGGGACTCCTGCTCTACCTGCCTAGTCCTTTTCCTCTGCCTGGCGGTCACCCATTTCCTTTCTGCCTGCGTAATCTTTACCTGCAGTGTGACCACCTCACTGAACGTGCTATCCACGATAGTCTCAGCATCGCGGATGCTCCACAGTGAATCCACCCGCAGCTCCAGCTCCGAAATACGGTTAGCCAGTAGCTGCAGTTGGACACACTTCCTGCACGCATGGTCGCCAGGGACACTGGTAGTGTCCATGACTTAAATGGCGGAGCAGGCTCGAAGGGCCGATTGGCCTACTCCTGCTCCTATTTCTTATGTTCTTATGTTCTTATGTTCCCACATAGTGCAGGAGGATCATATCACGGGTGCGAGCTGTGCTGCCATGACTTGCCTTAGACTCTCAGACTCTCCTCCCGCTCTTGGTCTCTCCTTTTATACTGTGCTCACCTCTCGGACTCTCCTGCCTCACCTGTCACTAGATTGATTCCTGGGATGAGAGGGTTGTCCTGGGAGGAGAGATTGAGTAAAATGGGCCTATATTCTCTGGAGTTTAGAAGAATGAGAGGTGATCTCATTGAAACGTATAAAATTCTTAGA
Organism: Heptranchias perlo; assembly: GCF_035084215.1. Classification (NCBI taxonomy): domain Eukaryota; kingdom Metazoa; phylum Chordata; class Chondrichthyes; order Hexanchiformes; family Hexanchidae; genus Heptranchias; species Heptranchias perlo. The sequence goes on along the minus strand of NC_090340.1, from coordinate 35,384,808 downwards.
GGTCTTGACTGGGTAGATGCTGAGAGGCTCCTTTCCTTAGCTGGAGAGTCTAGAAGTCGGAGCTGTAGCCTCAAGATAAGAGGACCAAGATGAGGAAAAACTTCTTCACTCAGAAGGTTGTGAATCTTTAGAATTCTCTGTCCCAGAGGGCTGTGGATGATCAATCGTTGAGTATATTCAAGACTGAGATCGATAGATTTTTGGACACTAAGGGAATCAGGGGATATGGGAAAAGGGCAGGAAAGTGGATTTGAGGTAGAAGATCAACCATGATCTTACTGAATGGCAGAGCAGGTTCGCGTGGCCGTATGGTCTACTCCTGCTCCTATTTTTTAGGTGCTTATAAAAATGTTTCAAAATTCTCAAATCACTTATTCTCCATTTTTGATTGAAGTGAAAAACACTTTTTCAAAAAAACCTGAAATACATCACATTCATTTTCACAAGAAACTGGTATATTCAGCAATGGCAGTGAAAAGTTTAGTTATTAATACAGTGGCTTCTGCACTAATTAGTTCAATTGCCAGAATACTTTCAGCAGTTTTCACTGTACTTAAACTGCACTGCAAATACTTTTTTTTGGCAAAAACAATACACTAGGCAGTCCTGGATTAGTAGCAGCAAATTCTAATAAACAAGCAAAACTGAGTTTTGCCACTCTTCAAAAATTTGAAAACTTTTACATCTAGTTCTTACCACTGCACATTGTTAATTAATAATAGGGTACAGTTGAATTCCCTCAATTAGCAAAGACAGAAGCTTACAAACCAAAAGTCTCAGATTTAATTTCCAGCTGGTGCTGAGTTAGCTGATCTTTACCCGGGTGACAAATTGCGCTACAATTGGCCTCAAAACCCCTGGGATAGAGACAAAAAAAATATCAGCCAAGGTTCTCAATCTTGATTACTATCCTGTGACTCCTGCTGGAAAATGCATCTTTGTCTGAAGACAGATTGGCTCACCTGTGATGTCGCTCTGCCTCTCCATTCAAATTACCTGATGACACTCACTATCTAAGCTCAGACATGAATGAGCAAGGTTTCCGGGATGCAATTACTTCACATGGATCCATATCCCAGCATGGGTCAACTATTTCAGGAGAGGAGCAGGGCTAAGCAAGAGCAAATTGGTAAAAAAGACTATTCACTAAAGGGGGCAACACTGCAGTTGTAAGCCCAGCCCCTTTGCCCCCTGCTCCTGAAGGTGCTGGGTTATGATTCCAAGAGCACCACCAGTCCTCTGGTATCTACTGATTCTTCGCATGTGAGCCTGGCAGAACCCAGTTTGATTTTTTTTCCCTCTCTAGCAGAGACCAACTGTAGCATGTCCACCATGACCCAGCTGATGTACCCAACAACAAAGGATTGAACTTGGTCTGCAAAGCTCAATCCACCCCCCCCCAGAATCACATAAGTAATTTCACCTTTCTCATCATCATGCTTTTTGCTAGGGGTGGTCTTCGGTCGCCCTCGTCGCCGCCGAATCTGCTCAGAATGGCTCTCCGATCTGGAACGTTTCCTGTTTTCCAAGTCTTTGGTTAGAGGAGAATTTGCTTTCTCTCGCCGTGCCCTTTCTGTTCTCCTTCTCTTAGCTGCTGACTTGTTGTCTATCACAAAATAAAGGTTTGTTAAATCTTGTCAGATCCATTGTATAGCAAATAGTCTAATGTTTACGTTCCATTAAAACGGGACACGTAAGGTGACATTCAGTCACAGATATTAGCTCTAAGTCCTTTCCAAAACCAAACCTGCCCAGTTAGGATCAATCTAGAATTCAGATGCCACCTCTGCCCATACCATGTAAATGCAACCATGGTGGCAGCATTAAACATCTGAAGCTGGCTGCTAATACAACAAACTCCCGTTTAGATATTCAGAATTTGGGTTCAAATTTCAAAAGATAGATTAGAATCTCACTCACTATAATCTTGTTAAAACAGGACTGTAAAAAGGAAGTAAGGAAATGTCAGAAGACTAAAGATATGATTATTTGAACCCCTCAGATTTTTGTCCTACTCCCAAATAAGTCAAATTTAAAGTGATTGATTAATACAAAATAGTACTACCCTGCCCTTTTGGATGAAATATATTTAGTAGAGAGTGCTTTCACTACAGTAATTTCAAAATACCATATATAACAATCTGTATATATTAAACATTACATCTATGCACATTCCCTGTCACCTTTTCCATTATAATTGCCTTTGTTTACATTTATAATGGAAACTGCCTACATAAACTTATCGGACTGTAATTACCACAGCTCCTTAATGGAGCCGTTGCAGCACTAACACTGGCAGAAGTTGTAATTACAACATGTCAAGTTACATAGGCATTTTCCATTATAAATGAGGGCACAGGAATTTATAATGGAAATATAAAAATAAGAACTGAATGCATAACTTTAAAAAGCGACTCAATAATGTCTGCACACCGTGGTCCAGTTATCCCATCCTCTAACTTTGCTTCACCTGAAGACAACACTTGGTCTTGACTCATGTGCTACACCTTGGGAGATCAACTCGTGTATTAAAATTATTTTAACATCCCAGGAGTGTACCTGTGCTCACATCATACTTCGGCAATAACAAGATTTACCAAATCCAAGTCTCTCAAACAATTTAAACAGAAATGTTTCATTACTATAGAAGGTAATAAAGGCATTTCTTCAGCACAGCTTTGAAGGTGGCGTTTTTGTGTCAAAAAACTGACTGCCATCAATAGTCTCCCATGTACTACGTGATGAGCATCCTGACATGAATATGCATGCCTTTTCTGAGCATGTGCAGAGCAATGTTTTTGGTTTATTAAAGCACAAAAAGCAGTTTGACAACTGGACACCCATATTCAGACCAGTGTGGTATTACCAATGATAATCACACTCTAAAGATAAACTGTCTCCATTTTGGCCCCAAACTGTATACCTGCATCCAAAGGGAAAACCATAATTGTGACAATGATGTAATTCAGATGCAAACAGTCAAAAAAGCAAAACTTCGACGGTAAAGAAAAGAAAGGACTCGCATTTATATAGCGCTTCTCACATTTTCAGCACACCCAAAGTGCTTCACAGCCAATAAATTAATTTGAAAGCATAGTCACTGTTACTCTGAAGGCAAAGGCTGCAGCCAATTTGCACGCATCAAAGTCCCACAAATATCAATGAGTCAATGACCAGTTTTGGTGGTTGTGGTTGATGGCTAAATGCTGGCCGGACACCAGGAGAACGCCCGTTTTTCTTTGAATACAGCGATGGGATCTTTTACATCCACTTGAACAAAGAGACTTGGTTTAAGGTCTCATCTGAAAGGCAGCACCTCTGACAATGCAGCAGTCCCTCAGTGTCAGCTTAGATCATGTGCTCAAGTCGTGGAATGGGTCTTGAACCCACAACCTTCTGACCCAAGGCAGGGGGTGAAGTCCTGCCACTGAGACAAATTGACATTATGTAAGACTGCATCATTGAAAAGGAAGCAAAGAAGAGTTCGATCTTTAGATCTAAAGAAACATTCAAATCAGAAAGAGGAAAGTGACAAAAATACTTACATATAATTGGGCAAGTTGTATGTACCCAGAAAAACTACAGCATGCAACTGAGCAGTCATGCATGATATACAAAAAGGGCTAAATAACCACAATAAGGAGCTTAGAAGGATCACAAAGTACAGGGAGCTGCATAGTGGAAATCCTAACAAGAAATGATTCCAGGTGAAACAAATGCCCAGGAGAGGTGAGTAACGTCCCTGGTTTCTACAAAGCAAATAAATTGTATTTAGCAATCAATGTGATTTAGATTATCCAAGTAAACACTAAAAAAAGAACTACACGCATCATTGTATGTGGTTCTCTAAGGAACATCTGAAAGCAGCAATACTCTATGCTACAAATATCATAATGAGCTTTGCAAAGGACAAGTTACTAAAGAACGTAGCGTCATCTAGATTATGTTCAATTAACATAGCTCCTAAATACATACATAAAAGTATATGTTGTGCATTCACAAATAGAAATAATTAAACCAGTACAGTAAGCACATAACAATCTCCAAGGGGCCAAAGACACTTAAAGGATGTGTGTGTCACATCTTGCAGCAAATAACGCAACTACTCCTCAATCCCAAGAGATAATAAAATGTTTCCTAGCTGTCAGTGAGGAAGAGGCAAATAGGCATATTTCTATCTTCAACTGAAAGGATTTTAGAGAGAACACAAGAACTAGGAGCAGGAGTAGACCATACGACCCCTCGAGCCTGTTCTGCCATTCAATCAGATCATAGATGATCTTCAACCTCAACTCCACTTTCCCGCCCAATCCCCATATCCCTTGATTCACCTAGAATCCAAAAATCTATCTATCTCAGCCTTGAATATATTCAACAACTCAGCATCCACAGCCCTCTGGGGTAGAGAATTCCAAAGATTCACAACCCTCGGAGTGAAGAAATTCCTCATCTCAGTCTTGAATGGCCGACCCCTTATCCTGCAACTATGCCCCCTAGTTCTATACTCTCTAGTCAGGGGAAACAATCTCTCAGCATCTACCCTGTCAAGTTCCCTCATAATCTTATATGTTTCAATTAGATCACCTCTCATTCTTCTAAACTCCAGAGAGTAGAGGCACATCCTACTCAACCTCTCCTCATAGGACAACCCTCTCATCCCAGGAATTAATCTGGTGAACCTTCGTTCCACTGCCTCCAAGGCAAGTATAACCTTCCTTAGATAAGGAGACCAAAACTGTACCCAGTACTCCAGGTGAGGTCTCACTAAAGCCCTGTACAACTGTACTAAGACTTCCTTACTCTTGTACTCCTATCCTTCCAGTTCACTTGCGGTAACTAATCCCATTGAGTTCAATGCACTGGATCTCCTGGCATACAACATAATCTTGAACAACTGATAGATAGTAATGACTACTGTGTTGAACAGGTAGATCATGAAGGAAGCAATTGGACAAGTAGATAGAATTTCCTGGACATTACCTAGTAGAGACCACTAATCACCTGGTAAACACTAGTGCCTTGTTCTGTCATATCAGTACCACCATCCAGGCTATTTGGCAAAAGCCCCCTGATGGCTTTCAATAAAGATGGAATTCCTGGATGCCATCCCACTAAACCAAGGCATCATCAGAGGCTACCAAAACAAATCTCATTAAATTTACATCCTTCTGATCCAAGTAATGAAATTAAGAAAATAATCAGCTTAGATCAATCCTCTGTGCCTTTCTGATCAAACAGACATCACACCTACACAGTTGATGGCAACCTCACTCCTTCTGCAGCTGAAATCCTCATCCATGCCTTTGTCACCTGCAGATTCATTAATCCAAAGCTCTCCTGACTGACCTCCCATCCTTCACCATAAAATATAAAATATAAAAGTTGAGATGTATTGGTGAAGCTATACAATACTTTAGCAAGACCACTGGAGCATGGTGGTGATACCGGAGCACTTCCAAAGAAGGAGCGAAGGATGGAGGGAGAAAAAGCTGGTACATAATTGAATTCAGTTCACCCTCTTCCATTTCCTACTATTACAGTATGGTAGCGTAGTGGTTCAGAATATGGTACTGAACTAGCAACCCAGAGGCCATGAATTCACGTCCCACCATGGCAAATTTGTGTGCAATCACTAGGCAAAATGACCACATATGCAGTTCTAGGCTCCACACAAATGGGAAGGATGTTGAGGCAATAGAAAGAGTACAGCACAGGTTCACTAGGATAACGCCCGATATGAGGAAATACAAATATGAAGAAGGATTTGAAAAATTAAAGCTGTTTTTGTTAGAACAAGGGTGATTTTATAGAGGTGTTTAAAATTATCAAGGAATGGGACAGAGTAGATAGAAACAAACTGTTTCTAGTGATTGAGGGGGGTCTAGAACTAGAGCACATAGATACAAGATTAAAGGTAAGCGATTTAGGACAAAGAGCAGGAGAAACTTTTTTTAAAAATAGAGCGTTGCGAAACTGTGGAACGCACTGCCAATCTTAGTAACTGAAGCAGAGACTGTGTCAACATTTAAGGATACAGTGGATAGGTGGTTGAAGGAAAGGAGAATATAGAGATAAGGGAACAGAATGGGCACATAGGATTAGGACTACTGTTTGTGTAGAAGATAAACAGTAACAGGGGCTAGTTATACGGTAATATGGCCTGTTTCAGTGTTGTAATTTCTCTGTAATTCTATGTTTTTTGCAGTACCTTCCTGCACTGATTTAAGGAGAGCAGCACTGCACCAACCTTCCACTACCCTTCTCCCCCATTTACTTTTCCACCTGGTGTGGTTCTGCAACAGGCATCAAGCAGATGTAGAGCTGGAAATGGGTCTCTACTGCCACCAGAGCAAGGCAATTTAGAATGTTTACATTCTGCTGTGTAGCTGATCAGTCCTGTGCACCACCTGCCCTACTTTCCATCCACGGCCAGAGAGAAGCACAGCAGAAGATAAAGAGAACCAGTACGTGACTGAGCAGATGAGGGAGGGAAAAGTAAATGCGAGCACGAGTGCACGATCGAATGAGAGAGAAACACAGCGCATCAGAGTACGCAAGATGCCACACTTTGTTATGGAGATACAAAACAGTATTTTTAAAAAGGGAAAAACGCTGGTTACTTAATGCTGTGCGCTTCTGACCTGGAACTCAAACTTACCAGCACTTCACAGTTTGCAAAGTTCCATGATCAGACAACGAAACTCTGAGTGAGCCAGACTTAAAACAATTAGAATCTCTGGCCTTAAAGGGACAGACCCCTTTAAATACGGCTCCAGCTTAGCAGAAGAATAATAAGGCATCATTTCAATACAGATCATCAGTAAGTTTACCACAAGCAACACTATGAGAGATCCATTATTATTTTTTTAAAAACAAGTCAGTGTGCACATGGCATACATCATATAGCAAACATACTTTTGTTACAGATAGAAAATAATCTTAAAGGGAGAAAAACAGCTAACTACTTAATGGTGGATGCACTGACCTGGAACTGAAACTGACTAGCACTTTACAACTTGTAAACATTCCATGACAAAATAACAACTTGCACTTATATAGCATCTTTCATGTAAAAACCACCCCAAGGCACTTCACAGAAGTATAATCAGACAAAAATGAACACCGGCCCAAAGGAGGAGATATTAGGAGGGATGGCTAAAAGCTTGGTCAAACAGGTAGGTTTGAAGGAAGGCCTTAAAGAACCAGAGGAAGATGGAAAGGAAGAGAGGTCTAAGAAGGTAGTTCCAGAGCGTAGGGCCAAGGCGGCAGAAAGCACGGACCCCAATGGTGTGGCAAAGGGGAGTTGTGGATGCACAAGAGGCCAGAGTTTGAGGAATGCAGAATTCTCAAAGGATTCTAGGGTTACAGAAGTTTATAGAGATAGGGAGGGGTGATGCAATGAAGGGATTTATACACCAGGATGAGAATTTTAGATTGGAGGCATTTGGGGACCAGGCACCAATTAGATCAGCGAGCACGGGATTGATGGATGAGCAGGACTTGGTGCAGGATAGGATATGGGCAGCGGCATTTTGGATGTGAAGTTTACGATGGGTAAAACATGGGCGGCTCATTGGAAGATTGGAAAAGCTGCGTCTGGAGGTGATAAAGACATGGATGAGGGTTTCAGCAGTAGGTGAAACTGCCTATTTTTGTTAGGCAAGGGTGTTAAGGGTTACGGAACCAAGGCGGATAGGTGGAGTTAAGATACAGATCAGCCGGTACAGGCTCGAGGAGCTGAAAGGCCTACTCCTGTTCTTATGTTCCTAGGTGGGCTGAGGCAGGGGTGGAGGTGGGAAGTAGATGTTCTTTGTGACGGAGAGAATATGGGATCCTAAGTTCAGCTTAGAGTCAAATAGCATGCCAAGGGTGAAAACAGTCTGGTTCAGCCTGAGATAGTGACTGAAGAGAGTGATGGAATGGGTAGCAAGGGCTCGGAGTTTGTGATGGAAGCTGAAGACAATGGTTTTGATCTTTCCAACGTTCAATTGGAGGAAACTGTGTCTCATCCAGGACTGGATTTTGGACAAGTAGTCTGACAACAGAGGTAGTGAAGGGGTTGAGAGAGGTGGTGGAGAGGTAGAGCCAGGTGTCGTCAGTGTGCACGTGCAAGCAGACCTGATGTGTTTGAATGATGTCGCCAAGGGGCAGCTTGTAGATGAGGCAACATTTGAACAGTGAGTGACCAAGCTTGTGCTTATTAACAATTAGACTTTGTTGCCTTAAAGGAACACAGTTCCCCTTAGTAGGATAATACATTCATCATTACATGCTATATTACTCCCACCATTATGAAACAGATCCGCATACAATTAACCATGAGCAACATTACAGGAGATCCATTAGTAATATAGTAGCTAGTGATGCAAAACAATCATAAAATGCTGGGCACTTCTGAACTGCACTTCTAATTCACAGCTCGAAACTGACAAACAAGTTCCCATTGCAAAGTTCCCTAATCAAATAATTAAACTAAATGTCTATTTACTTAACAATTAGACCCAGGGGCCTCAAAGAAGGACAGCTACACCTTACCAGCAGAACAACACGTTGTGCTTTGATAAAACCTTTGCTAAAGGTTTTCAGTCCAGTTGTGTTTCTACAGTCAAAATAACTGAGCAACTAAAACAGATACCAATTTGTAATCTAACTATGGATGATAAATTTATGTTGCTTACTCATTTCTTTGCTCCCCACCCCATACAGTTATCTTGCTCGGCAGTCTGACAGAATTTCCGATCATTTACCTAAATTAGGTGGCGGTGATTTCTCAGACTGTTTAGCATTCAGTAGTCTTCTACTTATAAAAATGAATCCACAAGGGCATGATTTACAGGCAACAGGAATCTGAAAAATTAAACAGTTGAAATTAGATGACGTTTTTTTTCTGCAGTCCAGCTCAGTAAACATCTTAATCACAAGGGATATGATTACGTTCACAAACGTAGGCATTTTTCTATACAATATATATGTATATATTTAAAAATCACAGCCACGCAAACCGATAAACCACTCGAGATTATTGTAAATTCTGGTACATTTTAATATCCAATTCGCACTAAAAGGATTACGTTGCACCGATTCATTAAAAATTACTCGTAATCTCCAATAAGACTATATACTAGGCTAAGGCAATTTGCCAAGAATGCAGTCTTTTGCATTTTCCTTTTGATGACGAACTGACATTTCTTATGCAAATATTTCTAAGAATTGGCGTCTGTCCTACATGAAACAATTACTGTAAAACGCCTACATAATCAAACTATAATTAATAACACCGAGGTAATAAGCAGAAATCCACAGGCAATTGATTTTGAATACAAATGGCTGCACGATTTGCAGCGTGAACTCAACGCTGAAAAACAAATATGTATTTTCAAAGTCTAGGCGTAAACCCATGAATGTCTCCGTTGTTATTAAGCCTTTGGCAACTCGTCATCACTTTACCAGTATTCATGTTTGTTAGAACGGCCCGCACTGCATCCGCCACATGACAACAAAGATTAAATTCTACGTTCAAAGAGGTCTGAAAATGTCTTATTTCCCCATTAAAAGTTTATTTACGACTATGTCGAATAGGAGACTTGGAGCACGGCTATTTATCAACGTGGAAGTAATATGTAATTTTGCAAATATGGTATTCAGCTGACGCCGAAACATTTTAATCACTTTCAGATGAAAGACATCTGCTCAAGAGCTGTATTCCACAGTCATTTACAGCCCAAATACCATCCTTTTATTGTTTTACATCTCCAAATAGAATACGTGACCATTTCGTAGTAAAGACCGGGGGGGGGGGGGGGGGAGAGAAATCTGATATTATGCAATATTACCCACGCTTAAAGCTTGCTGAAAGGTCCTGTAGTAATCAAAGGTGTAATTTTTTTTAAAATTAAAAATCGTGTCAGTAACGTGGTCACACAAGAACCAATCGAAAATATATGGCCAATGTTTCTGAATGATGCTTCAAAAAGCAACCTCAATAATGTACTCTATCAAACCGCACAAAGAAAGGCTCGATCCTCACCGATAATCGCGAAATGAATGTGAAATGTACAAATATTTATAGTCTGATATATCCCACCTGTTGGTCACATTCCGGACATGCTTTCGTAGCCATTTTTGTAACTTTCTTCGCCTTATTTGCAGCCATTTTCCAGGTTTTATTGCGGGCTCTGATTCACAAGGGCTGTCTGTGATAAAAAAGTTCGAATGGAACTTCATTACAACTCCGGAGTAACAATGTATCCGGCTGCCGTCGCCCGCGAGCCCAGCATCGACCTGCGCGGCAACCCTGCGCGCGCCACGTACCGCGGGCGGGAGCACGCAAACACCGCTCGCGGGCGGGAGCACGCAAACACCGCTCGCGGGCGGGAGCACGCAAACACCGCTCGCGGGCGGGAGCACGCAAACACCGCTCGCGGGCGGGAGCACGCAAACACCGCTCGCGGGCGGGAGCACGCAAACACCGCTCGCGGGCGGGCGGGCGGGCATCCGCGCGCGCGCACATTCGAAAACACACATGGTCTACCCGGAAGCATCGTCTAGCGTAATAGTCACTGGCAACAACATTAAGATTTAATTTGATAAGTTTCCTTTTATTTTGGTATGATTTGGGTGTTTATCTCTGAAAAGGGGACACTTTTGTTAGATTTCTTTTATTTGGGTTGATCTAACGGTTAATTGAGAAAAGGCACCACTTTTTGTTTGGAAACAATTATCTTCCCTCCTTTTCTGTTGCAGGCGCTGGTTTTCTGCTAAGGTACTGACACCTTATCCCCCAGTGACTAATTATGTGTGAGCAAAAAGCAAAATAAAAACCTGCAGATGCTGGAAATCTGAAACAAAAGCAGAAAATGTTGGAAACACTCAGCGGATGAGGTAGAGAACTGACAAGTTAAGGATTCAGGTTTGGACCCTTCATCAGAACTGCAAGATATTACAGATAAACAGCATTTAAAAAGGAATAGAACAAAAAAAAATGTGAGGGGGAAAAAAGAAGCACACACACAAGAAATAGAAGCAAAATACTGCAGATGCTGGAAATCTGAAATAAAAACAGAAAATGCTGGAAACATGCAGCAGGTCAGGCAGCATCTGTGGAGAGAGAAACCGAGTTAACGCTTCAGGTTGATGACCGTTCATAAGAACTGAAAGATGTTTAGAGTTGAACAGCTTTTAAGCAAGTGCAGAGCCAAGGAAAAGGGGACAGGGAAAGAACAAAAGAGGTCTGTGATAGGGCAGGAACGATTAAAGTGATGATGGTACAAGCAAAAGGAGATGATAATAAGATCGATAGAGGCAAAAGATGGGTCCATAGGAAGTATAAATGGTTACAGCAGAATAATATAGGAGGAGGTGGGCAGCATGGAAAATCTGGCAAAGAAAAGGCTCCCATGACCCAGGAATATGGCAGAAGAAAGGCAGGTAGACCCAGGGGTGCAGACTACCCTGCCGGGCGTGTACCAATAAGGATCCCCACCCCAAGAACCAGCCCACACCTCCACTTCCAGTGGCTCAGGCGCAGCCATCTTTCATTGCCAGCACCTGCTATCTGAGAGAAAATGGGAGTGATGGTTAAGATCTAAAGTTGTTAAACTCAGTGTTAAGGCCGAAAGGCTGTAAAGTGCCTACTAGAAAGATAAGGTGCTATTTGCATTGAGCTCCTTTGGAACAAAGTAGGAGGCCAGGGACAGAGAGGTCAGGGTGGGAGTGGGATGGAGAATTAATGTGGCAAGCGACCAGAAGCTCAGGGTCACACTTGTGGACTGAACAGTGGTGTTCAGCAAAGCGATCACCCAATCTGCGTTTGGTCTCCCTGGTGTAGAGGAGACCGCATCATGAGCAGTGAGTACCGTATACTAAGTTGGAAATCTTTGTTTCACTTAGAAGGGGTATTTGAGGCCCTGGACGGTGGCAAGGGAGGAGGTGAAAGGGCAGGTATTGCATCTCCTACGTTTGCAATGGGAAGGGGTCAGGGGAACAGCGATAATGGTCACTGCCCAGATATACATGATGGTTAAAACTCTGTGCAAAATACAGCTGCCAGAGGTTCATCTGTATCTTCAAACCAGTGACCTTCTTGTTGTCTTCATCTGATGAGGAGAAGAAAAATAAGCATTATATCCCAAACATTAACAATGTTGGCAGTTAGCTACTTGCTCTATTATTAGAATATTTGGTAATTTTTAACTGGGTAACATTTGTATTCGAAAATGAACATTTAGATTTGGCATTATCCTTTGATTCATTGACTGGATGCCTGCAGTACTGTTTGGTGGTAGGAATCTTCATGTACAGTTTGAGAACCACACATCAGAGTCATAACAGGTGGCATTGGCAAACAGCAACACAGTGTTGCGATTAATTGGCATTGTCTTTCTTAATCCCAGTTCATTAAACACTTGCCAAAAATGTAGATGGTCCTCTAGGAATTTACACTGTTTTCATTCAGTGCATGAAATTTTTCAGTATCTGTGAAACAATATGGGCTTTGCCTTTTTCAGACAGAGACAGTTACATATGTTTTGCTTTTGTGTTGCTGTAACCCATCTCAAGTTTATGCATGTACTGTACTAATAACAAAAGACTTCTAATTAAACATGTAGAAGGCAGGTCATTCATTCAAGTTACCCTACAGGCCACATGCTATACTATCATCAATCCAAGGATACACAAGAAGAACTAACATCTTCAAGAGATGAGGATGGACAAAAAGTTTTGGCATTTTAATTGATGAAAGCAGTATAAATAAATTCTTGCACATTATGGAGGGGAAATGTCAGCTTGCATTTCCACTCTTGATTATTAACCAGCGATCCTTGCTGGAAACTATGAGGAGAAGACAGAATTGGACATGGCTGTGTACTCTCCATGGTCAGACACTCAAGCCAAGACATTCCAATGTTGTTACACATGGGATAAAGTGGAAATAGGGACAACAGGACCTCCAGCTCACCCTCAGCAAAACTGGCAGACCTTTTCCCTCCTCTTATCCGGATGGCCATCTTCTAATCCTTCATCCTTGTGTGAGGTATTGATAGTATGTGTGCAGGAATTTAAATCCTCCTTCCAATCCTCAATTCAGGCCCCTCTATGCGCTCTTACCAAATGCTTAGCGGATCTCCAGTGGGAGTCTGCTATTGACATATAAATGAGCTAACCCCAGAAAACAGATTGGTCACTTCATTGAGGCCTTCTCCTGCCAGCTGGACTGTACCCAGCATAAGTTCAGGGGAGGAAAAGTAAGTGGAGAAATTCAGAAGGAAAGCGAAAAAGGTGAAACTAGCAGGACATGATTGTATTTAAAACATGTTCACAATATGTATGTGTGACTACACAATATAAACCCCATGAAGACACAATGGTATATTTATAGAAATATTTTCGGTAGTAAGAAGTTTAGAAAATATTAGCATTATATTGCGAAAGCTATAAGCATCTAAGTCAAGGGTGGATTGATTAGGGAAAGCCAGCACAGATTAGTTAAAGGCAAATCATGTTTAACTAACCTGATAGAGTTTTTTGATGAGGTAACAGAGAGGGTAGATGAGGGCAATGCAGTTGATGTGGTATATATGGACTTTCAAAAGGCATTTGATAGAGTGCCGCACGATAGGCTTATCATAAAGATTGCGGCCCATGGAATAAAAAGGACATGGATACAGAATTAGCTCAGGGACAGGAAACAGAGAGTAGTGGTGAACGGTTGTTTCTCGGACTGGAGGGAGGTGTAGTGGTGTTCCCCAGGAGTCAGTGCTGGGACCACTGCTTTTTTTGATTTAAATGACTTGGACTTGGGTGTACAGGGCACAATTTCAAAATTTGCAGATGACACAAAACTTGGAAGGGTAGTAAACAGTGAGGAGGATAGTGATAGACTTCAAGAGGATATAGACAGGCTGGTGGCATGGGCAGACACATGGCAGATGAAATTTAACACAGAAAAATGCCGAGGCAATACATTTCGGTAGGAAGAACAAGGAGAGGCTATATAAACTAGAGGGCACAACTCTAAAAGGGGTACAGGAACAGAGAGATCTGGAGGTATATGTGCACAAATTGTTGAAGGTGGCAGGGCAGGTTGTGAAAGTGGTTAAAAAAGCATATAGGATCCTGGGCTTTATAAATAGAGGCATAGAGTACAAAAGTATGGAAGTCATGATGAACCTTTATAAAACACTGTTCGGCCACAACTGGAATATTGTGTCCAGTTCTGGGCACCGTACTTCAGGAAAGATGCAAAGGCCTTAGAAAGGGTGCAGAAGAGATTTACTAGAATGATTCCAGGGATGAGGGACTTTAGTTACATGGATAGACTGGAGAAGCTGGGGTTGTTCTCCTTGGAACAGACGGTTGCGAGGAGATTTGATAGAGGTATTCAAAATCATGACGGCTCTAGACAGAATAGATAGAGAGAAACTGTTCCCATTGGCGGAAGGGTCAAGAACCAGAGGACGTAGATTTAAGGTGATTGGTAAAAGAACCAAATATGACATGGGGATAAATGTTTTTACACAGTGAGTGGTTAGGATCTGGAATGCACTGCCCAAGGGAGTGGTGGAGGCAGATTCAATCATGGTCTTCAAAAGGGAACTGGATAAGTACTTGAAAGGAAAAAATTTGTAGGGCTAGGGGTAAAGGACTGGGGAGTGGGACTAGCTGGATTGCTCTTGCATAGAGCCGGTGCGGACTTGATGGGCCGAATGGCCTCCATCTGTGCTGTAACCGTTCTATGATTCTATATTAGCTTATGTTATCATCAAGGTGAATAGGGCCATTATATCTGTATAGCACAATAGAACAATCTGTTAATTGGAAACGGAGGCTGAAATTTTCCTCTTTAGCAGCTGTACCATAAGTGTGATAGGATGGGATTTCTGCCCACCCAATAGTCGTGATGATGATCTCAGTGAATTTCTAGGGTTCAGCTTAATGCAAGTATTTTCAACAAGCTCCTGTGCTGAGGAACCCACCAGGGAGCAGATGCAGGCTTAAAAGGACTCCACACTCGCAAGGTAAGGAAAATTGCCTGGCCTCTGTTGGATCCAGTGTGAAATGCCAGTCGTGGAGTGCGAATTGATTGCCCCAGAATCAAATGCACGCCCTGGGTGGGCCTTTTAATTTTGGATACCAGTAACATGCTAGTGTTATTAGTGTCCAGTGTTACTATGGCGGTGATGACAGAAAATGTCACTCGTTCCTACTTCCATATTTGATGATGCCAGAAAATCGCAAGAAGCTACAAATGCAAGGGATCCAGCAGGAAAGGTGCCCACCCAATTTCCCATTGATGAAACTCAAGACAAAAATCCTCGCTGAAGTGTTGTCAGCTGAAAAAATATCAGCTTTTCATAACCACACACAATTGTAGTACCAAATCATTGTACAGTAGCCAGGATGGAGCATTTTTACCTTGACATAAAGCAGTGCATGCTCACCAAGCAGAATGATTGAAACAGTCAGCAATGGTTCACCATTTTTGGCCCTGTAGGTTTTTCTTTTGGTTTACTTAAGCAACAATAAAGTTGAAATCTTACTATTTAATATTAGTTTAAAATAAACAAGTTAATCCTTTTGTTAAATTAGTGCCAAAGGAATTTCAAACATACACTATACTAATATCAAACATTCTAATTTTGACCCAATTTTTTTGCAAAATAGTGTGGTTATCGCTAACATTCCAAATATAGTTTGTCTCCATAACAGTCTCAGCAGTCCAAGATTAATAATTCATTGTTTCTGAAGTGCTTTGAGACATTTTGTTGTAATGTCGCACTATAAAATGCATATTATTAATTTAATTTCAATAGATATTACGCAGTAAACATTATATGTATATCCTGAAAAAGCCTAGAGAAACTAAATTAGTAATTAACAAAAGAGCTGAATTCCAGAGGTGAGGTGAGAGTAACTGCTCTTGACATCAAGGCAGCATTTGACCGAGTGTGGCACCAAGGAGCCCTAGTAAAATTGAAGTCAATGGGAATCAGGGGGAAAACTCTCCAGTGGCTGGAGTCAAACCTAGCACAAAGGAAGATGATAGTGGTTATTGGAGGCCAATCATCTCAGCCCCAGGACATTGCTGCAGGAGTTCCTCAGGGCAGTGTCCTAGGCCCAACCATCTTCAGCTGCTTCATCAATGTCCTTCCCTCCATCATAAGGTCAGAAATAGGGATGTTCGCTGATGATTGCACAGTGTTCAGTTCCATTCACAACCCCTCAGATAATGAAGCAGTCCATGCCCGCATGCAGCAAGACCTGGACAACATCCAGGCTTGGGCTCATAAGTGGCAAGTAACATTCGTGCCAGACAAGTGCCAGGCAATGACCAGCTCCAACTAGAGAGAATCTAGCCACCTCCCCTTGACATCAACGGCATTACCATCGCCGAATCCCCCACCATCAACATCCTGGGGGTCACCATTGACCAGCCACATAAATACTGTGGCTACAAGAGCAGATCAGAGTCTGGGTATTCTGCATCGAGTGACTCACCTCCTGACTCCCCAAAGCCTTTCCACCATCTACAAGGCACAAGTCAGGAGTGTGATGGAATACTCTCCACTTGCCTGGATGAGTGCAGCTCCAACAACACTCGAGAAGCTCGACACCATCCAGGACAAAGCAGCCTGCTTGATTGGCACCCCATCCACCACCCTAAACATTCACTCCCTTCACCACTGGCGCAAAGCGGCTGCAGTGTGTACCATCCACAGGATGCACTGCAGCAACTCACCAAGGCTTCTTCAACAGCACCTCCCAAACCCGTGACCTTTACCACCTAGAAGGACAAGGGCAGCAGGCACATAGGAACAACACCACCTGCATGTTCCCCTCCAAGTCACACACCATCCCGACTTGGAAATATATCGCCGTTCCTTCATCGTCGCTGGGTCATAATCCTGGAACTCCCTACCTAACAGCACTGTGGGAGAACCTTCACCTCACGGACTGCAGCAGTTCAAGAAAGCGGCTCACCACCACCTTCTCAAGGACAATTAGGGATGGGCAATAAATGCTGGCCTTGCCAGCGACGCCCAAATCCCATGAATGAATAAAAAAAAATTCATAATGGTAGATTCTCTGGAGAAAGATTTCACTTCTGCTTTTATATAGGATGTGGGATAAATTTTATAATTTCGTAGTCCTGACGCACAGCTTCACACATCGAGAATATATATCAGCAATTCAGGCATTGATGTCGTCGGGCTCAATTCATGGTCTGCACGATTTTCCAGCCATTAGTTTTAATGGATGAAAATGGTGCACGTTGCAAAATTAATAAAAGATAAGTACAGATGAAGGAGGCTGACTTGATATTCCAGAGAAACCTCTGGTTCCACCATCACAGCATCAAACGCTCTGGAATAATTCCTGGAATTTTGCATCTACCCTACCCTCCTGTAACCCAATTACTGACTCCCTCACAGTGGCTGTATCTGTGATTGTGCTCGCCATTGTAGCAGTGGGTGATGTAATGTGCCGGGAAGTACTTGGTTGAGCTTGTACATCACAGCAGAGGAATGTGCTCTGACAATTCTTTTGGTTTGATGTAGGTTACAGTTGGAAATGGAGAAAAATGATGTGGCATTCATGGGTCTTGGTATATTTCTAGGCCCAGTGGAGGTGATGTTTTATTTGGTACGGATATTGGGCACATGTGGAGCAACTAATCAAAGGTTTGATTGATTAAACTCTGCCTGATGACTCTCGCTGACTAAACCGAGCACTAAGCATGCAAGTCTTGTCATGGTTGGACTCATCGTCTTCCTCTGGTTGTTGTTGCCTGCTCCATGGCTATGCCCCTTTATGGGGCAAAGTGGTACAGCACACAAGATGTTACAATAATCATTGAGATCTTTACTGGGCCATGTCTTTTGCACATGTATTTCTTCAATCTCTCCAAGTTATGATCAGATTCACTTAGTTCAATCTCTGTATGATGACATAAAAATAAAACTCATGATACGCTATCTAATTTCAATGGATCATCTTGTTTGACTTGGACAAACTATCCCCGCTACATCCTGTCCTACAGCCCAGGGCAGAACCTTCTACTCCTGCAGAATCTTGTCTTTCGCAGGCTTTTGCTACCTGGCTGTCTGAGCAACATCTTCTTTCCAGAAGCAGCCTGCCTACCTTTCAGGTGTTAGGCATTCTTCTTTGTTTCCTGCCGGTTCATAGTCAGAAAGAGATCAGAAACTTTCAACACAATGGGTGTGAGCTGTTCATCAATTACGGAGACAAGCCACCCGTATTATTTTCAGTCTATCAAGAAACAATATAAAGTCTAGCTTATTAACTTAATAACTACTTACCAGCTCAGAGCCCCTTTTTGTTACTTGTAATAATACGCTATACTTTTAAAACACAACGTTTAAAGTAATTCTTTTTTCCAAATTCTTCCTATGGAAAAATGATCAAAAAAAACTGAAATGTGACAGAAGGATTGAGTTACAAGAAAGCACTGGGAAAGCTGGGGCTGTTTAATCTTGAAAAGAAACAACTGAGTAGGAACCTCACAGAAATAAAGAACTAGCATTTATCTAATATCTTTCACACCCTCATGTTGCAAAGCATTTGAACTACTGTTGAAATGTAGTCATTGTTGTTTTGTAGGCAAATGCAGCAACCAATTTGTGCACAGCAAAATCCCATAAATAGCAATGAGATGAATGACCACTTAATCTGTTTTGATGGTGTTGATTGAGGGATGTCTAATGGCCAGGACACCAGGAGAACTCCCTTGCTCTTTAAAAAAGCATCATTGGATTTTACATC
Organism: Heptranchias perlo; assembly: GCF_035084215.1. NCBI lineage: Eukaryota > Metazoa > Chordata > Chondrichthyes > Hexanchiformes > Hexanchidae > Heptranchias > Heptranchias perlo. Next base: position 35,366,025 of record NC_090340.1, on the reverse strand, counting down.
CACTGATCAGGTAGACAAATGGCAGGCAGATGGTTTAACACCTCATCTGAAAGACAGCACCTTTGAAAAAGCAGCACTCCCTCGATGCTGCACTGAAGTGCCAGCCTAGATTATATGCTGAAGTCCTGGAGTGGGATGCAGGACATTAAATGATGCAGTAAAACTGTAGCGCTAATTGAAGATAAGCAAAGAGCAAGAGGGAATCATCTAAAATTAGTGAAAGGACAATTTAAGATGGAAATTAAGAAGAAGTTCTTTACACAAAGAGTGATTTACACTTGGAATAATATTTTTTGGTAACATAGTAGAGGTGAAAATCTACGGTCCATTCAAGATATAGTTTGATGATGTGATGTGAGGACAGTAAATCTTTTGATGGATGAGATAAAATGTACCTAATGGCTTCCCTTGTTTGTATTTATCTTGTGATTTTGTGATATTATGGTGACGTGGTTGCTACTTTACAAATTGAAACTGTGATCAATATTGTATTCTTACTCTTTAGGTTGCTATACTGGTAGTGAACAATAGAGGGCACCAACTAGAAAGGAACATAACCACCTCTGCCAACAGCTGTTCAATTAATAGCCTATTCGCCATAACATTTTATTTATAAGAAATCATCAGTTATCAGGAATTCACTCTATAATGAGGTAGAATTTTCTGTCTTAAAAGACACCAACTTCCTGATAAATAAAAATGAGGGAGGCCATTTGGTGCATCTTAGCTCATCCATCAAAAAATGACTGCCCCCTCATCACATCATCTAACTGTATCTTGAATGAACCGTAGTGTTTAGAAAACATTCTTTTGTTTGAGTGAAAATCAGAAGAACCATGCCACATTTTCACTATTATGAGATCACATGCAAGCAACACAAGATGTGCCTCTGACGTGATCTGCACCATTGTGTTGAGTGTTTGTAAACAAATGAAAAAGGTTGTCAAACGAGAAAGGAACACAACCACCTCTTCCAACAGCTGTTCAATTAATAACCTATTTACCACGACATTTTCAGGAAGACCGTACCCCTTAAACATTTATGCTGTTATTTTTAACTTTCTGTAGCTTGGTAGAAATAATAATCATTATCATATTATACAGAAGATGACTGAGCTATAAAACATAGAAATATTTTCAAACTGGACAAAATATTTACTGAACAGGAATTACACCTGAAATTAATTGTTACGGCTAGAAATATAAGAGTGCAGATCAAATTGTTTGAGGTCCTCAATTTCCTTTCTTGTAATAGAACTATTCAGTAATCAGAAATTTGCTTAAAAGAAAAGTAATTTTACACACTTAAGTACTTCAAATGTAAAACTTGTAATGTGCCATCTTTAAGAAATATGCTTCAGAAGCAAAGAAGCATAAGAGCATACAAAATTCAACACACACTTCTTTGATTGATAAAAAGTGAAGTAGATACACTGGTGAAGTCAACCAAGAGGAATGCTATCCACATCTGCTATTAAATATTGACATGAATTTGGTACATTTTTAGAAGCTGTTTTGCTTTCTGCTAAGCTTTTGCGAAAAGGAGAAGTACTGATGGCAGTAATACGCAAATAAATATTACTTTCAAGTCAGTATGTTCCTTATGCTGTGAAGAAGCAATTCCATTCAACTGAATCAAAAGTCTTTTCCATGTTACAGTGCTCCAAAGTCTTCAAAATCTTGAACTCCATGTATTCAATGGAATAATTTGCATGTTATAAGTTTATAAGAAAAATAAATTACTGTACTTCCTGGGATCAAACACTGAAATAAAACTTAATGTCACTTCAGTTTGAGCTGTGTGATATACATATTTTTCCTGACATATTATGAGGAACAACAAATATGTGAGTGTGTTTCAAGCATAACTGCAGCTCCACGGTTCAGATGAATTTCATAAACAACTCTTATGGTTTATAATGCATCATCAGACACCCCTCCCCCCAATATATTGCACTACCTTGTAATATACCTCTCATCTATTATCCTATATATATAGCTGACATTTTATAAACGCTCTCTTGGACTTTGTGATTCAGAAAATGAATAACCTTTCTAGGTGGGGTGCTAATTACTCAAGTAAATTTTATAATCTGTACTGAGCAATGAAGTCTGTCTGCAGCTATTAGAAATACCCTGTTTATTAAGAGTAAATCAATAAAAGCAGGACTCTATGACTGACATCTTCTTCACACTGTATAACTGACTTCTTTGTGTAGGATATTATCGTTCAGGTAATGTTTTTCAGGTCTGTTTGAATCACTGTGATAGGTAACTTAGATCACATCATGGACTCCCAACCCCAATCATGTTGTAAGGTCTCTTGCTTCTGTATCGCTCAGTATCACGCTCCAACTCATCCAAAACCCTGCTGCCTACAGTCTGTCCCATACTAAATCTGACTCTCTTATGACTACTGTCATTGCCAACTGTCCCCGAATGCATTTATCCAAAATTTTTGTTATCTATAAATTGCTCCATGGCCAAGCTATTATTTTAATCACCCCATCTAATATCTCTCCCAATACTTGGTGTCCATTCCTTTTATCTGTTTTTTACCCTTTCTGTAAAGCCCCTTGGAATGTTTTCTACATTAAAGGCACATCTAAATATATAAATGCAAGCTGTTGTTATCTAAGCCCAGATAAACCACAAATTTATCAGCACCAAGCACCAGTAAGATTCCTATTGCTTATCCTAGGACGACCCATTAGGGCATTGATTTGCTGGATTATCTGGAGCCAAGTGGGAAGAATCCCAACCCCAGGAGTACAGTTACTAAATGACCATCCTATTCAAAGCTTTCATTGATGATGTGCTGGATGACACGTGTTCCAGGCATTACTGATGGAATTGTAGCACTCCTGTTGTTGACAGACTTGTCTGGAGTCCAGTGCATTTTCTGACGTGCCCCTAGTACACCTGCAAATGAACATAATGAAAATTAAGAGAAAAGTTAATGTTCGATAATTCTATTTTATAAAGATGGGCAATTAAAAGCCACCATGTTCAATGTCGGTATGTTCCATAAAACATTTTCAATAATGTTGAGGAAGTTGATTTAAGCTTTCACCTCAATTGATCACATTTGCATAGCACTGCAGGCATAAATTGCATATTCGGATGAACAAGCATTCTTCTCCACAACCCAGTGTCTCCTAACGGATTTATTAAAAGAGGCATTCTTCACCACGTAGTTATACTTTCCATTCCTCTTGTGCGAGATATGTTATGCGTGTGAAAGACTGGTCGGTCCAGGATAGGTTTCATTGGGGGTAAGGGCACGGGTGGTGGAGATACAAAGTCCCGCCGGCAGTGCGCATGCGTAGCCGCCCGATGGCCTGCTGGGAGTTGTAGTTTCTAACACCACGCGCGGCTGTGGGTGAGGGGCGTGTTATGGACTACAATTCCCAGAGTGCCCTGCGCTCGGCATCAGGCGCTGAGTGCAATAGGAGCCGGTTTGAATCCGTCGCCAGCGTTCGGGCTGATGTGAAGGGGGTTGGGTGGCGGCCGAAAGGCAACGGCGGGCGAGGAGGTAACGGAGGCTTGGTGGAAATGTACGGGTTGAGCGCCGTGGCGAGGCAGGCAGCGGCCGGCGGCTGTGCGCGGCACCTGGTGTCAGTTAGCTGGCGGTTGGCGGACAGTGGTGTGGAGCTGGCCGGCTTCAGGGTTTTCGCCGCCAGCCTGGTAACGGTGGGGGCGGCCTCGGTAAAACGGGACAATGGAGCCGCCTCGACTAGGAATGGCGACCGGATCCTGAGCATCGGCAATATGAACCCGCAGGTCCGGGCAACCGAGTACGCGGTCCGGGGACCCATCGTCATTAAAGCAGGAGAGATCGAGAAGGAGCTGCAACAGGTGGGTGCGAGCCGGCGGCACCGATCCCCATACCTCGCGGCAACAAGTGCAGCTCCCAGGGTGTTTGTAGGACGATACAGCACAGAAGGAGGCCATTCGGCCCATCGTGCCTGTGTCGGCTCTTTGAAAGAGCTGTCCAATTGGTCTCACTCCCCTTGCTCTTGTCCCGTAGCCCCTGCAAATTGTTCCCCAGCTAGAGGGCCAGTCCCTGCGCCCCGGCCAGAGACCGTGGACAACTGGAGGACCAGTCCCAATGCCCCTGGCAGAGGGCTTCTGTGAGGATCATGGACGTAGAAAAGGGCCTATGAGCTTGCCACACATTGCGGACCTGGTAAAGGGCTAGTGAAGTGTTTCTAGGATCCTCTCCAACTTAAATATTGAGCACAAAAGAAATCCTTTAAAAAATCTACCAGATGCCAACAGAAAAATTATGTTCTTATGTTGCTTTGACAGTTGTGACTATAGAAGAAGCATTGGTGTATCGGAAAGTCTGTTCACAAAGTTCAGATCAGGGAGGCTATTTGGACTTTTAGCTTGTCTCTCCATAGAAAGACCAACGATCCTTTCCTTCCCCCATCAACGTCTAACTGTTATCTCTGATGTAGATATCTTGTATAACATGTTCCTGGGACTTGGTCATTGTCGAGAATTTTTTTTACATTTTGACAAAACAAGCCTGACTTGTGACTAAGACATTTTAACTTCTGCAAAACAATTTTGGGATAATGAAGATTCAATTTGGTGGCAAGTGTTTATCATTGAAAGTTAGGGCACAGAAGAAGGCCATTCAGCCCATCGTTTCTGTGCTGGCCAAAAAAGAGCTATCCAGCTTAATCCCGCTTTCCAGCACTTGGTCTGTAGCCTTGCAGGTTACGGCACTTCAAGTGCACATCCAAGTACTTTTTAAAAGAGTTAAGGGTTTCTGCCTCTACCACCCTTTCAGGCAGTGAGTTCCAGACCCCTATCACCCTCTCGGTGAAAACATTTCCTCCTCTGCTCCCCTCGAATCCGTCTACCAATTGCTTTAAATCTATGCCCCCTGGTCACTGACCCCTCTGCTAAGGGAAATATGTCCTTCCTATCCACTCTATCTAGGCCCCTCATAATTTTATATACCTCAATTAAATCACCCCTCAGCCTCCTCTGTTCCAATGAAAAAAACCCAGCCGATCCAATCCTTCCTCGTAGCTAAAATTCTCCAGTCCTGGCAACATCCTCGTGAATCTCCTCTGCACCCTCTCTAGTGCAATCACATCTTTCCTGTAATGTGGTGACCAGAACTGTACGCAGTACTCAAGCTGTGGCCTAAGTAGTGTTTTATACAGTTCTAACATAACCTCCCTGCTCTTAAATTCTGTGTTTCAATTTATAAAGGAAAGAATCCCAAATGCCATTTTAACCACCTTATCTACTTGTCCTGCTACCTTCAGGGATCTGTGGACATGCACTCCAAGGTCCCTCTGTTCTTCTACGCCTCTCAGTATCCTGCCATTGATTGTGTATTCCCTTGCCTTGTTTGCTCTTCCCAAATACATTACCTCACACTTCTCCAGATTGAATTCCATTTGCTACTTTTCTGCCCACCTGACCAGTCATAAGAACATAAGAAATAGGAGCAGGAGTAGGCCAGTCGGCCCTTCGAGCCTGCTCCGCCATTTAATAAGATCATGGCTGATCTGATCCTAACCTCAAATCTAAATTCATGTCCAATTTCCTGCCCGCTCCCCGTAACCCATAATTCCCTTCACTTCTAGGAAACTGTCTATTTCTGCTTTTAATTTATTCAATGATGTAGCTTCCTGGGGCAGCAAATTCCACAGACCTACCACCCTCTGAGTGAAGAAGTTTCCCCTCATCTCAGTTTTGAAGGAGCAGCCCCTTATTCTAAGATTATGCCCCCTAGTTCTAGTTTCACCCATCCTTGGGAACATCCTCACCGCATCCATCCGATCAAGCCCCTTCACAATCTTATATGTTTCAATCAGATCGCCTCTCATTCTTCTGAACTCCAATGAGTAGAGTCCCAATCTACTCAACCTCTCCTCATATGTCCATCCCCGGGATTAACCGAATGAACCTTCTTTGTACTGCCTCGAGAGCAAGTATGTCTTCTTAAGTATGGACACCAAAACTGTATGCAGTATTCTAGGTGCGGTCTCACCAATACCTTATATAACTGCAGCAATACCTCCCTGTTTTTATATTCTATCCCCCTAGCAATAAACGCCAACATTCCGTTGGCCTTCTTGATCACCTGCTGCACCTGCATACTAACTTTTTGATTTTCTTGCACTCGGACCCCCAGATCCCTTTGTACTGCAGTACTTTCCAGTCTCTTGCCATCAAGATAATAACTTGCTCTCTGGTTTTCCCTGTCAAAATGCATAACCTCACATTTTCCAATATTGTATTTCATCTGCCAAATCTCCGCCCACTCACCCAGCCCGTCTATATCCCCCTGCAGGTTTTTTTATGTCCTCCTCACTCTCTACTTTCCCTCCCATCTTTGTATCATCTGCAAACTTCGATATGTTACACTCGATCCCCTCCCCCAAATCGTTAATATAGATTGTAAAGAGTTGGGGACCCAGCACCGACCCCTGCGGAACACCACTGGCTACTGGTTGCCAGTCCGAGAATGAACCATTTATCCCAACTCTCTGCTTCCTGTTAGATAACCGATCCTCCACCCATGCCAGAATATTACCCCCAATCCAGTGATTCTTTATCTTGAGCAATAATCTTTTATGTGGCACCTTGTCGAATGCCTTCAGTCCATTGATATCTTCCTACAGTCGACAGCTTTCCTCCTTACTATCAACCACATGGCCAATTTTTGTATCATCTGCAAACTTTTTAATCATGCCCCTTACATTTAGGTCTAAATCATTAATATATACCACAAAAAGCAAGGGATCTAGCACTGAACCCTGTGGAACCCCACTGGAAACAGCTTTCCAGTCACAAAAACACCTGTCGACCATTACCCTTAGCTTCCTGCCACTGAGCCAATTTTGGATCCAACTTGGCACTTTCCCTTGGATCCCATGGGCTTTTACTTTTCTGAGCAGTCTGCCATGTGGGACCTTGTCAAAATCCATGTAGACTACATCAAACACGCTGCCCTCATCGATCTTCCTCGTAACCGCCTCAAAAAATTCATTCAAGTTAGTCAGATACGACCTTTCCTTAACAAATCCATGCTGACTGTCCTTGATCAATCCGTGCCTTTCCAAATGCTGATTTATACCGTCCCTCAGAATTGTTTCCAATAATTTGCCCACCTCCAAGGTTAGGCTGCCTAACTTGTAATTACTCAGTCTATCATTTTCTCCCTTTTTAAACAATGGTACAACATTAGCAGTCCTCCAATCCTCTGGCACCATGCCTGCAGCCAGAGAAGATTTGAAAATGATAGTCAGAGCCTCTGCTATTTCCTCCCTTGCTTCTCTTAACAGCCTGGGTTACATTTCATCAGGGCCTGGCGATTTATCTACTTTCATAGATGCTAATCCCCTTAATATTTCCTCCTTCACTATGTTTATCCCATCCAATATTTCACACTTCTTCTCCTTAACTATATTGTCTGCATCGTCCCCCTCTTTTATGAAGACAGACGCAAAATATACATTAAGAACCATACCCACATCTTCCGCCTCCACGCATAGGTTACCTTTTTGTCTCTAATAGGCCCTACTCTTTCCTTAGTCATCCTCTTGCTCCTTATGTATTTATAAAACATCTTTGGGTTTTCTTTGATTTTACTTGTCAGTATTTTTTCATGCCCTCTCTTTGCTTTCCGAATATCCTTTTTAATTTCTCCCCTGCGCTTTCTGCAGTATTGCACTCTCGGTGTCTGACATAAGCTTCCCTTTTTTGCCTTATCTTACCCTGTATGCTCCTTGATATCCAGGAGGCTCTAGATTTGACATTCCCACCCTTTTTCTTTGTTGGAACATATTTGCTCTGAACCCTCACTATCTTCCCCCTTGAATGCCTCCCCTGTTCTGACACTGATAGTGGTTATGTTACTGGACTAGTAATCCAGAGGCCTGGACTAAAATCCAGAGTCATGAGTTCAAATCCCGCCACGGCAGCTGGCGAATTTAAATTCAATTAATTAATTAAAAATTCAATTAATTAAATAAAAATCTGGAATTAAAATACTAGCATCAGTAATGATGGCCATGAAACTACCGGATTGTCGTAAAAACCCATCTGGTTCACTAATGCCCTTTAGGGAAGGAAACCTGCCGTCCTTACCCGGTCTGGCCTATATGTGACTCCAGACCCACAGCAATGTGGTTGATTCTTAATTGCCCTCTGAAATGGCCTAGCAAGCCACTCAGTTGTAAAATCTCGCTACGAAAAGTCATAATAAGAATAAAACCGGACGGACCACCCGGCATCGGACCACTAGGCACCGGACACGACAACGGCAAAACACCAAGCCCAGTCAACCCTGCAAGGTCCTCCTTACTAACATCTGGGGACTTGTGCCAAAATTGGGAGAGCTGTCCCACAGACGAGTCAAGCAACAGCCTGACATAGCCATACTCACAGAATCATATCTTTCAGCCAACGTCCCAGACTCTTCCATCACCATCCCTGGGTATGTCCTGTCCCACCGGCAGGACAGACCCACCAGAGGTGGCGGTACAGTGATATACAGTCAGGAGGGAGTGGCCCTGGGAGTCCTCAACATTGACTCTGGACCCCATGAAATCTCATGGCATCAGGTCAAACATGGACAAGGAAACCTCCTGTTGATTACCACCCACCGTCCTCCCTCAGCTGATGAATCAGTCCTCCTCCATGTTGAGCACCACTTGGAGGAAGCACTGAGGGTAGCAAGGGCACAAAATGTACTCTGGGTGGGGGACTTCAATGTCCATCACCAAGAGTGGCTCGGTAGCACCACTACTGACCGAGCTGGCCGAGTCCTGAAGGACATAGCTGCCAGACTGGGCCTGCGGCAGGTGGTGAGCGAACCAACACGAGGGACAAACTTGCTTGACCTCGTCCTCACCAATCCACCTGTCGCAAATGCATCTGTCCATGACAGTATTGGTAGGAGTGACCACCGCGCAGTCCTCGTGGAGATGAAGTCCCGTCTTCGCACTGAGGACACCATCCAACGTTCTTGTGTGGCACTACCACCGTGCTAAATGGGATAGATTCAGAATGGATCTAGCAGCTCAAAACTGGGCATCCATGAGGCGCTGTGGGCCATCAGCAGCAGCAGCAGAATTGTATTCCACCACAATCTATAATCTCATGGCCCGGCATATTCCTCACTCTACCATTACCAACAAGCCAGGGGATCAACCCTGGTTCAATGAGGAGTGTAGAAGAGCATGCCAGGAGCAGCACCAGGCGTACCTAAAAATGAGGTGCCAACCTGGTGAAGCTACAACTCAGGACTACATGCATGCTAAACAGCGGAAGCAACATGCTATAGACAGAGCTAAGCGATTCCACAACCAACGGATCACATCAAAGCTCTGCAGTCCTGCCACATCCAGTCGTGAATGGTGGTGGACAATGAAACAACTAACGGGAGGAGGAGGCTCTGCAAACATCCCCATCCTCAATGATGGCGGAGTCCAGCACGTGAGTGCAAAAGACAAGGCTGAAGCGTTTGCAACCATCTTCAGCCAGAAGTGCCGAGTGGATGATCCATCTCGGCCTCCTCCCGATATCCCCACCATCACAGAAGCCAGTCTTCGGCTAATTCGATTCACTCCACGTGATATCAAGAAACGGCTGAGTGCACTGGATACAGCAAAGGCTATGGGCCCCGACAACATCCCAGCTGTAGTGCTGAAGACTTGTGCTCCAGAACTAGCTGCGCCTCTAGCCAAGCTGTTCCAGTGCAGCTACAACACTGGCATCCACCCGACAATGTGGAAAATTGCCCAGGTATGTCCTGTCCACAAAAAGCAGGACAAATCCAATCTGGCCAATTACCGCCCCATCAGTCTACTCTCAATCATCAGCAAAGTGATGGAAGGTGTCATCGACAATGCTATCAAGCGGCACTTACTCACCAATAACCTGCTCACTGATGCTCAGTTTGGTTTCCGCCAGGACCACTCGGCTCCAGACCTCATTACAGCCTTGGTCCAAACATGGACAAAAGAGCTGAATTCCAGAGGTGAGGTGAGAGTGACTGCCCTTGACATCAAGGCAGCATTTGACCGAGTGTGGCACCAAGGAGCCCTAGTAAAATTGAAGTCAATGGGAATCAGGGGGAAAACTCTTCAGTGGCTGGAGTCATACCTAGCACAAAGGAAGATGGTAGTGGTTGTTGGAGGCCAATCATCTCAGCCCCAGGGCATTGCTGCAGGAGTTCCTCAGGGCAGTGTCCTAGGCCCAACCATCTTCAGCTGCTTCATCAATGACCTTCCCTCCATCATAAGGTCAGAAATGGGGATGTTCGCTGATGACTGCACAGTGTTCAGTTCCATTCGCATCCCCTCAAATAATGAAGCAGTCCGAGCCCGCATGCAGCAAGACCTGGACAACATCCAGGCTTGGGCTCATAAGTGGCAAGTAACATTTGCGCCAGATAAGTGCCAGGCAATGACCATCTCCAATAAGAGAGAGCCTAACCACCTCCCCCTGACATTCAACGGCATTACCATCACCGAATCCCCCACCATCAACATCCTGGGGGTCACCATTGACCAGAAACTTAACTGGACCAGCCATATAAATACTGTGGCTACGAGAGCAGGTCAGAGGTTGAGTATTCTATGGCGAGTGACTCACCTCCTGACTCCCCAAAGCCTTTCCACCATCTACAGGGCACAAGTCAGGAGTGTGATGGAATACTCTCCACTTGCTTGGATGAGTGCAGCTCCAACAACACTCCAGAAGCTCGACACCATCCAAGATAAAGCAGCCCGCTTGATTGGCACCCCATCCACCACACTAAACATTCACTCCCTTCACCACCAGCGCACTGTGGCTGCAGTGTGCACCATCCACAGGATGCACTGCAGCAACTCGCCAAGGCTTCTTCGACAGCACCTCCCAAACCCGCGACCTCTACCACCTAGAAGGACAAGAGCAGCAGGCACATGGGAACAACACCACCTGCACGTTCCCCTCCAAGTCATACACCATCCCGACTTAGAAATATATCGCCGTTCCTTCATTGTCGCTGGGTCAAAATCCTGGAACTCCCTTCCTAACAGCACTGTGGGAGAACGGTCACCACACAGACTGCAGCGGTTCAAGAAGGCGGCTCACCACCACCTTCTCGAGGGCAATTAGGGATGGGCAATAAATGCTGGCCTCGCCAGCGACGCCCACATCCCGTGAACGAATAAAAAAAAAGCTCTTTCCAGTCCACTTTTGCTAAATCACTTCTCAGCTTAGTAAAATTTGCCTTTCCCCAATTGAGGACTTTTACTCCTGTTCTGTCTTTGCCCTTTTCCATAACTATGCTAAATCTAACTGAATTATGATGACTACTACCAAAATACTCTCTCACTGATACTCCTTCCACCTGCCTTTTCCCTAAAACTAAATCCAGAACTGCCCCCTCTCTTGTTGGGCTTGCTATGTACTGGCTAAAAAAGTTTTCCTGAATCATTTTAAGAATTCTGCACCCTCTATACCTTTTACATCGATTCTATCCCAGTTAATATTAGGGTAGTTGAAATCCCCTACTATTACTGCTCTATTGTTTTGGCACTTCTCAGAAATTTGCCTACATATTTGCTCTTCTATCTCCCTCTGACTGCTTGGGGGTCTATAGTACATTCCCAGTAGTGTGATTGCCCCTTTTGTTCTTTAGCTCAACCCATATAGCCTCATTTGATGATCCTTCTAACATATCATCCCTCCTCACAGCTGTAATTGTTTCCTTTACCAATATTGCCACCCCCCCCCCTTTTTTATCTCCCTCTCTATCTCATCTGAAAACCCTGTAACCAGGAGCTGCCATTCCTGCCCCTCTTTATGCCATATTTCAGCAATAGCTATGATATCATACTTCCACGTGTCTATCTGTGCCCTCAGCTCATCTGTCTTATTCACTAGACTCCTTGTATTGAAGTATATACCATTAAGCACTGCCAAACTCTTTTGTGGTCTATTTTCTAACCTTTGTTTCCTCTGCCTTCCAAACTCACTCACTAATTTTCTGCCTTCCATTTCCAGCTCTGCTTCTCTCCCTTCTGAATCTACGCTCAGGTTCCCATCCCCCTGCCAAGCTAGTTTAAACCCTCCCCAACAGCACTAGCAAAACACCCTGTGAGGATATTGATCCCGGCCCTGTTGAGATGCAACCCGTCCGGCTTGTATAGGTTCCACCTCCCCCAGAACTGGTTCCAATGCCCCAGAAATCTAAAGGCCTCCCTCCTGCACCATCTCTCCAGTCACACATTCATCTGCACTATGCTCCTATTCCTATACTCACTAGCGCGTGGCACTGGGAGTAATCCGGAGATTACTACCTTTTGAGGTCCTACTTATTAATCTCTCCTAGCTCCCTAAAATCTACCTGCAGGACCTCATCCATCTTTCTGCCTATGTCGTTGGTACCATTATGAACCACGACCTCTTGCTGTTCACCCTCCCCCCTCAGAAATCTCTGCAGCCGCTCAGTGACATCCTTGACCCTGGCACCAGGGAGGCACCATGCCACCCTGGAATCACGTCTACAGCCGCAGAAATGCCTGTCTGTTCCCCTAACTATTGAATCCTCTATCACTAGTGATCTCCTGACCTTTCTCCTCGCCCGTACAGCTGAGCCACCCATGGTGCCGTCGACTTAGCTCTGGCTGTACTCCCAGAGGAATCCTCTCCCTCACCAGTATTCCAATACTGGTTAGAAAGCAAGATGCACTCGGGACTTCTGCACTACCTGCCTGGTCTATCAGAGCTATAAAACTAATCAAACATTTCTCTCAATAATCCCATGCCACAAGGCATTTAGCTGTTTCTTCTCTTGGCCATACCCCTCAATCTTGAGATGTTCAAAGTTTGATCCCTTTTGCGTTTTGGGGATTTGCAGCATACATTTTTATCCAGTCTTTTCTTAGAATTTTTGAGTGATACCAGTGGTAGGTGGAGCGACTTGTTGGGGCCACTGTGGAGGCAGTACCACATAGGAAGACACAGTTGCTTTTTTTAAAAAAAATTGTTCTTGGGATGTGGATGATGCTGGCAAGGCTACATTTATTGAAACTATAAAACTGACTTGAAATGTTGCACTGCTGTCTTTGCATCAAAACTTCCCCCTGCCCCCCCCCCCCACCCCCGCTTTGAATATTTTAAGTTGCTGGTTTAAGATTAGTTTGAAGAGTGATCATATTATGTTCCAAAACAAAGTAAATTTGCACAGGTTTTGTTTTTAACAAGTCTCAGGCTCCAGGCACGGAGATGTGTATTAAAGTAAAACGTGCCAGTTTGTTGTAGCTCACCATCTACTTCAGACAGAAACAGTGAGAGTCAATTGTCTGACTCAATGCCTGTTAAGCTAGTGTAGGTTGATGAAGGCAGAAATGATGATGAAGTGGGACAGGATACTGTGGCCACATCTTTCACAAGTTAGTGTTTGTGGCGAATGGGAGGCCAACAAGGTGGGCATTGTAGTAATTGAGTCTAAAGGTGATAAAACATGGATAAAGGTTTTAGTGGCAGCAATGCTGATGTAGGGGCAGAGATGGGCAATGTTATGTAGGTGGACTTGGTGTGGGGTTTGAAGCTCTGTTTTGGGTTGAAAAGAATGCCAATGCTATGCATGATCAGGTTCAACCTGAGTGAGTAGCTTGAATCTGTGGCAAGGGAGAAGAGTTTATGGGGGTGAGTGCTGAAAATGATGGCTTCAGTCTTCCTGAGGTTCATATGGAGGAAGTTGACTTGTTGAACAGGCAGTCTGACAGAATGGAGGTAATGATGAAGTTGAGAGAGGTGTTTGAGAGGTAGAGCTGGATGTCATCAACAGGGGTCATTGTTGGGGTTCAGGAACAGGAATTCTGCCCCTTATTTTTCCTTCCTTATACAACTGAAGGTCATTCATGAAACAGCTGAAGATAGTTGGGCCTAGGACGCTGACCTGAGGAACTCCTGGGGCTGAGATGATTGGCATCCGACGACCATAACCATCTTCCTTTGTGCCAGGCATGACTCCAACCACTGAGGAGTTTTACCAGGGCTCCTTGGTGCCACACTCTATCAAAGGGCAGTCACTCTCACCTTGCCTCTACAATTCAACTCTTGTGTTCATGTTTGGACCAAGGTTGTGATGAGGCCTGGAGCCGAGTGGTTCTGGCGGAAATCAAACTGAGCATTGGTGAACAGGTTATGGGTTGCTGCTTGATAGAACCGTTGACGACTCCTTCCATCACTTTGCTGATGATTGGGATTAGGCTGATGCCCTCCAAAAAAATGATTGGAACTGCTCACATGTACATGTAGACTCTTCTTTCTTGGAAACCCCATCCTGATTTTAGGTTGTATTCCTTTGCTGGAGGTGGTGGCTCAGCAGAGTGAAATCTTGTGACATTGAGGGATTTTTTTGCTTAACTGGTTCTGCTGTATATGTGCCATCCAATATGAATGTAAATTTGTATGTAGAATGCATGGATCCAAAATATAGAGGATATTGTAATCCATTTTATAAGTTGCTATCATAGCCTTACAACATTTCAGCTCCTTTACTTTAACACCATGTCAAACCACCTTTTCTAGGTTGTCAATGGACTTTTAAAAAGATTCATGCAGAAAATTATGAATTCTTTGCATGAACAACATTTACACCTCTTAATAATCCAGATTTTAATATAGATACATCACTCACCTTAGTACTTTGAATTAAAACAATACCTTGCATTTATAGAGTCATAGAGTCATAGAGTTATACAGCACGGATAGAGGCCCTTCGGCCCATCGTGTCCGCGCCGGCCATCAAGCCCTGTCTACTCTAATCCCATATTCCAGCATTTGGTCCGTAGCCTTGTATGCTATGGCATTTCAAGTGCTCATCCAAATGCTTCTTGAATGTTGTGAGGGTTCCTGCCTCCACAACCCTTTCAGGCAGTGAGTTCCAGACTCCAACCACCCTCTGGGTGAAAAAGTTCTTTCTCAAATCCCCTCTAAACCTCCCGCCTTTTACCTTGAATCTATGTCCCCTTGTTATAGAACCCTCAACGAAGGGAAAAAGCTCCTTAGTATCCATCCTATCTGTGCCCCTCATAATTTTGTACACCTCAATCATGTCCCCCCTCAGCCTCCTCTGCTCCAAGGAAAACAAACCCAATCTTCCCAGTCTCTCTTCATAGCTGAAGCACTCCAGCCCTGGTAACATCCTGGTGAATCTCCTCTGCACCCTCTCCAAAGCGATCACATCCTTCCTGTAGTGTGGCGACCAGAACTGCACACAGTACTCCAGCTGTGGCCTAACCAGTGTTTTATACAGCTCCATCATAACCTCCTTGCTCTTATATTCTATGCCTCGGCTAATAAAGGCAAGTATCCCATATGCCTTCTTTACCACCTTATCTACCTGTTCCGCCGCCTTCAGGAATCTGTGAACTTGCACACCAAGATCCCTCTGACCCTCTGTCTTGCCTAGGGTCCTCCCATTCATTGTGTATTCCCTTGCCTTGTTAGTCCCTCCAAAGTGCATCACCTCGCACTTTTCCGGGTTAAATTCCATTTGCCACTGTTCCGCCCATCTGACCAACCCATCTATATCGTCCTGCAGACTGAGGCTATCCTCCTCGCTATTTACCACCCTACCAATTTTTGTATCATCAGCGAACTTACTGATCATACCTTTTACATTCATATCCAAGTCATTAATGTAGACCACAAACAGCAAGGGACCCAGCACCGATCCCTGTGGTACCCCACTGGCCACAGGCTTCCAGTCACAAAAACAACCTTCGACCATCACCCTCTGCCTTCTGCCACTAAGCCAGTTTTGTATCCAAAGTGCCAAGGCACCCTGGATTCCATGGGCTCGTACCTTCTTGACCAGTCTCCTGTGGGGGACTTTATCGAAGGTCTTACTGAAATCCATGTATACCACATCCACTGCGTTACCCTCATCCACACGCCTAGTCACCCCCTCAAAAAATTCAATCAAATTAGTCAGACATGATCTTCCCTTGACAAAGCCATATTGACTATCCCTGATTAATCCTTGCTTCTCCAAGTGGAGACTAATTTTGTCCTTCAGAATTTTTTCCAATAATTTTCCTACCACTGATGTTAGGCTCATTGGCCTGTAGTTCCCCGGTTTTTCCCTACTCCCCTTCTTGAATAATGGTATTACATTAGCGGTTCTCCAGTCCTCTGGCACATCCCCTGTGGCCAGAGAGGTTCTGAATATATGTGTTAGAGCCCCCGCAATCTCCTCCTTTGCCTCACACAGTAGCCTGGGATACATTTCATCCGGGCCTGGGGATTTATCCATTTTTAGGCCTGCTAAAACCGCCAATACCTCCTCCCGCTCGATGTTAATATGTTCGAGTATATCACAGTCCCCCTGCCGTATTTCTATGTCTACATCGTCCTTCTCCATAGTGAAAACAGATGCAAAAAATTCATTCAGAACCCCTCCTACATCTGCCGGCTCCACACACAGATTGCCATTTTTGTCCCTAATGGGCCCTATTTTTTCCCTAGTCATCCTCTTACCCTTAATATACTTATAAAACATCTTAGGATTTTCCTTTATTTTGCTCGCCAGTGTTATTTCATGGCCCCTCCTTGATCTCCTAATTTCTTTTTTAAGTATCCCCCTGCACTTTTTGTACTCCTCTAGGACTTTCTCCGTCTTTAGCCTTTTGTATCTGCCAAAAGCCCTCCTTTTTTTCCTAATCCATTCTCGTATATCCCCTGACATCCAAGGTTCCCTGGAGTTCTTGGAACCACCCTTGACCTTTACGGGAACATGTTGCCATTGTATGGTCTCAATCTCCCTTCTGAAAGACTCCCATTGCTCCGATGCGGATTTTCCTACAAGCAGCTGATCCCAGTCCATTTTGGCCAGATCCTGCCTTATCCTATTAAAATCGGCCTTCCCCCAATTTAGAACCTTTATTTCCGGCGCCTCCCTGTCCTTTTCGATGACCACCTTAAATCTCACCGAATTATGGTCACTGTCACCAAAGTGCTCACCTACTAGCACTTCTTCCACTTGGCCGGCCACATTCCCTAGAATTAGGTCCAGTACCGCCCCCTCTCTTGTAGGACTTTCTACATGCTGGCTCAAAAAGCTCTCCTGGATGCACGTTAAGAATTTTGTACCCTCTAAGCCTTTTACACTCTGAGTATCCCAGTTAATATTGGGGAAGTTGAAATCCCCCACTATTATTACCCTATTATTTGCACAATTTTCTGAGATTTGCCTACATATCTGTTCCTCTATCTCCCCCTGACTGTTTGGGGGCCTATAGTACACTCCCATCAAAGTGCTTGCCCCCTTTTTGTTTTTAAGCTCCACCCATATGGCCTCATTAGAGGAACCTGCTAATATATCATCCCTCCTGATGGCAGTAATTGATTCTTTAATTAATATTGCGATCCCCCCCTCCTCTTATACCTCCCCCTCTGTCTCGCCTAAAGATTCTGTACCCTGGAATATTGAGCTGCCAGTCTTGCCCCTCCCTCAACCATGTCTCTGTGACAGCAACAATATCATACTCCCATGTGTTTATCAACACCTTCAGTTCGTCCACCTTATTCGCAAGACTCCTTGCATTACAACACCAAGTTATAGTCCAGCAATTTTATTTTAAATTCGCAAGCTTTCGGAGGCTACCTCCTTCCTCAGGTGAACGATGTGGAAATGATCATTTCCACATCGTTCACCTGAGGAAGGAGGTCGCCTCAACTTGATAACACCAACCCTCTTTATTCCCTCGCACGCTGGAAGACCATTCATGTTGTTTTAACATGACTTATTTACTGTAATATGATTCTAGTGGGAGCAAATGTTTTTCATTCCAATCTGCTCAGCTTTAAAATTTAATTCTCCTTGAAGTAAAATATTGTTCTTCAGTGTTCTTCAGTGTCGTGAATAAATAGTAAATTTACATAGTTAACTCAATCAGCATTAAGAAAGATTATGTCCACATTTAAAGAATCGGAAGTACAATTTCAAAATTTGCAGACAATACCAAATTGGGGCATGTAGTTAATACAAAGGAAGAATTTGTCAAAATGCGAGAAGACATTAATGAACTTGCAGAATGGCATGTTAGGTTAAACTTGTATAGAACCTTGGTTAGACCACACTTGGAGTACTGTGCACAGTTCTAGTCTCCATATTATAAAAAGGATAGAGGCATTGGAGAAGGTGCCTGTAGAAAAGAAAAGGCTGAGGGGTGGCCTGATAGAGTTATTTATGATAATGAAAAGGTTTGATGGGGTAGATGTAGAGAAAATGTTTCCACTTGTTGGGGAGTCCAAAACTAGAGGTCATAAATGTAAGACAGTCACTAATAAATCCAGTAGGGAATTCAAGAGAAAACTCTATCGAAAGAGTGGTAAGAATGTGAAACTTGCTACCACAAGGAGTAGTTGAGACAAATAGCATAGATGCATTTAAGGGGAAGCTCGATAAGCACATGAAGGAGAAAGGAATAGAAGAGTATGCTGATATGGTTAGATGAAGAGGGGTGGGAGGAGGCATAGACCAGTTGGATCGAATGGCCTGTTTCTGTGCTGTAGGCGCGATGTAAAGTTATATTAAAGTACACTCCTAGTTTCAGCCTTTGTCACTTGTTGATGAGGCCTATTCTGTAATCTGGCCTTTTTATAGGTAAATAAGGCTTCTCCAGTTTCAACGCAGGTTTCTTATTATGAGGCTGTCTTACCATATGTATCGTGTTTCAAATCCCTGTGTAGGAAAGATGCATCTAGCTTCAGAAATGGTTAGACAGTGTTGAATAAGGCAGTACTTAAATATAAGGACGAGATAATGAGTGGTCTTTTCATTAGATTCCCATTTAGTAGAAAATTCTATTGAATCAAACTGTCTCAGTAGTACAGTGAAGCACTTTAAAGGACCAGTGCAGCTTTCAGATTTAGTATGCATGTTGTTTTTATATATATTCTCTGCCACTCCCTCTCAATGTCACTTTTACCTTCTTTTATTACAGAATGACAAGCATTTTGTAATACCCTGGCAGTTGTTTGAAAGTCACAGTTTGCGACTATTGCTAGCCATAAAACATTCCCCAGTCGCTTGGAACATCTGCGCAGCGCATTGGTTGGAAAGCCGCATTTATGATATGCGTGAGTGGGTTGAACCATCAAGTGGTAGCCGCCTGCTTTCGAGAAGGCAATGCCCTTAGAGGCACTGATGGAAATAACCTCTTAACGACACTGCATAACAGCAGGTGTGAGAGTGAGGTGTCCTGTGAGGATTTGCCAAGTAAAAATAAGTTTGTTTTTGGAGTTGAGGACACTCCTATTGACAAGGATGACATTCCCAGTGCTTGGATTTTGCTGCTGATGCTACCTCTGCTGCTAGGTTTCTCTATTAATTCCTCCTGAGACATCCATTTCTGTTCTCTTTTGCTGCTTCAACTTCCTCATTTCTGCTACATCGTTGCACTGCCATTGCCTGCTAATGATTGCTGTTCCTGCCAGGCCTTTGTGTAATTGTTCCTGATGCCACTAAACTGCCAGTTTCTTGTCCTACATGTGACTTGCCTTCAACTAACCAGCCTCTTCTGCTAAGGGAATTGCCGGACATCCACAAACTGTTTGGGCTCCGTTGTACCAAACCCAGGTGATTAAACTTGCCTATGGTTTGGCAAGAATGCAGACAAAGTGAAGTCCTGATAACCTCCTGCCAGACACTGCACATTTCAACACCCACCTCTTTCATCTCCACTCCCTGCCCCCACCAGACTAACCTGGGTCATTGGACTGTCCCAGGCATCAAACTATCCTCTGCTTTCAGTAACTGGACCCTCCACTGTTGCTGCCAATCTCTACTTTTCTCATCCACAAACTGGGTGCTGACCCGAGACCTGGACTCTCTCCATTTCAATCTGACCATAGAATCATAAAAAGGTTACAGCACAGAAGAAGGCCATTTGGCCCATTGAGTCTGTGCCGGCTCTATGCAAGAGCAATCCAGCTAGTCCCACTCCTCCGCCCTGTCCCCGTAGTCCTGCAATTTTTTTCCTTTCAAGTAGTTATCCAGTTCCCTTTTGAAGGCCATGATTGAATCTGCCTCCACCACCCACTCTGACAGTGCATTCCAGATCCTAACCACTCAATGTGTTTAAAAAAAAAGTTTTTCTTCATGTCACCTTTGGTTCTTTTGCCAATCACCTTAAATCTATGTCCTCTGGTTCTTGACCGTTCTGCCAATGGGAACAGTTTCTCTCTACCTACTCTGTCTAGACCCTTCATGATTTTGAATACCTTTATCAAATCTCCTCTCAACCTTCTCTGTTCCAGGAGAATAACCCCAGCTTCTCCAGTCTATCCATGTGACAAAATCCCTCATCCCTGAAATCATTCTAGTAAATCTATTCTGCACCCTCTCTAACACCTTCACATCTTTCCTGAAGTGCGGTGCCCAGAACTGGGCACAATACTCCAGTTGTGGTCGAACCAGCGTTTTATAAAGGTTCATTATGACTTCCATGCTTTTGTACTCTTTGCCTCTATTTATAAAGCCCAGGATCCCGTATGCTTTTTAACCGCTTTCTCACCTGCCCTGCCACCTTCAACGATTTGTGCACATATACTCCCAGATCTCTCTGTTCCTGTACCCCTTTTAGAGTTGTGCCCTTTAGTTTATATTGCCTCTCCTCATTCTTCCTACCGAAATGTATCACCTCGCATTTTTCTGCGTTAAATTTCATCTGCCTCATGCCCATGCCACTAGCCTGTCTATACCCTCTTGAAGTCTATCACTATCCTCCTCACTCTTCACTACCCTTCCAAGTTTTGTGTCATCTGCAAATTTGGAAATTGTGCCCTGTACACCCAAGTCCAAGTCATTAGTATATATCAAGAAAAACAGTGGTCCTGGTACCGACCCCTGGGGAACACCACTGTTTACCTCCCTCAAGTCCAAAAAACAACCGTTCACCACTACTCTCTGTTTCCTGTTCCTTAGTCAATTCCGTATCCATGCTGCTATTGCTCCTTTTATTCCATGGTCTTCAATCTTGATGACCAGCCTATTATGCGGCACTTTATCAAACGCCTTTTGAAAGTACATATACACCACATCAACTGCATTGCCCTCATCTACCCTCTCTGTTACCTCATCGAAAAACTATATTAAGTTAGTTAAACACGATTTGCCGTTAACAAATCCATGCTGGCTTTCCCTAATCAATCCACACTTGTCCAAGTGACTGCTAATTCTGTCCCGGTTTATCGTTTCTAAAAGTTCCCCCACCACTGAGGTTAAACTGACTGGCCTATAGTTGCTGGGTATATCTTTGCACCCTTTTTTAAACACCATTTCGTAAGTGTCCATCTTTTGCATTTGCTTAGCCAGGCTTTGGCTTCCTCTGATATAACCTAAAGCTGCTTCTAATGTCTATCTGCATGTATATTTTGGTTGGTGCTCCAAACCTAAGCTTCCATGCCCTGCCTTCTGGATCCAAAGGCTTTTCCACTCTACTCCTGCCTTTCACACATGCACGCTTGCCCCATTTTCTTTCCTTCTGCTTTTTAAAATTTGTTCCTTCCCCTTTACACTACTATGCCCCTGTTGATTTCCTCTCCTGCTACTTCAGACTTGAATCCATCATGGACCTGCCCATGGCTCTCCTCTGCTCCATCCTAGGCATCTACTGTTGGGCCATTAGTGCCTGCTGCTGTCTCTCACTGAGCAGAAACGCAAACTACCTTTCCCAGCAAACATCGCATTCATTCGGGGAAAATCTCATTAATCTCCTCTCCATTCCTTTTTCTGTTCCCTCCCCTCCCCCAAACCCTGGGAGTTTGAGTGTACAGGTGAGGGAGCTGGAAATAATCAGCACCTTCCTCTTTTTTTTTTTCCCCCCTCCTCCCCCACCCCCCACTTCCCGGGCCAAGCAGATAGGCAGGTAGGTAGGTGTGGATAGAGAGGGAGATGAGGTTAGAGCTGGCCTTTTTCGCAATCTAGTTCAAGGGGATGGCTCTGGGTGGCAGTTGGAGGAGAGAGGGCTAGGGGAGTTGTGGTAAAGGTTGAAGTCCTTGAGGATGAAAAGTTGCACTTTGCAGAGACTCTGGGTAGAGATCTCAGCCAAATCACCACAGGACTTGGGAGGGCAGTAGAAGACAAGGACTTTGAAGGAGAGGTGGCAGAGATAGAAGAGGGTAATGTGCTTGCACAAGAAGATTCCAGAGCAGTACAGGAAGGGGCTCTTTGGAATCTACTAACATCCTGGTCTTGATGGAAACTTGGCTTGTAGATGTTTACTCCTTTTCCATGAACCGAAGTTGCCAATCTAGTTACACATTCCACCATGCCTCTATCCAAACTGCCATAGTGACAGCATGGCTTTGATTGCAAAGTTCCATGTGGGCCTTTACTGCTCTGGCATCTTCTCATTTAAGCACATCACCATTATTGTCTGCCTTCCCTTATCTCTCTTTGATACCCTCACCCCCTGTAACTCACTCATGGTCTTCTGGCTCCGCCAGTTCCTTGGTAAAGCTCCCATCTCTGCATCCTCAAGTGAAAAAGATGCAGACTCAAGTGGACCTGGCAGATGATCAGTCTAGTTGTTCCTTGCCAAATCTGGCTTGACCACCTAAAGGAATACTGTGTCTCTTCAACACAGCCAAATATTCCTTTAGGTGGCACCCTCTTTTACAACATGTACAGAACTTCACAACCAACCTGCACCTTGTTTGCACTGGATCTCATTTGCCCATCACCCCTACTCTCCCTGCTTCACCACATACAAAATCTACCCCCCACCCCCAGACCTTGCCCCAGGCCACTTCTGCAATTTGTCAATCCTGCACTCTACATTGCTCTGACTGTGGGTTCCTGTGCATTTCCCCATCTCTGGCTTTCCTTACTTCATGGCAGAACTTTCAGCTTTCCTAGTCCCACCTCCTGGAATTCCCAAGCTAAACTTCCCCCTTGCTGATTCCCTCTCCAACTTTTTAAAAACCTCCTTAAAACCTATCTTTTTGAATGTAACTTCAGCCAACTCTCCTAAATCGTCCACTGCTTGGTCAGTCACTGTCTCTTTATTGCAGCACCATGGAATATTTTATTACGTTAAAGGCACTATACAAATGCAAATTGAAGCAACAGCAATGCCTCATTTATTTTTGCAGCGCTGGTGCCAAAGTTAAGATTATCAGTGGCATCACTGACATTAGAAATGTTGTAGATGTTTCTCTTTACTGAAGCTCCACTTAAGTTTCAGAATTTACATAGACCCTTAAACTTTAAACTCTGCTTTGCATTTTGCCTTATGCAAAGTTGTTGACAACTGACACAATGTTTTTAATTATTTTGTTGTATCTGGTAGTTTGTATTGTGGGTCAGGTGTAAATTATAGAAAGTAGTAATCCTTTAAAGTGAGATTTTTTTGTGTTTTAAAGGCAACTTCAGTTTGTGACAAATTGTGGCAAATGGAAGCATGAAATTAAATCTTTTTTTGTGCAGTGCTTTCACCTGCTTCCAAATCATTCCTATTAATTAGGTTTTTAAAATTATATTTTCAGAGTAGATGATCCGTGTGTGTGTGTGTGTGTGTGTTCCAATATGACACAAAATCCAAGGCATCAAAGAGCAGTCTGTAACTTGATCCCACAGGCTGCCATATTTGTTCAGCTGACACACATGTTGAAAATTATGACACAGACTGCTTAGTCTATAGATAGCTGTGCAATCTGGATTTTGACTTGACAGAGTTGGCAAGCTTTTGGGAATGTGTTTACCACACTTAAATCTCAGCTGGGATTGATTACATTATGAAAGACTTTTTACATTGTAGGATTCTTGCCATATTTTGAGAAATACAACCGTGATATCACTAGTATACTGTGAAGTTGTCAGCTACATTCACCATCAGAATTATTGATACCAAATCCCAATGTTCATGTTTAAAAAGCTCAATATCCTTCCTTTGGTATTTATATTTAGACTGAAAAAGACCAGATGATTTCTAATAATGTTTGTGTGCAATGTTAAATATCTCATGGGTAGTCCACGACCCAGAATACAGTTTCTGATGTTTACTGTGGTCCTGTGATAGCTTAATTTGAGGCAATTTTATTGAAGTAATATGACATGACTGATTATTTGAAAGTATTACACATCTTATTGAAAAATACAGGCCTTTGATATATTTGTAATTCTGTTTGCATCACACTTCAAGAAGCAAGTAACTTTGATTTCTGTCCTTCCCCTCCACAAATCTCATTCCAATTTACTTGCACTATAATTTGGGTTTTTTTGCTCTGTTCCACAGTGGATTTGCATTATTTGCTTAAAGTGTAAATACTTGATTGATTTATTCTCTCCTCCCTTTTGCTCAGTTATTTACATGATTATAAGAGACGTTTTCTACCCCTTATTTCCCATGGTAGATTTGTTGCTGAAGTTATCATTGTGGTACAAGGGAGATTGTTCCCATTGTTCAGTCTTCAGCAACCAATTACTGAATCTGATCCTTTGCCAAGGTGCAGACCTGGCTGACTAATTGACTCCAGTCACATTGTTTCAGGTCAGCATCAAAGAATCTCCTAAACATCCCCCTCTGGCCCTGGTCTAAACATCAGTCCTCCTTAGCAATATAAATACCTTATCTCAAAGAACAGAACTGGGTCAGAATTTTCATTCAATGATTTAAACCATATAAAATTATATTGGGATGGGAACAAAATCCTTATTTTTGTCTTTTTTTTCTACTTCAACAACAATGACAATTTGCATTTATATAGGACCTATAATACAGGAAAACATCCCAAGGTGCTTCACAACAATGTAATCAGACAAAAATTGACACTGAGTCAAAGATATTAGATAGGGTGACTAAAAGTTTGGTCAAACAGGTAGGTTTGAAGGAGAGCCACACAGGAGAGAGAGGGGTGGAAAGCAGGAGCGGTGTAGGAAGGGAATTCCAGAGCTTCGGGCCTAGACGACTGAAGGCATGACCGCCAATAGTGGGGCAAAGGGAATGTGGGATGTGTAAGAGGCCAGAGTTGGAGGAAGACAGAGTTTTCAGAAGGATGTAGGGCTGGAGAAGATTAAAGAAATGGAGGAGGTCGAGACCATGGAGGGATTTGAACATGAGGAAGAGAATTTTAACTTTGAGGCATTGGTGGACCGGGAGTCAATTTAGGTCAGCGAGCACAGGCTGATGGGTGAGCAGGACTTGGTACAGGTTAGGATACAGGCAGCAGAGTTATGGAAGGTGGAAGATAGGAGGCCCGCCAGGAGAGCATTGGAATAATAGAGTCTGGAGATAACAAAGGCATGGATACAGGCTGAGGCAGGAGCTGAGGTTGTCTTATGACATAGCTTATAGTGGTGCACTCTGGATACTGTCGGTCCACAGGAGTAGGGTTAAAACTGCAATTTCTATACTGCATCTCTTTCATGCACAGTACTTATGATTCAGGGGAAATTTTCAACTGAGGCCCCAGACAAAAGAGACAAAAGGCCAATGTGGGAGGAAACTTCTTACAAGCATTTTTCATGGTAAGCTCACTCTGTGTTTTAAATGTTATGTATACTAACCCAAGTGAAGAAGGAAAATGGTGGTTGAAAATTTTAAATTATTTGCTTAGTTTGTGGTATTTGCTGGTGTGTAAATGTTAACTATGGGAGGGAGAAATTTGATCTACTTTCTGCTTTCTACTTCTTCCGTATTGCTATCTTTTGAATAGTCAGTTGGCTCAAATAACTACTTTCTTGCCCTCCTTTTTGGAGGTGTCAGATCTCTGAGACTATGTTTTGGATGCAATGCCTTTGAACGGCCTGGGGCAACAGATGTGCCATAGAAGCAAGACTTTATTATATATTTTGATTCAATCCATTAAAAAATAATTTAATTATTAACTTAATATAAAGTGGATTATCATTTATTTTCTACTCATGATATTGATCATTAATGGCAACTTTTCTTGCAAACTGTCGGGTTAACCCACTAATGGGATATAAATTGAATCATATGATTCATCCTCCAGCACCCTCTGTGTAAAAAAAAATTACATGGAACTGCTAAGCTTAATTGGCTCCTCTTCCAGAATGTACTACAGCAAATAGCCACATTGCACTTGACAATGTGATTAAATTGTTCTGTTTTTTGTATCTAGGGAGCCCAGAAGCCCTTCACAGAAGTAATCAAAGCTAACATAGGAGATGCTCATGCTATGGGGCAGCAACCAATCACATTTCTGAGACAGGTAGGTTGAGTGTGAAATATATATTAGTGCTATCTAAAAGATTTTTTTTTTAAAGCGATTTTGCCTTGAAAGAAAAGGTTAATCCCTGCAGGGTCCTATTAACATTGAATTTTTGCTGGTTTCAACAGTGTTTGTTGGTTTCAGTCGTGGCTGTAAATTTAAGTGCTATGGTATTGGAATCCTATTTCTAAGCCTGTGGGGTTTTTTTTCAACTAAGTTCACTTATAGTCCTGAGCTTTTGTAACATTCGGAAAGCATTCGGCACCTGAAATGGTTTTACTTCGTTTCAAAATTTATTTCTGGAATTACATAAAATATTTTGTAACAACATATTTTGTGCTGATAACATATACTGATCATTGATAGCTGCAGTCCTGAACACTGGTAGACATGTGTGGTAGAAGGGATGTGGCTAACTTTGATTTCTCAGTAATATCTGGGGGAGGAAGGGAGGGGAGAGAGACTTGTTTAATATTTTCAATTACACAATTTTTTTAAAGATGGATTTGAATATAATAAAGAAATGAAATTTTGTTTCAATACATTTTCCCATCAGTAACCGGCAAAGTATCTGATCAGAGTCATTAAAAAGTGTTGAGCCACAGCCTACTTTTTAAATGTGTGCAATTATTCTGCATTCCCTTTGACTTTGCGAGATGAGCAAGCATGTACCTCATTTAAAGTTAAAATGTTTGCATGAATATCTTACAAGCAATGTTGACGTCCTTCCTACAGCAGCCAAAGAATTGTACGGTGTTGCAAAAGCTGCTGTCAGGTCAGGTTTGTGCGTCCTCTAACAGATGGTTGTTTAGTGTCATTGACCAGAGGCCTAGAAGGAGGTTAGTTGTATACTGTCTTACCCAGGGTGTGGTGCAGGGCCCTAAGAAATCTATCAATCTCAGTTCTAAAATTTTCAATTGACCTAGCTGCAAGAGCTTTTGGGGGAAGAGAGTTCCTTTTGGCCACTTCACCTTTTCAGATAGCCAACTACACATTTTTTTTTCAACTAGCATAACAATCATTTGAAAATGTAAATTTACAACAAAATATTTCAGCTTATCCATAAAATTACCCAGCTCCTCTTTGAAATGCTATTAACGTGCTTCCTCAAGCCTAACCTGAAGGGAGAGGTCCAGCCAAGGCTGATAAAATGTTGCAGGGAGGCATCTGGCTGGGGCCACTTCTCTTCTACAGGTTTTGATTATAAAATTTAAAAACGATTTAATTACTTCAAAGAACACAAAATCCTAGGTGGGTGGACCTGATAAAAACAGCACCACCCACGTTTCAGCTCAGAGAGGCAAATTGGCAGCTGTGTGAATCAGAATGAGCCAGAGGCAAGTGTAACAAATAGGATTAGAAATAGCAAGTAAAAGCATGACGGGAAAATATTTCTTTGATACTTTCTGACAGAATTTAAGAAAGATCAAAGTCATTATTTTCTCCAACACAGACTTTAAGGTCTTTGAATTGAACTCCTCTGTGACATTCACAAATTATAAATTTGAGGAGGATTTTTTGTCTCTGGTATAAGAATTGCAATAAATATTTTCATGACTGTTCACAATATGAAATGAATGATCTTTGCTAAGATCATTTTGAAAACAAAGTTTTGTTTGCAGGAAGCTGGCTGCTTGTTGATGCTTTTGGTAGAAGGAAAAATACTAGAAAGAAGTCCAGTTAAATACTTAATTGGGTTATATTTCTTGCCCAATTCAGGTTGTTGCTCTTTGTACTTATCCAGAACTGATTAGGAGTCTGCATTTCCCTGCTGATGCAAAGGAGAGAGCCCAACGCATCCTGCTGGACTGTGGAGGACGAAGTTTAGGTAAGCCTGCTTCATCCCCATATGTACTAGTGCATTCACATTTAAGGAAGTGTTGTTCAGCAGTCCTGAAATAAGTACAAGATTCTGTGGCAGGTTAGTAGTGAACCTTCCATTTAAGGATTTGGTCAAGAGCTCTGTTTCAGGTCCAGTTTTACATTGAGTTCTAGTGATGGAGGCACAACTGTTACTTTTCTACATTTTGAGGAGGAATAGTGATGTCTGTAATTACTGTAAATCGACTGTTTATTCATGCTGCTACTTTCTTACCTATTTGCTGTGAATAAATTTGTCTAGTTTGTAGCTTAAATCTAGCTTTGAGAATGTTTGTTCTTCTGCTTTCCAAAGTCAAGAATATCAAACGATGGCCAATAAGCCAAAATAGTGGTTTCCCCCCCCCCCCCACCCCCATTCTATTCGACTTCTTTTACAGACAGCAAGATAGAATGTAAATTTAGATTCTGTCCATGTGAATAGGTTACTTGAGCTAAATGGGTAGCAGGAGAACTGGAGGCATCAGTGCAACTTAACGAAAACAATGAATTAGGCTAGATGCCAGGAAGAAGTTCTTTTCATCGTAGAATCAGCAACCTCTGAAAAAAGTTGCCAGTACGTGCAGTGAGTGAATTTATTGCAAGTGTTCAACAAGGGAGTTGGACGAGTTCCTGTGACTGAAAGACATCTTGAGTTAAAGAAGGTAGGTGGATTGGCAGGTATAATGGCATTGGCCTGGAGCTTGCTTGGTTGCCTACAGGAGTTGGAGAGGAATTTCCCAGAGTATTTTCTCTCCTGCATCTCCCAGAAGATTGGTTAGCTGTGGAGTGGGGTGAGGGGTGGGTGGGGGGGGCGGGGGTGCGGTGGAGGAGGAGGAGGAGGAAATGGGATTATGGCGTGTCCAGATTACGTGTGGGACAGGATCAGCTCGATGGACAAGCTGGTCTTTTCCTGAGCTGCTTCGTATGACTGGGCTTGCTAGAATTATCCGATGTGCAGATACTGGCACACTTTGGTTTGTGTGAAACAACGGTTTGCTATTGGAGTGGTTGTTGATTCCAAACCCAAGTAGAATATTTGAGGTAAAAAGCCTAAAAGTTGTAACAGTTTTGGAGGAGATCAATTGATCAATGGTTCCTGCAGATAATCGTCAACCAGTGATCATTGCTAGAAGTGTGTGTGGATGAAGGGTGAGAACATGATTAATCTACGATTTGACAGCCTCCCACAGACCAATGACCTGCTAAGACATGACAAATTGCCACTTGGATGAGGTGTGGAAGGGTTGTTGCAATTTATGTGCAGTGTAGCTCACCATCACTTGCTGTGTTCAGGAGTAGACAGTAAAGGTCCACATAAAGACATTTTTCAAGGTTTTGGCCAGTTGTGATCATAAGGTTAAAACCGAGCACTTTTTGTTGCTCTAACACCAGCTTTCAGTTGCCCCTTGAAAATGCAGTCAAGCCATTGCAGAAAGAATCAACCAGCTAGCACAGCACCAACTTTCTCTTCTTAACCAAGCTGCTATTAGAAGTTGAAAATGTCTTAGATGCTGGCTCCTGCCCTCCTATTTGTCCACTGCTGGACCAGATATGTCCTTAGCAGTGTACACAATCAAATCTCATTGCACTGCCTGGAAAGCTTAATCCAATGGCAATGTATGGAACATTGTTAAGTTTTAATGAAATATTAAACTCCAGCATATATCACATGGGCATTTTTTAAAAAACCATTTTGTCAGGTTCTTATAGCGCAAGCCAGGGTCTGGATTGTATACGTCAAGATGTTGCGAAGTACGTGGAGACAAGAGACGGAGGAGTTCCTGTGGATCCTAATAATATTTACATTACCACTGGAGCAAGTGATGGAATTACTGTACGTATAACAGCAGTTCAATGACTAGCTTATTCATTTGCCAAAAACAGGAGTGCAGTCACCACTGTTAAATTGTTTGCATTAAATAGTTTTGGAATTGCTCTACTGACTAACTCTGTATATAAATCTGAGTAGCTTTAATGGGTATCGTTATGAATAACCTGTCTCCATTTTTAATTTTATAGACCATTATGAAATTTCTGATCTCTGGAGAAGGGAGAATGCGGACTGGAGTGATGATTCCAATCCCACAGTATCCCCTGTACTCTGCAGCCATCTCGGAGCTAGGTGCTGTCCAAATCAACTATTACCTGGATGAAGAAAACTGCTGGGGTCTAGATAAAAATGAATTGAGGCGAAGCTTGAATGAGGCCAGAGAATATTGCTGCCCCAAGGTTCTTTGCATTATTAACCCAGGAAACCCAACCGGTACTTTGCTTTAACCATTTCAAAAATAAGGCACTTGCATACGTTTGAAAGACTAGTACTTGGCAGATTCTAGGGTGCAAACTGAGGTGCTTTACTAATAGTAAGAATGACTTTTAAAAACCTGGACTTGTTTTATTAATGGAATTAATGTCATTACAGGTATACTGCAAACTTTGTTTCAAGAAGACAGCTTTCTATTTATAGTGTCAACTTGGCTCAGTTGTACCACTCTCATCTCTTGAGTCTGAAGGTTGTGGGTTCAAGCCCATTCCAGAACTTGAGCACATAATCTTGGCTGGCACTTCAGTGCAGCACTGAGGGAATGCTGCACTGTTGTAGGTGTGCCTTTCAGATGACATGTTAAACTGAGTACCAATCTATCTGCTCAGGTGGATGTAAAAGATCCAGTGGCACTATCTAAAGAAGACCAAGGGAGTTCTTCTGGTGTCCTGGCCAACATTCTTCAACCAACACAATCAAAAACCCATTAACTGGGCATTTATTTCATTGCTCTTTGAGTCCTTGTTGTGTGGAAATCAGCTGTTGCAATTTGCCATGTAACACTTCAAAAAGTACTTCATTGGATTGTCCTGAGGATGTGAAAGATGCCAAATTAATGCAATTTTACAACAAGCCTATCCCATAGATTTTTTTTTATTATTCGTTCGCGGGATGTGGGCGTCGCTGGCAAGGCCAGCATTTATTGCCCATCCCTAAGAGGGCAATTAAGAATCAACCACATTGCTGTGGGTCTGGAGTCACATATAGGCCAGACCGAGTAAGGACGGCAGGTTTCCTTCCCTAAAGGACATTAGTGAACCAGATGGGTTTTTACAACAATCCGGTAGTTTCATGGCTATCATTACTGATACTAGTATTTTAATTCCAGATTTTTATTTAATTAATTGAATTTAAATTCGCCAGCCGCCGTGGTGGGATTTGAACTCTGGATTTTAGTCCAGGCATCTGGATTACTAGCCCAGTAACATAATCACTACGCTACCGTACCCTGGACCAGTATTGTAGTTGTCCATCTCGTACTGAGACATATAGATTTTCCAATTGGTATTGTTTTAATACCAACCATAGCCCACTTAAAATAAAATTGGATTTAAAATAATGCAAGTTGGAAATCTGGGATCCTATGCCACGAGGTGGCACAGGGTGCACATCCCTGGGTGCATTCTTATTCTCCTTGGATGAAAGACCTGGTCTTTGTGCAAAACTCCATCTAGTGGTTTTTTTGAGAACTGCTGTTATGTTCTAGATGGCAGTAAGCAAGTTCAGATGACTGTGCTTGAATTAATGGTCACCCAGATGGAATTCAATTAATACAGTACCACTGCTTTAATGTTTAGGCCTTCATAGTCAGTGATGGGTGCACTTGCCAGAAAGAGGAAAGCAATTTCTGAATCTGAATTGCTCAAAAATGAGTTTTTTATACAAGCAATCTTTTTTTAAAACACACAGGCCAGGTGCAAAGCAAAAAATGTATTGAGGATGTAATTCGTTTTGCTTATGAAGAAAAACTCTTCCTTCTGGCTGATGAGGTGAGATGCAGCTTGTTTGCTTACTTATGGAATCTATCAAACAATCTGAAAGCAACTTTGTGATTTTTGAGGCAAAGTCGTATTGTTCAGCCTCAGAAAACAAAGTATTCATGGATGCTTCCTTTTCTCTATCTTAGGTTTACCAGGAAAACATATATTCAGAGGGATGTAAATTCCACTCATTCAAGAAGGTGCTGTATGAGATGGGTCCTGAGTACTCCAGTACAGTGGAACTGGTCTCTTTTCACTCCACATCCAAAGGGTACACAGGAGAGTAGGTCTTTTTATTTTAATCAGTATTAAATATTCTGACTCTTGAGTGCTTTTATTTTGTGTTCTTCAAAAATTTCTTGAGTTTATAACTTCACTTTAGGAGATTTATTTATTTAGCATTTGTTCACTCAGTTCATTGCAGAGACAAATTTCCTCAGGTGAGGGAATCCAGAATGAGGGGGCACAATCTTAAAATTAGAGCTAGGCCATTTAGGAGTGAAATCAGGAAGAACTTTGTCACATAAAGGATAGTTGAAATCTGGAACTCCCCCCACCCCCCAACAAAAAAGCTGTGGATGCTGGGTCAATTGAAATTTTCAAGACTGAGATCATTAAATTCTTGTTAGGTAAGGGTATCGAGGGATATGGATCAATGGTGGGTAAACAAAGTTGAGGTACAGATCAGCCATGATCTGATTGAATGGCAGAACAGGCTTGAGGGCTTATATGACCTGCTCCTGTTCCTATTGTTGGCCAGGGGCTGCAGAAAACTACTGAGTTTAATTCGTATTGCTAACAAAGACACTAACTTTTGAACTGAAGTGACCTGGAGTTCAGTCACTGGTCTGAACTGGCCAGAACCGGTTTGAATTAGTTCCGCTTCTTCGAGGGACAAAGGAGCTCTGATGAGACACCAGTCCTTATTTAGAAAAGGAGTAATGAGGTGATGCTACCTAGCCCCTTGGAACAGAGCCAATCAGGGGATGACACCGACCACTCAAGGAACTTTAAGCCAACCGGAGAAGACAGCATCATTCGAAAAGACAGGCTTGAAGTTAAAACTGAAGAATTGCAGGCTTGGTGCCAGTTTGTGAGGGAAACTCCGGAGACTAACCATCGCGGAAGTAGGGACCCGACATCCGGGACGTAGAGACGACATCAAGAGAGAGCGAATGAAACGCCTGGCCGGCGTTATCTCTCCTTTCCGGATAATATAATATCCTTTCTATTCTGTGACCACTTGGAGTGTTAGTCAGAGAAACCTAGTGGGTGTGCATTTAAATCCTAATACTCAGGGAGTGTTAGCCAGGGAAACCTAGTGGGTGTGCGTTTAAATCCTAGTTTGAGTATAAAACTGTATAACCTGCTGTAAACTGCATGCCTATATCTAACCAGACATATAAGCTGATCTAATAACGTTAATAAAGCGAATTGAGAATTAAGAGAGAATTGACTGTCCCCTCTGTGTACTAAGCCAATAATTGTAACCAGTGACTTCCGGTCAACACTATGTACCTCGGCACTTCCTTTCCAGGCTGGAAAGGCCAAGTTTCTCCAGTCCTTCCCTTATATCTGAGACCACGTGGCTCTTCTCTGCACCGTCTCCAGTGCTTGAGTGTCTGCTTTGTTTCTTGGCAACCAGAACTGGACGTAGTATTCAAGGTGCAGTCTGGCCAGGGAACTGCACAGTTTTATGAAAGCCTCCTCTAACTAATATTCTACTGTGTTTTTAAGCCATGTAGTTCAACATTTTATTGGCTTTTTGTTGATTGCTGCTCTGCATTGGTTGGCCATGTTAAGCATCAAGTCTACTAATACTCCGTGGTCTCTTTCAACTTTATCCATGGCTATTTCAACACCATTAATGGAGTAGGTTTCGGCCCATTTTTTTCCTCCCTGCACGCTGTACTTTACATTTGGCAGCATTAAATTTAAATTTAATCTGCTATTTTTCTGCCTATGTATGTATTTTATTCAACTCATTCTGTAATTTCTGAGCTGCTTCCTTTTCACTCAATTGCCTTCCCAGTTTGTTATAATTTGCAAATTTAATATGCAGTAAGGTTCCAAATCCAAGTCATTAATATAAATTAAATCAGTTCTGGTCTTAACATTGAGCCCTGGGACACCCCACTTAGTATTCTCTCCACCCTGCCCCCCCCCCCCCCCCCCAATCCCCAACATAACTATATGTGACTCCAGACCCACAGCAATGTGGTTGATTCTTAATTGCCCTCTGAAATGGCCTTGCAAACTACTCAGTTATAAAATCTCGCTACGAAAAGTCATAAGAATAAAACCGGACGGACCACCCGGCATCGGACCACTAGGCACCGGACACGACAACGGCAAACCAATCCCAGTCGACCCTGCAAGGTCCTCCTTACCAACATCTGGGGACTTGTGCCAAAATTGGGAGAGCTGTCCCACAGACTATTCAAGCAACAGCCTGACATAGCCATACTCACAGAATCACACCTTGCAGCCAACGTCCCAGACTCTTCCATCACCATCCCTGGGTATGTCCTGTCCCACCGGCAGGACAGACCCACCAGAGGTGGCGGTACAGTGATATACAGTCAGGAGGGAGTGGCCCTGGGAGTCCTCAACATTGACTCTGGACCCCATGAAATCTCATGGCATCAGGTCAAACATGGACAAGGAAACCTCCTGTTGATTACCACCTACCGTCCTCCCTCAGCTCATGAATCAGTCCTCCTCCATGTTGAGCACCACTTGGAGGAAGCACTGAGGGTAGCAAGGGCACAAAACGTACTCTGGATGGGGGTCTTCAATGTCCATCACCAAGAGTGGCTCGGTAGCACCACTACTGACCGAGCTGGCCGAGTCCTGAAGGACATAGCTGCCAGACTGGGCCTGCGGCAGGTGGTGAGCGAACCAACACGAGGGAAAAACTTACTTGACCTCGTCCTCACCAATCTACCTGTCGCAAATGCATCTGTCCATGACAGTATTGGTAGGAGTGACCACCGCACAGTCCTTGTGGAGACAAAGTCCCAACTTCGCACTGAGGACACCATCCAACGTGTTGTGTGGCACTACCACCGTGCTAAATGGGATAGATTCAGAACAGATCTGGCAGCTCAAAACTGGGCATCCATGAGGCGCTGTGGGCCATCTTCAGCAGCAGAATTGTATTCCAGCACAATCTGTAACCTCATGGCCCGGCATATTCCTCACTCTATCATTACCAACAAGCCAGGAGATCAACCCTGGCTCAATGAGGAGTGTAGAAGAGCATGCCAAGAGCAGCACCAGGCGTACCTAAAAATGAGGTGCCAACCTGGTGAAGCTACAACTCAGGACTACATACGTGCTAAACAGCGGAAGCAACATGCTATAGACAGCTAAGCGATTCCACAACCAACGGATCACATCAAAGCTCTGCAGTCCTGCCACATCCAGTCGTGAATGGTGGTGGACAATTAAACAACTAATGGGAGGAGGAGGCTCTGCAAACATCCCCATCCTCAATGATGGCGGAGTGCAGCGCATGAGTGCAAAAGACAAGGCTGAAGCGTTTGCAACCATCTTCAGCCAGAAGTGCCGAGTAGATGATCCATCTCGGCCTCCTCCCGATATCCCCACCATCACAGAAGCCAGTCTTCAGCCAATTCGATTCACTCCACGTGATATCAAGAAACGGCTGAGTGCACTGGATACAGCAAAGGCTATGGGCCCCGACAACATCCCAGCTGTAGTGCTGAAGACTTGTGCTCCAGAACTAGCTGCGCCTCTAGCCAAGCTGTTCCAGTGCAGCTACAACACTGGCATCCACCCGACAGTGTGGAAAATTGCCCAGGTATGTCCTGTCCACAAAAAGCAGGACAAATCCAATCCGGTCAATTACCGCCCCATCAGTCTACTCTCAATCATCAGCAAAGTGATGGAAGGTGTCGTCGACAGTGCTATCAAGCGGCACTTACTCACCAATAACCTGCTCACCGATGCTCAGTTTGGTTTCCGCCAGGACCACTCGGCTCCAGACCTCATTACAGCCTTGGTCCAAACATGGACAAAAGAGCTGAAATCCAGAGGTGAGGTGAGAGTGACTGCCCTTGACATCAAGGCAGCATTTGACCGAGTGTGGCACCAAGGAGCCCTAGTAAAATTGAAGTCAATGGGAATCACGGGGAAAACTCTTCAGTGGCTGGAGTCATACGTGGCACAAAGGAAGATGGTAGTGGTTGTTGGAGGCCAATCATCTCAGCCCCAAGACATTGCTGCAGGAGTTCCTCAAGGCAGTGTCCTAGGTCTAACCATCTTCAGCTGCTTCATCAATGACCTTCCCTCCATCATAAGGTCAGAAATGGGGATGTTCGCTGATGACTGCACAGTGTTCAGTTCCATTCGCAACCCCTCAAATAATGAAGCAGTCTGTGCCCGCATGCAGCAAGACCTGGACAACATCCAGGCTTGGGCTCATAAGTGGCAAGTAACATTCGCGCCAGACAAGTGCCAGGCAATGACCATCTCCAACAAGAGAGAGTCTAACCACCTCCCCTTGACATTCAACGGCATTACCATCGCCGAATCCCCCACCATCAACATCCTGGGGGTCACCATTGACCAGAAACTTAACTGGACCAGCCATATAAATACTGTGGCTACAAGAGCAGGTCAGAGGCTGGGTATTCTACGGCGAGTGACTCACCTCCTGACTCCCCAAAGCCTTTCCACCATCTACAGGGCACAAGTCAGGAGTGTGATGGAATACTCTCCACTTGCTTGGATGAGTGCAGCTCCAACAACACTCAAGAAGCTCGACACCATCCAAGACAAAGCAGCCCGCTTGATTGGCACCCCATCCACCACCCTTAACATTCACTCCCTTCACCACCGGCGCACTGTGGTTGCAGTGTGTACCATCCACAGGATGCACTGCAGCAACTCGCCAAGGCTTCTTCGACAGCACCTCCCAAACCCGCGACCTCTACCACCTAGAAGGACAAGAGCAGCAGGCACATGGGAACAACACCACCTGCACGTTCCCCTCCAAGTCACACACCATCCCGACTTGGAAATATATCGCCGTTCCTTCATCGTCGCTGGGTCAAAATCCTGGAACTCCCTTCCTAACAGCACTGTGGGAGAACCGTCACCACACGGACTGCAGCGGTTCAAGAAGGCGGCTCACCACCACCTTCTCGAGGGCAATTTGGGATGGGCAATAAATGCTGGCCTCGCGAGTGACGCCCACATCCCATGAACGAATAAAAAATAAATAAATAACTCCCCTAATAAGTACCTCCTGTTTACTACCCTTTAGCTAGTTTCTTATCCATTGCCAAGCTTTGAGTTTAAGTAGTAATCTTTTGCGTGGAATGTTGTCAAATGCCTTTTTAGAAATCTCATTCCTAATCTCTCCCCCTTTAGTCTCTCTATATGCTTGCATACTCTGGACTAAATGAAATCTATCCCTGTGGTTTTATTTGTTTTTAGCCTCTCCAGGACCTTGATCTCATTTATATTTATAGTTATCTCTGGATAGGGAGGGCGTGTTTCTCATTTCTTCCCTTGTAAATACGAAGTCAGGAAGTAATCATTCAGAATATTTACTATTGTAGTCCTCAATTTTGAGCCCATTTGCATCTTTTATCGTTCTCGCCTCTTTTCTGACTGCCCTCTTACTGTAACAGTGAGAATTTTAAAAGTGCTTTGCCTCTGCAGCTCTCCTTCCCCTGTAAATATATGTAAGTATATATTTATCATCCATCCTTGGCATTATTTGTTTTTAAAGACTGTCCACTTCACCTCTACTGTGTTGTCGTTGAATATCCACTTCCAATCCATTTGCCTTGATTGTTCCCTTGAATTTAGCACTTTTAAAGTCCTGTAGAGGAAATGGATCGTTAACAAAAAACACGTCAAGAGAACTGCACTCATGACTTCCTTGACTTACTGGGTCATGAAGCAATTTTGCATTACATTTACCAACTCTGTCTCAAA
Source organism: Heptranchias perlo (assembly GCF_035084215.1). Lineage (NCBI taxonomy): Eukaryota > Metazoa > Chordata > Chondrichthyes > Hexanchiformes > Hexanchidae > Heptranchias > Heptranchias perlo. The sequence goes on along the minus strand of NC_090340.1, from coordinate 35,328,168 downwards.
ACCACTTGGGTTTTCCCACTTCTTCATTTGAAATCTCCCATTAAAATATTTTTTCTGTGCCTGCATACCCATTTTATCTCTTCATAAAACAAATTGTCCTCCTCCTTATGCTGACTTATATAGCCTACTCTTATTGTTAGCTTGGCTTCTTTTCGTATTTGAGAAGCCTAAATCATAGAATCCTAGATAAATATAATCATAAACTAACATATAGGGCTACGCCATCTCCTTTCCTGTCTACGCTGCCTTTTCTGATCACTCTACCCCAAAATATTTTATTAATTTCCATCTTTGTGTGTCTCTCTCTCTCACACACACACACACACACACACACACACACACACCTTACTATAGATTTGCCTCCTTTCAATTCCCCCAGTATCTGCCTTTTTGTTCTTTCCAGTACATATGTTTCTCTGGATTTCTGTCTCATTTTTCTTTGCCAACTTTTTGCCCTCCTCCTCTCTCGAACATGTTGACTCATTTTTTGTATGGTTCCACAGGGACCAGTTACTACCTTCTACCCCATCCAAGTGGTTATCCTCACGTGCGAGTCTAGCCCTGGAGGCTATTCAGTTATGGGGAACATCACAGCACAGCCTGATCCTATCCTCATCTGACGTCCATGTGATCGTTATCCAGTGAACCCTACTGAAAAATGCACAAGAGCAAAAACCTGGATGATTTGACCCTCCCTAGCCTAAAGACCATGAGCCAACTTTAGTTTCCTGGTACCATTACTGACTGATCAACTAACTCAGCATAGACTGATAATTGAATTGGGACCGTCTGGTACCTGGCTTACTTGCATGTTGCCTGTGCCAACCGTAATCCCTCCTTGTGCAGAATTTATCTCTTGTCTTTAAGTCCAACATTTCTCCTGAAAATATTTGCATTATATATTTTTTTGAAATATTGTAGCTGATTATCCTGAAGATTTGGAATCTAAGCATATTTCACAATACGTAGTTTGCAACAAGAAAGTTCTGAATCTGTTATTTGTGCTGTCGCTGTTTAAACATCCGTATTGGCTATTCATTCTTCCAGTGAGCTCGACACTTAACCTAACTTTCCTGTATTTTAGGTGTGGATTTAGAGGTGGCTATATGGAAGTTATCAACATGGACCCTGAGGTTAAGGCTCAGCTTGAGAAGCTGCTGTCAGTTCGGCTGTGCCCCCCTGTCCCAGGGCAAGTAGCCATGGATGTTGTGGTAAACCCCCCAAAGCCTGGAGAGGAATCCTATGAGATGTTTACAATGGTTAGTTAGTTTTATGGTTTCACTTGAATTGGCACTGTTCTTTCTCCATTACTAGTGCTCTACTCGGAATGGTGTGCATTTTACTCCATTTGCTTATGTCAGTGAAGAAGTCAATAGGACTATAAAACAGGAAAATCTGCCAACTATTTCGCTAACACTAATGTTAACAATCTTGCTTTAACATTGATATCTTTTAACTGTGCTACTTTGTGGTTAGTTAGCAGAACGTGTGATTCAAAGGAGAAAATTGACATGGGCAGGTGCTTTAAGAGTACTGCCAAACAGTAGATGCAGGGCAAAACCAAAGCATCTAGAAGAAAAGCTAACTACAACCGCATCTATGACTTTACCAAAATCAGTAGAGTTTGAAGAATTCTACATTCCCTGTATGCCTCAGTGTCCCAAACTACAAAGCAGGGAACAAAGTAGTATCATCGAAACATAGAACATAGAAACATTTACAGCACAAAAGGAAGCCATCGTGTCTGTGCCGGTCGAAAAAGAGCTACCAAGCCTAATCCCACTTTCCAGCACTTAATCTGTAGCCTTGTAGGTTATGGCACTTGAAGTGCATATCCAAGTACTTTTTAAATGCGCTGAGGGTTTCTGCCTCTACCACCCTTTCAGGCAGTGAGTTCTAGACCCCTACCACCCTCTGGCTGAAAAAAATTTTCCTCTGCTCCCCTCTAATCTTTCTCCCAATTGCTTTAAATCCATGCCCCCTAGTTATTGACCTCTCCGCTAAGGGAAATAGGTCCTTCCTGTCCACTCTATCTAGGCCCCTCATAATTTTATACACTGTAATTAAATCACCCCTCAGCCTCCTCTGTTCCAAAGAAAACAGCCCCAGCCTATCCAATCATTCCTCATAGCTAAAATTTTCCAGTCCTGGCAACGTCCTTGTAAATCGCCTCTGTACCCTATCTAGTGCAATCACATCTTTCCTGTAATGTGCTGACCAGAACTGTATGCAGTGCTCAAGTTGTGGCCTAACTAGTGTTTTATACAGTTCTAGCATAACCTCCCTGCTTTTATATTCTGTACCTCGGCTAATAAAGAAAAGTATCCCGTATGCCTTCTTAACTACCTTATCTACCTGTACTGCTACCTTCAGGGATCTATGGACATGCAGACCAAGGTTCCTCTACTCCTCTCAGTATCCTGCCATTTATTGTGTATTCCCTTGCCTTGTTTGCCCTCCCCAAATGCATTACCTCACACTTCTCCGGATTGAATTCCATTTGTCACTTTTCTGCCCATCTGATCAGTCCATTGATATCTTCCTGCAGTCTTTCCTCCTCACTATCAACCACACGGCCAATTTTTGTATCATCTGCAAACTTCTTAATCATGTCCCCTGCATTTAAGTCTAAATCATTAATATATACCGTAAAAAAGGAACCTAGTACTGAGCCCTGTGGAACCCCACTGGAAACAGCCTTCCAGTCCCAAAAACACCCGTCGACCATTACCCTTTGCGTCCTGCCACTGAGCCAATTTTGGATCCAATTTGCCACTTTCCCTTGGATCCCATGGGTTTTTACTTTTTTGACCAATCTGCCATGTGGGACCTTGTCAAAAGCCTTGCTATCCAGTGAATATTTCCAGCCTTTTTTTTCCTCCCTCCCCTAAAATGTTCTGGCGGATGTTGCTTGTTCAGTCACTGGACTCTCCACTCCAAATATGGTAATTCAAATAGGAGTAAAAGGGTTACGACCCAGAAAAGCACATGGGACTGACTGGTTCCCAGCTGAATCCTAAAAATCCCCACTTCCTGAACTAATCTCACGTTGAAAATCTTCCATCACATACAAGACACAAGTACACTCCAAGGCACACTTCAGACAGCCATAACCACTAATGCACAAGAAATGCAAAATCCCCCTTCGTGCACATCCCGACTCTCCTCGGTAACTACCATAAATATTTCCCAAAACTGTGGCTTCCAAATTGCATTCAGAACTTCTCAAAGTGCCACCCAGACCAAATGAACAAGATGTGGGAGTGTCAGTGACTGGACAATTTCCAAACAAGTAATGCAGTCGCTCGTACAATTGCACCAAAACTCCTGCCCTACTAAATTACTCTCCTGCTGCAGAGAAGGTATTAAACTGAATAGAGTGAGACCTTCATTTAAAAAAAAAATTTTATTCGTTCACGGGATGTGGGCGTCGCTGGTGAGGCCAGCATTTATTGCCCATCCCTAATTGCCCTCGAGAAGGTGGTGGTGAGCCGCCTTCTTGAAGCGCTGCAGTCCGTGTGGTGACGGTTCTCCCACAGTGCTGTTAGGAAGGGAGTTCCAGGATTTTGACCCAGCGACAATGAAGGAACGGCGATATATTTCCAAGTCGGGATGGTGTGTGACTTGGAGGGGAACGTGCAGGTGGTGTTGTTCCCATGTGCCTGCTGCTCTTGTCCTTCTAGGTGGTAGAGGTCGCGGGTTTGGGAGGTGCTGTCGAAGAAGCCTTGGCGAGTTGCTGCAGTGCATCCTGTGGATGGTGCACACTGCAGCCACAGTGCGCCGGTGGTGAAGGGAGTGAATGTTTAGGGTGGTGGATGGGGTGCCAATCAAGCGGGCTGCTTTATCTTGGATGGTGTCGAGCTTCTTGAGTGTTGTTGGAGCTGCACTCATCCAGGCAAGTGGAGAGTATTCCATCACACTCCTGACTTGTGCCTTGTAGATGGTGGAAAGGCTTTGGGGAGTCAGGAGGTGAGTCACTCGCCGCAGAATACCCAGCCTCTGACCTGCTCTCGTAGCCACAGTATTTATATGGCTGGTCCAGTTAAGTTTCTGGTCAATGGTGACCCCCAGGATGTTGATGGTGGGGGATTCGGCGATGGTAATGCCGTTGAATGTCGAGGGGAGGTGGTTAGACTCTCTCTTGTTGGAGATGGTCATTGCCTGGCACTTATCTGGCGCGAATGTTACTTGCCACTTATGAGCCCAAGCCTGGATGCTGTCCAGGTCTTGCTGCATGCGTGCTCGGACTGCTTCATTATCTGAGGGGTTGCGAATGGAACTGAACACTGTGCAGTCATCAGCGAACATCCCCATTTCTGACCTTATGATGGAGGGAACGTCATTGATGAAGCAGCTGAAGATGGTTGGGCCAAGGACACTGCCCTGAGGAACTCCTGCAGCAATGCCCTGGGGCTGAGATGATTGGCCTCCAACAACCACTACCATCTTCCTTTGTGCCAGGTATGACTCCAGCCACTGGAGAGTTTTCCCCCTGATTCCCATTGACTTCAATTTTACTAGGGCTCCTTGATGCCACACTCAGTCAAATGCTGCCTTGATGTCAAGGGCAGTCACTCTCACCTCACCTCTGGAATTCAGCTCTTTTGTCCATGTTTGGACCAAGGCTGTAATGAGGTCTGGAGCCGAGTGGTCCTGGCGGAACCCAAACTGAGCATCGGTGAGCAGGTTATTGGTGAGTAAGTGCCGCTTGATAGCACTGTCGACGACACCTTCCATCACTTTGCTGATGATTGAGAGTAGACTGATGGGGCGGTAATTGGCCGGATTGGATTTGTCCTGCTTTTTGTGGACAGGACATACCTGGGCAATTTTCCACATTGTCGGGTAGATGCCAGTGTTGTAGCTGTACTGGAACAGCTTGGCTAGAGGCGCAGCTAGTTCCAAACTTTCAGAGACATTCTGGAATTGGATCAGGATCTTCTTTTCGCAGCCCCATCCACTGTAATAATGGCCATAAATTTTCCCACCCAACTGAGGGATCGTATAGGATTTCTCTTTTCTTTTCCCTCTTCTCTTTTTGCCCTTGCCATAGAACCTCTAGAAACATCGAGGAATGGTGTGCAGGTTGGAGGGATCAAATACAAAACATCTGCATACCTTTACAACATGTGACTAGAAATATGTCTGACTAGCTTCACGACCTGTTGTTTTTCAAACCATCAACTGCTTTGACTCTCCGCTTACAAGCTTAACTATGACAAAATAGAGGGCGGGTTCCTTCCCCACATATGGGAATCATGCTCAATTCCATGGCTTCTGATACTTTGGTGTAATTGAAACTGCAACCTTTACACACTTGACCCTATATGGGAAGCATTGGCCAGTGTGTATGTGTATCGCTCTTGGGATAGACAAGTGCAAGAAATCATTTTTTTTAATAACTTTCCCAAAGAAGAAGCTGTAGTATCTGACACCTGGTGGCTGGTGATTTCGTCAGGAGTCCAGCTTTGCCACATCACCCTTGGACATAAATACTGTGGCTATAAGAGCAGGTCAGAGGCTGGGGATTCTGTGGCGAGTGACTCACCTCCTGGCTCCCCAAAGCCTTTCCACCACCTACAAGGCACAAGTTAGGAGTGTGATGGAATACTCTCCACTTCCCTGGATGAGTGCAGCTCCAACAACACTCAAGAAACTCGACACCATCCAGGATAAAGCAGCCCGCTTGATTGGCACCCCATCCACCACCCTAAACATTCACTCCCTTCACCACAGGTGCACCATGGCTGCAGTGTGTACCATCCACAGGATGCACTGCAGCAACTCGCCAAGGCATCTTCGACAGCGCCTCCAAACCCATGACCTCTACCACCTAGAAGGACAAGGGCAGCAGGCACATGGGAACAACACCACCTGCACGTTCCCCTCCAAGTCACACACCATCCCGACTTGGAAATATATTGCCGTTCCTTCATCGTCGCTGGGTCAAAATCCTGGAATTCTGTGCCTAACAGCACTGTGGGAGAACCTTCATCACACGGACTGCAGCGGTTCAAGGTGGCGGCTCACCACCACCTTCTCGAGGGCAATTAGGGATGGGCAATAAATGCTGGGCTTGCCAGCGTCACCCACATCCCATGAACGAATAGCCTTTGAGTCATTTTCATAGCCTGTACAGGGAAAATATATCTCTTCTTTCGATCCATTCCATTGGGCCAGTCGCAGAGCACCATTGATGGTATTTGCAGGCTGGACGATCTCGTCCAACAGAAGTGGAGGATATTGGGAACGCATTTCTAACAGAGTAGTCTTGGGGACAAATTTATTTTGAATAGTGGAAATTATATAGTTTTCTTTTGGGGGAAAATGTTCTGCCTTTTATAGATGTGTTTAGTCTTTTGACACACAAGTCAAGTTAATTATGCTGTGTCAACTGAAATAGAAATGTGGCATATAGTAATTTGATCATTAATTAGGTGTGTTTGTTTAATATGCAGGAGAAAATGATGGTGTTGTGTAACCTTGCTGAGAAAGCCAAGTTATCGGAGAAAGTCTTGAATACCATTCCTGGAATGCACTGCAACCCTTTGCAGGGGGCTATGTATGCATTTCCAAGAATCTTTATTCCTTCCAAAGCTATCAAAGAAGCCAAGGTTTGTAATTCTGGAAATAGCAAATATACAACTGCTTCTACATTTGCTCATAGTAATGACTGAGTAAATTATATAATTTTAGAGAGGATTATTTGCTTCCTCTTCACCTCTTTTAAGGTTATTTTGGGCTTTTTTCTTTATTCTTTTATACGTTTATCTTTTTTCTTGCTTATTTGTCTGCCAGACCTGAATATGGTAGGTACATAACCTGCCAATGCCCTCTTCAGACAATTCCCAGGATTGCCAATTCCCATGGCACTGCTATATAATTTCCCTTCTACAAACTGAGATGTAGCTTTCACTCCATGCTTCCCCATTGATCTTGCCTAACATTAGGACTCTAGTAGAGTGGGATTCAAACCTTGCTCCATGCCACTGCACTATCCCTGTTAAGCAATCTTACCTAAGTATTTCCATAATAAATGTTGAAAACAGTTGCTGTAAGTATAGTCCTGATTTGCTGTTTTTAGGAGTTCTAACTTGATCCAGGGTTTGTGCAATAGATAGATTCAGGAACAGTGTCCAAGAGGTATGTGGAGATTTTGGAGCTCCAAATTCACAATCCTTCCAGTGCACTCCTGACTCCTGCCATAGTCTGGTGGAAGGACCATAAATTAAGCTGGGACAGCATGAACTATATTTTTTTTGTATCGTTGTGTGGGGGGTTACATACTGAGTTTTAGCAGAACGCCCACTGAATCTCTGCATGGACTGTATATAGTAAATTTCCTGGGATTTTTGTTGGACCGTATACTTGCAACAACCTTTCAGTTGGCTTACAAGTAATTGATTTTGTAATGCTTTATTGAAGTTGGTTTTGACTGTCCTAATTTAAGTTGTTCTTGGTTTAGGCCCATGGTATGGCTCCAGATATGTTTTACTGTATGAGACTCCTAGAGGAGACTGGAATCTGTGTGGTGCCTGGCAGTGGATTTGGACAAAAGGAAGGAACATATCATTTCAGGTGAAGTCTAAAGTCTATGCAGGCATTGTAAAACCCATGGGGTAAATTTTAACCCCACGAATGAGTGGGTTGGGGGGCAGGTGAAAATTGTAAACAAAAAAGTAAAACCCGACCCCAACCCGCCATCTTGTGGTTTTAATGGTGGCAGGTCGAGGGGAGGGCGACCAACCCGCTCTCGGGATGACGATCCGGATTCTTTCCCCTCAGTCTGGTTCAGTAAAAACTGAAGTCGAATACATTTTAAAGTTCATCACAACTTTAATAGCAGGGTTCTTAGTCTGCAGCATTGATTTGGACTCCTGATAGAGTCCCTCTATGCTGGCAGAGCAAGAACAAAAACATACAGAAATCCACACGTTTTTATACAAATCAATAGGGTTGGAACATACTTAACGAGGGTCAACACCAATCATAAGCCGGGCACAGGTTGTCATGCGAGGTTACATTATTTCCGGCCAATCATAGATAATCATGTGCTGACCATGTTGCTGTTAGACATCAAAGGGGATACTTCCTCACCTTCCAACTTGGAATGTTCTTCCCTGTTCCTTCTGTTCCTTATCTCCCAACCTGGAATGTCTTTCAACTTTGGCTAAGCTCGTTACCTATATTGATCTGCCATAAACATGGAGACATTCAGACCAGTCCTTGAATCACATCAAAGACTCTACATTGCTAAGACCATGCAAACCTGCTGACTACGCAAACATATGGCCCAGCAGGAGGCCAGGCCACCTGTACCAATCTCAGTTACTAACTAATTAACCCTTTCTAACCATTTTGCATTCTGCTTCTTTGCCACATAGGCATCTTAATATTTTACCGAAAACTGACCACGTAGGGATTCTCAGGGAGGTGGGTTGGTCAGTAAAATCTTAAAATGAAGGACCGCAGCCTCCTTTAAAATAATTTTATTTATTTCAAACTCTTGGGAGCTGGGATTGCCAAGCCTTCTGATTCACGCCACGTAAGAGGAGGACCCCCCCTCGTTCTCTGGGCCCGCCCCCCATAAGAACTTCCTGGAAACCCGTACTTCCAGATTTCCCATCTGGAAATCCCTTACCTCCCTGCTCTCTTCCATTTATAGTTTTAGCAAATCGCATACTTAAATACGTGAACAATTTGAATCGCACTAGATATTTTTTGTGTTATGGGATGAGTGACTACATGTGAAAGCTTGGACTATATACATTTACAGCTGTTGTATATTCTATATAATAAATCCAATAAGTCACTTGTCAGCACAGTTAATTCTATGTCCTTTTCCTCCTTAGTAATGTGAGCTTCAATCATTACTGCTTTATTTGGCCAGAGTTTTAATATTTTTTAATATACCATAGTGGAAATCTGAGTTGGCTTTTTTTCCCCAGTGGTGTAAAGTTGCTAGCCCACAACAGCATGGCTGTGATGGGAAGTTCATGTATAAAGCCTCAATCTACCAGTCAATGGAACAATGGTTTGATTGCTTCCAACACATTGCAGTGCTGGTTTTTTTAAAAAAACTTTCATTCTACAAATCTTAAAGGACTATTTATTTACTGACTCTGGCATTGTTCTTTTGACATTTTACATTTTGATTTTCCCTGAACTGCAAGTGAGACTTTCTATGGAAAATCCCATCAATAATCCACATTTCTGCAATTTTTATACTGATCCAGAATTCCATACATGGTGGTAAATGTGTTTGATCTAAAGAAGTAGGGGAATGAATTATAAGGGGAAGAAAGAAAAATTGAAGTGGAAACATGAATTAATTGATAAAATAAATTTGCCAAATTTTATCTACATCAATACTGGTATTTGCAGCTTTTTGCTTTTCTCCTCCAGAATGACCATTCTTCTTCCTGTTGAGAAGCTGAAAGTGCTGTTGCAGAATGTGAAGGACTTCCACACTAAGTTTCTTCGGAAGTATGCATGAACACAAAGTTAATTGTGTTCACCAAGAGAAAGCCACATGGTCGATGTTCTACTAACCTTCTTCCCCCCCCCCCCCCCACCCCGCCCCGGCCAGTCCTACCAAAATATCAAGTTAATGTTTACTGAAATTAAATAATAAAGCTATTAACTTGTGGGTCACGATTACTGCAGCCATATGTCAGATTGGTATTGTGAATACCACTATTATGTACAACTTGTGCTGCAATTTTTGATAGTACTAATGTTTACAATGAAATAGTTCTTCTTGGAAAGATTGTTTTTTTTGTACTTCGAGAAAAGATTTTTATAGTGCAAATTAACATTATTTCTAGTTCCAGATATAATGACTTCACATATTTTTCTAGGTTCAAGCCACTAATCTCAAATTGCCAGCAATATGCTCTGCTTTCGAGCAGTTATGGTTGGGGTTGTGCCTTTTTCTTTTGTAAACACCAGTCTCCATGTATTGTGGCAATACAATGCATTAATTTGACTTGTGAGCAGCTTTATAGCACATTTATGTAGCAAAACCATATCTCCGCTCTATGTAGAGTTTTTGCTGCATTTGCAGGTTGATTTTCAGCAGGCTAAAAGCTAATAAAACCGCTGCCTGGATTGATTTATCAAATGCTAACTTGTAACACTGCCAAGCAAATGGATTTTACAATAATTCAAAACACCTGGCAGTAAGGAAGATTTTTTTCCATGAATAATAAAGATGTAATGTTTACAGTTTTACTTTGTGAAGTTTGGAGGATAGACTGTTACAGCTGGCTAGTCTTTCTAAATTACGTAATTCTGAATTTGTTTTCTATTCAAGACCTTCCAAATAGGTAAATTCAGAAGTACAAAAATAAATACAGGCCTGGGGAGAGAGGGGGGAGTGGCTGGCAAGAAATGACTTATCTACAGGACTTTGTGTCTTTTGCAGAAAGTGATTTTTCTTATGACTGTCTCCTCTTGGAAAATGTTTGCAGCTTACCTATATCAATGTCAACATTTGAGGAAGAACTATCCGTTAGAATAAATTGCATATTTTTGCTGTTTTTTTCAAGTATAATTGGCCTGCGAAGGAGTAAATGTGCAGTTATGTCTCTGTCTCAATGTGTTCTGCTCTCCCCCTCCCCCACAACCCATTGAGTTTGTCTAGTCATCCTCTCCTAAAGGTGTGATACGATCACATGAGCAGCTCTAGCCCCGGAATTTCCCCGGGTTGGGGGAGGGGTGTCTCCTGACCTCCTGCTGTAACTTCGGCGGAATCCCTGTAGAAAGTAAATACCTAAATGCTCTGATTAGTCTAGGAAAATACCAGCTTTACACGTCAGTGGTGCTTAGCATTGACTGATGGACGAGTACATCTGCTTTTCTTCAATGAAGAAGATTCCTTCAGTTACCAATTTCTAAGATGCAAAAAAAAAATTAAGGGTGTGCAATGGTTCCCCTAAATCCTCAGTAGGTAAGTGCACTGCAAGAGATGGCACTGGGCCAGAGAGACCAGGAAGGTCTCCGATTGATCCTAGTCTTTGCTAAGCTAGCTGACTGCAGTGGGAATGCAACAACTGGTTTTGATGTATAGGTACATTATTAATAGCAAGCTCAGGACAACAAACAGAGAACCTTTCTGCAGATTGGTTTGACTACTGGATCTATCCTGTGGTTTCACCCAGCCTCTCTAGCATCTTTGAAAAGTGGTGCAGCATTGTAACATCAGACCTCATTTCAACCTCTTAACTAACGAGCAAATGTATTGAATAGTAGATGAACAAGTAAATATATAACAGTAATATATTTGTGACCAAATTCAAGCAGGTCTGCCTTGCTTTAGCTTTTGTAAACAATTTTACAACACCAAGTTATAGTCCAACAAATTTATTTTAAATTCCACAAGCTTTCGGAGGCTTCCTCCTTCCTCAGGTGAACGGTGTGGAGCTTGTTTTAGCTTTGCAGAGGTTCATTTTAATTGTCATAAGTTTAAACAAAGATCTAGCTAATCAGAACCTTTTTCCATGCTCAGCTCAATATGAATGTTTCAAGTTTCTGTGGTTGTCTGCAAAACTTGGAGGAGGAGCCAAGCTACGTGGGAGTGGGGGGTGGGGGGAGAGAAAAACTTTTATGATTGAGTTTTTTCTTGGTTATGACAGTTATTGAACGTGGTTCATAGTTATTCAAATCTAGGAAGTTCTAGGTAACTGTTTTAGGGAAATTTCAGGAGCTGTTGTTGTGAAATTTGAGTCAATTTGGAACTTAGTACAGCTCCTGTCATGGTAAGAAATACCAAAAAAGAAACTTACTTACAAAAAAAATTTAGATTGCGACCTTTTTCTTTTCCATTCAAGGTGCTAAATAGAAGAATTTCTACAGTAAATATTTAATCTTACTGTCATTCAGTTGTTCATCTTTCTGTTAAATAAATTTGCTTAATAGTTTAAACCTAAAATGACATCTGGTGTGAGGCTGTACCACTTATTTAAGATGGAGAAATCTATGGACGCATTGCGTTAATTCCAGTAACTAAAAGAATCAGTAGATAGGTTGTCATATTTCAATATGTTTACCTAGTTCACCTAATAGGGTTTTTTGGATTAGTTTGCATGGGGTAAAGTGCAAGGAACCAATGAAAGGAACAACAGCAAAAATGTTTGAAATTCACACTCTCACACTCCAAAATTAGACTATTGCTGGCTGCTTCTTTAAACTGTTTTCAGGCACAGTCAGACAACGTTTAATGTTCTCTTTATATGGGCAGGTCTTGCATTGCATCATGCTTGGCATAAATGGAGGAAAATGATGCAGAAAAGTGTTTGGCCAATTCTGCATTAGTTTAATACGATTTAAATGGACCTGGTACATGTGGATATAAAGCCCCCGCCTCCACCCATGAAATCCCTGGAAATGGCACTGCATACTCCTGTTGTGCAGACTTGGCTTAAAGGATTTCTGTCCATTTTTCCATAGAGTAATATCCAGATTGAAGCACTAATAGGGTGCAAACATGAGAATATTTGAGCCTTTGAGTCTTGCAACAGAGTTGAAGGAACCAGTACAAATCTTAGATTAGACAAAAATTGCTTCATTTTTGTTGCAAGCAGTAGTTGTGCTACAACACATCTCACATTCCGTGTCGATGAATTTTCAGTACAAGCTGTTCCAGGAACTGTGTCTATCTGAAAGGATGAAAAATCCCCTATAAAAGAAAATTACACCTAACAGCAATATTGTTGCTTTTTAAATGAGCTATAACATAAACATATTTATAATGAAAGACTGATCGACTTTTATTTCAAAAGCCTGTAAGGGAATTTCTCTACGATTATAGATTTACTAGAATGACTCTAGGGATGAGGGACTTCAGTTATGTGGATAGACTGGAGAAGCTGGGGTTATTCTCCTTGGAACAGAGACGGTTGCGAGGAGATTTGATAGAGGTATTCAAAATCATGAAGGGTCTTGACAGAGTAGATAGAGAGAAACTATTCCCATTGGCAGAAGGGTCAAGAACCAGAAGACATAGATTTTAAGGTAATTGGCAAAAGAACCAATGGTGACATGAAGAAAAACTTTTTTACACAGCGAGTGGTTAGGATCTGGAATGCACTGCCCAAGGGGCTGGTGGAGGCAGATTCAATCATGGCCTTCAAAAGGGAACTGGATAAGCACTTGAAAGGAAAAAAATTGCAGGGCTACGGGGATAGGGTGGGGGAGTGGGACTAGCTGGATTGCTCTTGTATAGAGCTGGCGCGGACTCAATGGTCCGAATCACTCCTTCCGTGCTGTAACCTTTCTATGATTCTATTAGAATGACTCATTGTTTCTGCAGAAAACAGACAAACACTGACATACATACACCTAATATGGTTATGTTTATGCTAAGTGATCACTCCACACTGGCAGAATATTTATTGCAGGTTGTTTGTCTGCTTGCAAGGTACAAAATAAGAGATTGCATTTGGTCTTCCATGACAGTGTTGCCCAATAAAAATTGCTTACTAGCTACGTGTGACTACGCTGTCACTTTGGGCAATATACGCTAATTTTTGTAGAAAATGCCTTACATGCATATTCACACAATATAGATAAATGTACTTCATGTGTATATTTACTTAACAAATATCCACTACCATTCAGCAAGCAAGGAATTAAAGTACTCACAACAATCAAAAAACACTCGCACACTGCTTTTCATCTTACAATTTTACCAACAAACACACAAAAAGGTTAAAGTACACATGCATACACTGTGTGAATGAGTATTGAGATCACATGCCCAATGATGGTGCCCATTACTTATTTTTTATTTACTAATCAGAAATGCAATTAGTCACGTGGCTAACATTATTGGATAACACTTTTCTGTGACATGACAAACGGGTTGGATTTTTACATGGCGTGATAAACAGTGCCACAGTGACAGATTCCTGCATAGATTTTCTAGGATTGTACCAGTGATGAGGGATTACAGTTATAAAGAGATGCTTGGGAAATTTGAGGCTTTTTTCACTAGAGCTGAGAAGGATAAGGGGTGACCTAATAGTTGTCTTCGAGGTAATGAAGAATTCTGATAGGGTAATAGATGAATTGTTCCCACTGGTTGGTGAGATGTTAATGTAAGGATACAAATTCAAGAAAATCATGAAAAATATTAAAGGGCAAGAGAAAAAAATCCCTTTATACAGAGGGTGGTTAGATTGTGGAATTCTCTGTTACAGACCATTATTGAAATAGTAACTATACATTTTCTTAAAAGAAAATTAGTGGCTAATGTTGAGAAAAATGCTTGCACAGACATGGGCCAAATGGTGTGTTTCTGTGCTGGAACATTTTATGATTCAAGTGGACTTGTACCTCAGTAAGATGTGCTTGACACAGGTATTTATATAGGTGCAATAGCAAAATCATCCACTGAATAAATGTCATTCATTCAACCAATATGCTACAATCCAGTTTTTGAGTGGGTTGTCTGGAAATTTCTAAAATGTAAACCAGGCACTTACTCTGTGTCTCATGTTGTAATTATTGAGCGTATTACAGTTTTCATCAGCAAAGCTAATGTCAGAAATAAAGTGATCTCACTTCTTTCCCCTTGCTTGGTTTTGCTTGGCAACTCTAGAAAATGGACATAGCACACGGTGAGATCCTCTTCCACACAGAACAGGCAACATTGTCGCAGTAACAAATCAAACGTAAAAATACATTTCTGGTCTTTAGGTTCCCACAACCCATAAAATGAGGAGGGGAGGTGGTGCCCACGGCTACTTCTATAGTCAGCAAGCAACAGTCATCAGCACTATTTAAAAATAAAGTGCCACTAAGCAGAAGCCATGACTGTACAAACAACAAATAGTAGTCACCTATTTTTATTTCACATTTATTATGCAGTATATTTACTGTCTATTTTCTACAAAAAGTAATGAATTGTATATTTTAAAAAAAACGATGATACTAGCTGCTTCACTTTAGTACTTCATAAGAAATAGGAGCAGTCCACACGGCCCCTCGAGCCTGCTCCGACATTCAATAAGATCATGACTGATCTTCGACCTCAACACCACTTTCCTGCCCTATCTCCATATCCCTTGATTCCCTTAGTGTCCAAAAATCTGTCTATTTCAGCCTTGAATATACTCAACGACTGAGAATCCACAGCCCTCTGAGGTAGAGAATTCCAAAGATTCACAACTCTCTGAGTGAACAAATTTCTCCTCATCTCAGTCCTAAATGGCTGAACCCTTATCCTGAGACTATGCCCCCTAGTTCTGGACTCTCCGGCCTCCCCCTGTAACATGTTCTGTGCCGTCCAATTGCTTGAATTTAAACTTTAAACAAAATGTGCGCTGTCAACCCAACTACTGTGCAGCGTGAGTGGCTGCACAGCTGGAAACATCTGTGAGGAGAAAACACGCCCACAAAATCTGTCAGGAAGAGAAGTCATGCCCACAGATTCAAGGAGGCAAGGTGACTTCATTCATTTAAAGCTAATATTCTGGATGTCATTGTAAATTTAAAAATTATTTTTTTTAATAAAAAGGTCAAAGAAATAATTGAGTTAAGTTAAAGAGATAGAAGGGAAATTTTTTTTTAAATGACCAAAAACTATTAAAATAAGGATTTATATGCGACACCACATTTTTAAAAGTTAATTTTTAGTTGTTTGGCAGTCATTAGCCGTGCTTTTAAGACTTAATTTATTTTTAATTGTACCAGTTTGGTGGCATAATTAGTTACTTTCCAGTTGGGCAGGTATGCAAGTTTACACTTTTTCAATGATTTCTCTGGTTGCAGCGTGCGATATCCCTTTAATTCAAAGCTGTCATGTTGCTGATGAACCACTAGGAGCAAGTTCACGATTTCTGCGTTTTACTGCAAATGTGCAAATGCGGGACCTTTCTCCTTTAATTTGCCACTAAATACTGAGAGAGCTGTTAAGGTCCACTGTTATTTCGGGAGCGATTTCTGGCCCAATGTTGCTGGTGCTGAAGTCTGGAGTTTTTACTTATGTTACACACCATTTCACCAAATAACCAAGGAAGTAAAGCACACACAACGATCAAAAAACACTTGCAGTCTATGCTTTTAGTCTTACCATTTTACCAACAAATGCACAAAAAGGTTGGAAGTACATATGTGTGTGTATATATATATATGCCTTGCGAATATGAGTATTGAAATCACATGGCCAACGCTAGTGTCTATTACTCATTTTTATTGACTATTCAAAAATGCAATTAACCTCATCTGGATTCCCAATTAGCCACAAGTGGCTGGCGGTTAACATATTAGACAACACTGCCATTTATTGCATTGCTGGAGGAGTCTCCAGTATGGAAATGACCGGTCACAGGGATTTGGAATTGGGTCTTCGGCGAAAATCAAGTGGTAGGAAGAATTTCTACACGTGTGTTTAACAACAAAGTCCATTCATAAATCGATAATGGTTCCAAATGATCGATTCCACAAGTATATCTGTGATTACCTCAGACCAGGAGGATCTGAAATCCTTAACTTATAGAGTCATAGATTACTGGAACCGCCCAGGATCCCGTGCAATTGCACGAGTTACACGGCCCTAAGACGTAAAACAAAAAAAGTAGCTCTCTTTACAACCCAGTGTATTAAACTGTAATCTTACAAACACAGCGCAGCCTCTAGTTATATAACATTATTTCAATTAAAATAAATTCCAATGGCCATTTCGCATTTAGTGGATTAAATAGAATAACGTCAATTAGACAATTATTCCCAGCCAGTACACGTAGGAAGAATATTAAATAAAGATGTAACCGGCAGCCCCTGGGTTACTTTCGCTCAGTTTCGAGAGGTGCTGATTATGGTGTCAGGGATCAGAGATAATAAATGGAACACTCCCTATTGGGATAATGTGGACTCGGTGCAACGGGTTCTCTCGCAGGAGGCGAAAGATGAGAAAATACAATTATTTATGAAATATTTTGACGCAAAAAGTAAGTTCAGTTCTCGTGGAAGAATAATCTACACTGAAGCTTGTTATTGCACGTTTATTTACTTTTTCCTCTTTCCTTCCCCCCCCCCTCCCCCCCAACTACCTCCTTCTGTATCTTGCGCTGCTTTTATTAAATTTTACTTTACCTACTATATGTTTATAAATATTCCAAATTCTGGAGTGGCAAATTAACTGAATTAAAAGTGTAATTTTTTCACTTTCATTTTTTTTCCCTCAAATTTGTATCGAGGTGTCATTGCTAATAGCCCTCAGTTCCCTCTTCATGTGAGGGTATAAGAAAGATAGCTTAGCCCCGTCACAAACACTTTCTGGCAGGGATGACTGGTAGTTGAGAGCAAGAACATAAGAAATAGGATTTGACCATTCAATCAGGTCATGGTTGATCTTTGACCTCAATTCCACTTCCCTGCCTGATCCTCATATCCCTTGATTCCCCAAAAGTCCAAAAATCTGTCTCTCTCTCTCTCTCTCTCAGCCTTGAATATACTCAATGACTCAGTATCCACAGCCCTCTCGGGTAGAGAATTCCAAAGATTCACAGCCCTCTGTGCGAAGAAATTCCTTCTCATCCCAATCTTGAATGGCTGACCCCTTATCCTGTGACTGTGCCCCTAATTCTAGACTCTCTAGTCAGGGGAAATGATCTCTCAGCATCTACCCTGTCAAGCCCCCTTAGAATCTTATGTTTCAATGAGATCACCTCTTGTTCTTCTAAACTCTGGAGAGTATAGGCTCATTCTTCTCAACCTCTCTTCATAGGACAACCCTCTCATCCCAGGAATCAATCTAGTGAACTTTTGTTATGCTGTCTCCAAGGCAAGTATATCCTTTCTTAGATAAGGAGACCAAAACTATACACAGTATTCCTGGTGAGGTCTCACTAAAGCCCTGTACAATTGTAGTAAGACTTCCTTACTCTTGTACTCCAACCCCCTTGCAATAAGGGCCAACATGCCATTTGTTTTCCTAATTGCTTGCTGTACCTGCATACTAACTTTTTGCATTTCTTGTACGAGGACACGCCAGTCTCTCTGAACACCAGCATTTAATAGTTTCTCGCCATTTTAAAAAATATTCTATTCTTCTTACCAAAGTGAATAACCTCACATTCCACGTTACACTCCATCTGCCACCTTCTTGCCCACTCATTTAATCTGTTTATATCCCTTTGCAGACTCTGTGTCCTCCTCACTGTTTACTTTCCCAACTAGCTTTCTATCCTCAGCAAACTTGGATACATTACACTCGGTCCCTTCATCTAAGTCATTGATATAGATTGTTAATAGCTGAGGCCCAAGCACCAATCCTTGTGGCACTCCACTAGTTACAGCTTGCCAACCTGAGAATGCCCTGTTTATTCCTACTCTCTGTTTATTGTCCTTTTAACCAATCCTCTATCCATGCTAATATATTGCCCCCAATCCCATGAGCCCTTACCTTGTATAACTACCTTATTGAATGCCTTTTGAAAATCCAAATATACTACATCCACTGGTTCCCCCTTATCTACCCTGCTAGTTACATCCTCAAAAAAACTCTAATAAATTTGTCAAACATTATTTCCCTTTCACAAAACTATGTTGACTCTGCCTAATCATCAAATGATTTTCTGAGTGCCCTGTTACTATGTCCTTAATAGTGGATTGCAGCATTTTCCTGACTACCGATGTCAGGCTAACTGGCCTATAGTTCCCTGTTTTCTCTCTCCCTCCCTCCCTTCTTGAATAGCGGGATAACATTTGCGACCTTCCAGAATCTAGAAAATTTTGGAAGATCCTAACCAATGCATCTGTTATCTCTGCAGCTACCACTTTTAGAACCCTAGGATATAGGCCATTAAGTCCAGGGGATTTGTTGGCTTTTAGTCCCATTAGTTTGTCCAGCACTATTTTGTTAGTGATATTAATTGTTTTAAGCTCCTCACTCATTTACCCCTTGGTTCCCCATTATTTTTGGTATGCTTTCTGTGTCTTCTACAGTGAACACAGATACAAAATATTTGTTTAATGCATCGGCCATTTCTTGATTTCTCCTGTCTCAGCCTCTACGGGATCAATGTTTACTTTTGCGCAAGGACTTTCACTTGCTTTTTTTAAGCCACTCCTTGCCCCCATCACAGCAGCTGTATCAATGGGATCAGCTAAATAAGTGCAAATTAGGGATAAGCAGTGGGACTTTTTTTTGATCTGTATGACTTAATAACTCACTGCATTTATTAATTGAGCATTTTAATAGTGTATTCAGATTATGTTGAGCTTTCATAATTGTTTTTGAACTCTTGGGGCACAACTAAACTTTTTTTTCCCCCCTCATTTGCAGCAAATGAGAAAATAAGGGAAATGGAACAAGCTTTTGGAAAACTAATAGACATGGTTGATAGTGTTTTGGCTGTTCACCTGTTAAAGATGCCGGCAGCAATCAAACGAATGAAGCTAAAAGACTTCCTTGGTAAATTTTTCTCCCCTTTGTATTTGGAATGGAAGATTTTGTAACACATCTGCATTTCACTTAACATCTCAACTTCATGCCTTGTGTAGTTACAGGAGGAACTGATCAAGTTGCAGCTGCTGCTGTGATGGTGAGTAGTTTTTTGTTGTTTGAATTTGGCTCCATAGAACTGGGTTACTTGTAGTTTAGTCCTCTTGAACACCATTCACTTCCCATTTCATTAAGTTCTGGGTTATTTTGTGTAAAATGTAAAAATGCCAATGCTGTAATCCTAAACAAGAATTTACTGTCAGTTCAGGTGATTGGTTTGTCCTGGGTACCTATAAACATTTGCTACCTGCTAGTTTATAAAACCAGTCTCTTACACCATAGAAAAGTGCCATGAACCAGGGCAAAAACCCAGGGCAGGAGATGATTAAATGACAGAAGTCATAGAGAAACAAAACGTGTGTCCCAAGGGGGAGGAAAGCATGAAAAATCTGTCAAAGCAGAGAAGGCTTCTGTGGACCCAGGAATGTGGTGGCATGTAGACACCAGAGTGGAGACCACCCCACCCTCCTGGCAGTCAATCAATGGGGGATCACCAGCTCATACCTCCCCCTGTAACATGTTTCATTTTTAGAGGATATGGCTGCAGAGTTCTAGATTAGCTAAAGTTTATGTAGTGTCATGATATGACTGGATGAAGAAAGGATTCTTGAGGTAACAAGGGCATAAATGTGGCAGCAAAGAGGATGAGGTAAGGGTATAAGCAGGCAATGTTCTGGATATGGAGTTGGAAATTCAGCCCAGGGTCCAGTAGAATAGAGTGTGAGCAGGCAGCCTGATGGTGATAGTGCCAGAAGCAGGCTGATGTTGACAGTGCCAGAGGAATATTTGTACTGGTGAGAAACAATATGGTTGCCTTTAGTTTCAATAAGGTTGAGCTGTAGGAAGTTGATGTCTGATTAGTATATGGCATTCAGTGATGGTGGGGAGCTAATGTGGACACGTGGCAGTCAACCTGTATTTGTGTATGATGTGGCTTAAGAGGTGGAATATTGAGTATATTGGTGGTGATCATGCAGGCATGAGGAGAAACAGATGTATTGACTTGACTGAGACAGGTAGGAATGGAACCACAGAAAATGAAGTGGTGTGCACAGTCTACAATGTAATTTGTAAAAGGGATGAAGAGCTGTGAATTATTAGTGTCTTTGACCAAGGTGGAATTAACGTTGGGGATTGGCGGCCAGGAACAAGATTGGGAGACATGTGTGAAGATTTTAGCATTACGTATTGCAATGTTTCTCTACTAATCTAACAACTCGAGTTTTATTGTGTGCAACTGATGGAAACTGTTTATTCACATTCACAGGCTGATTATCCAGAGGAAGGGGTAATAGCCACTCTTGCTATTAAAACGAGAAAGACAAAAGGCAAGTCAAAGTATATGTGCAGTTAATAATTCTGGATAGTTTAATGTTGATGACCATATATGTTTGTATTTCAGCCAAAGCTCTCTTGGCTTCGAATTCTAAAGTGGAACCTGCAGAATCAAAACGCAAAGCTAAGTCAGCTACAGCAAAATATCACACTCTTCCGAAAGTAAGTTCACAAGCTAACTTTTTTTAGAAGAATGGTTGGAATCCTTTTGGCTTAGTAGATAGAGGTACTATATATTTTGTGGTATACAAGCCATCTAAATGAAGAAAGTTCAAATATTGGCCTGTGTTGAGTTGATCTCTGCCAAAACAGCAGGAATGGTGGTACAATTGGTATCCCTTTTTTCTAAAATATGGAAAGGGAGAAACCACCCAGGTTCCTTAACTTTGCCCCCTGTCTGGTGGATGTAGGATGAAGAGAGGATCAGACTTTGATGCAACCCATTGATGAGTTAGTGGGGTTGCTTATGAGAAATGGGCAGTTTGTTGAGGTACCAGATGGCTGGTTGTATCTTTTGTATTGCAGTCTAAACCCCCACAGAATTGCAAGAGACCAGGCTGCTTTCTGATGGCCCAAGTTCCTGAGAACCCACATCATTTGGTCTGGTTTCTTTTCTAGAATTGATCAAAAGTAGAAGATGGATTTGTTACCTACAGTTTATGACTATTAAACTGTTGAAGGAAAGGCAGGGAGCTCATCTGGCAAGTAATTCAGTCTAGTTTAAAAAATGCTTGAAACAGTCTTTGTCCGGAGGAGCTTGCTAACTTCTTGGGATGTAGAACCCTACCATGGTCCTCCTGAAAGAGGGATGGCCTCATTCATTTGTCTAGTCTGCTAATGACTAGTGTATGCAGACTGTCAGAGGCCGCAGCTCCAATAAAATAACATCTGCAAGGAGTAATGTAAATTTATGGTGACTGCAGAAATTAAACAAATTTGCAACTCAAAACCAGATTCTAGACTGAAAGCAGAGGACTTAACTTTTTCACTACACACTGGTTGTAATCTAAAACTTTGGGTTCTGTATATCAGCATGTGCCTTGCTGCCTTATCACTGCCACTCCCAAAGTAGGCTGGTGGGTGCCGGGTTCTACAAACAGTAGGAGGTGAGCTTTAGTAAAGCTGCTGCTCAGTGTTCCTTGGCACCTACTGTACACTGTACACCATACTCCATGCCCAACAGTGCCAGTGGTACCTCTCCAGATAAAAGATTTTGCTTTTGTGTCTAAAGGAAAGCAGCAACTGTAACAATACATTCAAAGCACAGACTTTGAAAATAAACTGGGTGTAGCCACACAACCATATACTGTTTGTCATGCAGCTGTACTGTTACTAGTGGTTTCCATGTTAAGGGGCACTTTTAATGTTCAAACTTTATTTCAGATACCTCAAACTAAGCCAAAACCTGCTTCATTCTCAAACTGTGACAAGAAAATGCTCTTAACAAGGTAATGTTTTTTTTAAACTGAAAAGTGGCATATTTTGATATTTGCTTACATTAAAATTGTCAAATTTTACTTCCTTCTGTTCATTGTCTATTTTTGTTTCTTAAATATATGCACAGCAGTCCAATATTGAGCACCAAAAAGACTTCAGTTCTTCAAGGAGCTGCACCAAAGAGGCCTTCTGTTGGTGACAAAAAGTAAATTCCATGTCTTTTTAAAAAAATATTTTAGTAGCTGCTAATTTCAAACTACATTTTATGAAGGGGCGTCATTAAGCATAAAAATGGCCATGTTTGTTGTCCTAAATTGATGTGCTCTAGGTGTGTCGCTGGTGTTTGGTTGCAAGAATAGGCCACTGAAGGGCTTGTAGTATTTTTTTTCTTTTTCTACTTCACCTGCCCCAGAAAGCATTGACTCCCTCTAGTACCTTGCCAAAGGGCCCATTTAATAATATGTAATCCTTGATGGTGAATGTAGCAAGCATCTTGCTGCAGGGAGCACCACAGTTAAGCTAGGTGTTCTCTGCTAACGTTGCCTATGTACTTCCAGCTGGTGTTGCTGGATAGTGACTGGGGGTGGAATCGTGGTCCCCTACCCAAGGATTCTGCAGTCAATTGCTGAGATTGGCTAGCTCATCACAAAGGTGGGGGTGGGGGGGATGGTCAAACATGGGACCTTCCTGACTTAGATAACCCAGATACTTGCTGCCTTTTCCTTTCTCCCACCTCCATTTTAGAGGTGGTGTGGCACAAATATGAATTTCAATTTCATCCCTTCTATTTTAATTTTATTACATATTTTGATCCTTTTGTGGGTAATGCACTTCATTTTACTGTTATTTTGGGTCCTTTTTGTAAATAACCATTAGTCCAGTTAAGTGACATGTACATAACATGAATATCTAAGGAAATGTTTAGATCTACATTTATCAACCAGTCTCAACTTTAGCAGTTGTGCAAAAATACTTGCATTAAGTTCTATTAATGTAGATACCAACATTGACTATAAGCTAACTGCTTATTTTTATTAGATCTGGACAAAAAGCACAGAAATGTTCATATCTATCGCCAGCATCTGTGGATAAGTCACTGCCATTTATTAAGATACCTTTGGCAGATGGGCAGGTAAGTAAACAACCTTATGAGGGCTAAAGCTCTAATGCAGGTCAGATTGATCTAAAACATGGAGATTTGTGTAAAACAACATATGCAAGACTTTTTAAATCCTACTTGTAAGCAAATTACACTTTATTTTTTGGGCATCATCTGTTTGACAAATCTCCATGATGGCACTCAACCTTTCATTTAATCTGGCAATATCTCAATCCTGAAACATCTATGATCTCTTTTTCCACCCCCCCCCCCCCCCCAAACTTATACTTTCACTTGAACAGGGCAGACTTTAAAGCCTTTCGTAAAAATAACATTAATTCCTGGTATCATCCTAGTCAATCTTTGCTATAAATGGCTCTTCATTTCTATAATGGGGTGCCCAGAACTCCAAACATTTCTCCTTGTGACCCTAATTGGTCTTTTACAAATCCAACATTGTTTTAATGGTTTTTATATGCAATACCCTGTGTATTAAACCGAGAAATACTGTTTGCCTTGCATGACTCATATTTCTTTTGAAATATCTGTACCTGAGATCTCTGCTTCCACTTTTTAAAAAAAAAATCTTGCTATTTAGGGTATACCTCCTTTCAATGTTTCTCCACTTTGAACTGCAATGCCATCTGTCTGCTATTTTGCTAACCTGTCTCTTGTCCTGCATTTTTCCTTTGTTTACCATGCTGTCTAATTTTAATGTCATTCCTCTTGTATCTATCTCCCAATCCATTCCATAAACTGAGAATAAGCAGTACCAGAAGAGAAACCTGAGGCACAACACTACTCACACCTGCCAATCTGGTGGGTAACCTTCACAACCCCTACTCTTCTGTCCTCCATACTACATTCTTCCTTCCTTATTAGATATGCAACTTTTTTTTTTCAGGAAACCTTCCTAGATGAATTCTAGAACTATCTCTATTTTGACCACAAATTTATGTCAGAAGTTCCCCTGTGTTACAACTGCAAACCTCGCAATTGTCTACAGATCTCTTTTTTTTAAAACTTGACCACTATTTGGTCAATATACACTCAAAGATTTCTTAACTCTTTCTTGCCTTGGTGTACAAATCTTTTTGCTATATTTCTCTCTGAGCTTACTATTTACACTGCTGTATCTATTCTTAACCACTCCTGCATATACTTAATATTTGCCCTGTCTGCATAGTTTTAAATCTTTCCTTGCTGCTTTACCTTCTTCATATTTTGGTTTAGGTGAAGTTCATTCCATCTGTTGAGCTCCCACTGGCATCATTCATTCCAATGTGGTGGAAATCTGAAACCCTCCCTTCTACACCAAACGTTTGACATGTTTAATCTGCTTCTCCCTAACTGGCCTAGGAATATTCTTAAAATTGCCCTTGAGGATCTGCTTTTTAATGTAATACGCTTTTATTTTCTCCCGCCCCCCCCCCCCCCCTCCCCCCCCCAAATCCTATCTTTCCCATTGTCATTGGTTCTAACATGAGCCACGACTTCACATTGCTCACCCTCTCTTGTCCTGGGACCTAGAAAGCAATGGACCATTTGTGAAAAACATCTTTCTATCCCTCTAATCAAATCTCCCATAGCTACCACTTGACACTACCACATCATGCTCTCCTCGTCTTCCTTCCAGAAGCTGCTCATCCACCTCACTATTCTAGAGTTAGGATAACCACCTTCTGTAATATGTTTCAGGAATCCTTCATCCTTCCTGTAGTGCAGTCTCTTCCCCAACTGTTTCTCAAGCTCAGTAGCTTTGAACTTGAGTGAGTCCACCTGGAGATACCCCTTGTATTTGTGGTTTTCTCACACTCTTGGTTTTCCAGAAACACTCATCAAAATTCCACATGATACTGGCCTTGCCTGTCCTGCCATATTACATCATTCACTAGTTGAGTGCTTTTTGCTTGACCTTGGTGTAAGAGACCAGCCATATTCTTACCATAAGACCATAAGAGACAGGAGCAGGAGTAGGCCATTCGGTCCCTTGAGCCTGCTCTGCCATTTAATGAGATCATAGCTAATCTGATTTTTACCTCAACTCCACTTTAGGAAGGAACATGGGAACAGGAATAGGCCATTCAGCCCCTTGTGCCCGCTCCACCACTTAATAAGATCATGGCTGATCTGTGATCTAACTCCATATACCTGCCTTTGGCCCATACCCCTTAATACCTTTGGTTGCCAAAAAGCTAGCTATCTCAGATTTAAATTTAGCAATTGAGCTAGTATCAATTGCCGTTTGCAGAAGAGTTCCAAACTTCTACCACCCTTTGTGTGTAGAAATGTTTTCTAATCTCACTCCTGAACGGTCTGGCTCTAATTTTTAGACTGCCCCCTACTCCTAGAATCCCCAACCAGTGGAAATAGTTTCTCTCTATCCACCCTATCTGTTCCCCTTTAATATCATAAACTTCAATCAGATCACCCCATAAACCTTCTAAACTCTACAGAATACAACCCCAATTTGTGTCATCTCTCCTCGTAACTTAACCCTTGAAGTCCGGGTATCATTCTAGTAAACCTACGCTGCACTTCCTCCAAGGCCAATGTGTCCTTCTGAAAGTGCGGTGCCCAAAACTGCTCACAATACTCCAGGTGCGGTCTAACCAGGGTTTTGTATAGCTGCAGCATAACTTCTGCCCCCTTGTATTCTAGTCCTCTAGATATAAAGGCCAGCATTCCATTAGCCTTATTGATTATTTTCTGCATCTGTTCATGATACTGCAATGATCTATGTACCTGAACGCCTAAGTCCCTTTGGACATCCACTGTTTTTAACTTTTTACCATTTAGAAAGTAGCCTGTTCTATCCTTTTTTGATCCAAAGTGGATGACCTCACATTTGCCTACATTGAATTCCATTTGCCACAGTTTTGCCCATTCACCTAATCTATCAATATCACTTTGTAATTTTATGTTTTCATCTACACTGCTTACAATGCCACCAATCTTTGTGTCATCGGCAAACTTAGATATGAGACTTTCTATGCCTTCATCTAAGTCGTTAATAAATATGGTGAATAATTGAGGCCCCAAGACAGATCCCTGCGGGACTCCACTAGTCACATCCTGCCAATGTGAGTACCTTCCCATTATCCCTACTCTCTGTCGCCTTTTGCTCAGCCAACTTCCTAACCAAGTCTGTACTTTTCCCTTAATTCCATGGGCTTCTATCTTAGCTAACAGTCTCTTATGTGGGACTTTATATGGATTTCCAGAAGACAATTGATAAATAACATCCATTGACATTCTCCTGTCCACTACTTTAGTCACCTCTTCAAAAAATTCAATCAGGTTTGTCAGGCACGACCTACCTTTCCCAAATCCATGCTGGCTCTCTCTGATTAACTGAAAATTCTCTAGGTGTTCAGTCACCCTATCCTTAATTATAGACTCCAGCATTTTCCCCACAACAGATGTTAGGCTAACTGGTCTATAATTCCCCGGTTTCTCCCTCTCCTTTCTTACAAAGTGGAGTGACACGTGCAATTTTCCAATCTAGAGGGACAGTTCCTGAATCTAGAGAACTTTGAAAGATTATAGTTAAGGCATCTGCAATGTGCTCACCTACTTCCTTTAAAACCCTGGGATGGAAACCATCTGGTCCTGGGTATTTGTCACTCTTTACTGCTATTATTTTCTTCATTACTGTTGCTTTACTTATGTTAATTTTATTGAGTCCCTGTCCCCGATTCATTATTAGTTTTCTTGGGATTTCTGGCATGCTATCCTCTTTTTTTCTACAGTAAATACTGACGCAAAGTAATTGTTCAACATGTCTGCCATTTCCGCATTGTCAAAGACAACATCTACTTTCAGTTTTTAAGGGGCCAACACTGCTCCTGACCACCCTCTTTTTTCCTAATATAACTCTAAAAGTTCTTTGTATTGGTTTTGATATCCCTTGCAAGTTTCTTTTCATATTCTCTTTTTGTAGCTCTTACTATCTGTTTATTGACCCTTTGTTGATCTTTGTATCTTTCCCATTCGCCAGGATCTGTGCCATTTTTTGCCTTTTTGTATGCCCTTTCCTTATATCTTATACTGTCCCTTACCTCTTTAGTTGTCCATGACTTTTTTTGGCAAGTAGAGTTCTTGCCCCTTGGGTTTAAACTGATTCTGTATCACATTAAATGTTTCTTTAAACATTTCTCACTGATCATCAGTTGTTTTACCCATTAACAGATTTGCCCAGTTTACTGTGGACAGTCTCTGTCTCATCTCATTGAAGTCGGCCTTGCCCAAGTCTAGAATCTTAGCAGCTGATTCACTTTTTTCCCTTTCAAACATTACGTTGAACTCAATCATGTTATGATCACTAATGGATAGATGTTCACGCACATTTAAGCTGTTAACCAAATCTGGTTCATTACTCATTACTAAATCTAATATGGCTTGCCCCCTTGTTGCCTCTAGGACATACTGCTGTAGAAAACTATCCCGGACACCTTCAAGAAATTCACTACCTTTCTGACAGTTGCTAGTCTGCTTTTCCCAATCTATGTGACGGTTAAAGTCCCCCATTAAGACCACTATGCCTTTGTTACACGCTTGTCTAATCTCTGCATTTATACAATCTAGCACTTCAGAGCTGCTGCCAGGGGTCCTATACACAACTCCCACTGTAGTCTTAGATCCTTTCCTATTTCTCAATTCAACTCATAAGATCTCTGTTGGCTGCTTACCCCTCATTATATCCTCCTTTATCATTGAAGTGATTTCATCTCTAATCAATAAGGCTACTTCTTCCCCTCTTCCATTTTCCCTATCTCTCCTGTAGACCTTATAACCTGGTATAATTAGTTCCCAATCCTGACCATCCTGCAGCCAAGTCTCAGTAATAGCTATCATGTCATACCCTCCAATTTGAATTTGAACCTGTAGTTCATTTAATTTATTCCTTATACTCCGTGCATTTGTATATAGAACTCTTAGTTGGGCCACACACCCTAGCCTGACCTTCAGCTTTGATGCTGGGTTAATCGCCTTACGCCTTCTAGTTTTTATTTTATCTGTCGTGCCTAAAGTACACTTTCTTTCCGCTGCTCTACGCTTTTCCCTTTCACTTGTTCTTGAACAACTGTTTGTACTATTTGTATTGTAGATTTCCCCTGGGTCTTCCCCTCTCTTGCTGCTCTCAACTTTATTCCCTTCTGACTCCCCGTTCAGGTTCCCATCCCCCTGCCGCTCTAGTTTAAACCTTCCCCAACAGCACTAGCAAACACCCTCGCGAGGACATTGGTCCTGGTCCTGCTCGGGTGTAACCCGTCCCGCTTGTACAGGTCCCACCTTCCCCAGAATCGGTCCCAATGTCCCAGAAATCTAAATCCCTCCCTCCTACACCATCCCTGCAGCAACGCATTCATCCTGTCTATTCTCACTAGCACGTGGCACTGGTAGTGATCCTGAGATCACTACCTTTGAAGTCCTGCTTTATAATTTATCTCCTAACTCCTTAAATTCACCTTGTAAATTAACCTGGTATAATTAGTTCCCAATCCTGACCATCCTGCAGCCAAGTCTCAGTAATAGCTATCATGTCATACCCTCCAATTTGAATTTGAACCTGTAGTTCATTTAATTTATTCCTTATACTCCGTGCATTTGTATATAGAACTCTTAGTTGGGCCACACACCCTAGCCTGACCTTCAGCTTTGATGCTGGGTTAATCGCCTTACGCCTTCTAGTTTTTATTTTATCTGTCGTGCCTAAAGTACACTTTCTTTCCGCTGCTCTACGCTTTTCCCTTTCACTTGTTCTTGAACAACTGTTTGTACTATTTGTATTGTAGATTTCCCCTGGGTCTTCCCCTCTCTTGCTGCTCTCAACTTTATTCCCTTCTGACTCCCCGTTCAGGTTCCCATCCCCCTGCCGCTCTAGTTTAAACCTTCCCCAACAGCACTAGCAAACACCCTCGCGAGGACATTGGTCCTGGTCCTGCTCGGGTGTAACCCGTCCCGCTTGTACAGGTCCCACCTTCCCCAGAATCGGTCCCAATGTCCCAGAAATCTAAATCCCTCCCTCCTACACCATCCCTGCAGCAACGCATTCATCCTGTCTATTCTCACTAGCACGTGGCACTGGTAGTGATCCTGAGATCACTACCTTTGAAGTCCTGCTTTATAATTTATCTCCTAACTCCTTAAATTCACCTTGTAAATTAACCTGGTATAATTAGTTCCCAATCCTGACCATCCTGCAGCCATGTCTCAGTAATAGCTATCATGTCATACCCTCCAATTTGAATTTGAACCTGTAGTTCATTTAATTTGTTCCTTATACTCTGTGCATTTGTATATAGAACTCTTAGTTGAGCCACACACCCTAGCCTGACCTTCAGCTTTGATGCTGGGTTAATCGTTTTACGCCTTCTAGTTTTCACTTTATCTTGCTCACCATTCAACCAAGTTCAGCTAAATGCCTATTGTCATAAGAACATAAGAACATGAGATAGGAGCAGGAGTAGGCCATTTGGCCCTTCGAGCCTGCTCCACCATTCAATGAGATCATGGCTGATCTGATTCTGGCCTCAACTCCACTTTCCTGCCTGTTCCCCATATCCTTTGACTCCCTTGCTGATCAAAAATTTGTCTAACTCAGCCTTGAATATATTCAGTGACTCAGCCTGCACCACTCTTTGGGAGCAAAAAATTCCAAAGGTTCACAAACCTCAGAAGAAATTTCTCCTCATCTCTGTCTTAAATGGGCGACCCCTTATTCTGAGACTATGCCCCCTAGTTCTAGATTCCCCTATGAGAGGAAACGTCCTTTCAACATTTACCCTGTCAAGTCCCCTCACAATCTTATGTTTCAATAAGATCTCCTCATTCTTCTAAACTCCAGTGAGTATAGGCCCAACCTGCTCAATCTTTCCTCATCAGAAAACTTTTCCATGCCTGGAATCAACCTAGTGAACCTTCTCTGAATTGTCTCCAATAAAAGTTGATCCTTCCTTAAATAAGGGGACCAAAACTGTATCCAGTACTCTAGGTGTGGTCTCACCAGCACCCTGTACAGTTGTAGCAAGACTTCCCTGCTTTTATATTCCATTTCCCCTTGAAATAAAGGCCAATATTCATTTGCCTTCCCAATTACCTGGTGCATCTGTGTGCTAACGTTTTGTGTTTCATGTACAAGGACACCCAAATCCCTCTACCGCAGCATTGTGTAGTCTTTCTCCATTTATATAATTTGTTTTTTTTAATTCATCCTACCAAAGTGGGTGACTTCACATTTTCCCCACATTATACTCAATCTGCCATCTTCTTGCCCACTCACTTAACCTGCTCTATATCCTTTTGCAGACACTTTGTCCTCCTCAAACTTACTTTTCCACCTATCTTTGTATCATCAGCAAATTTGGCCACAATACACTCGCTTCCTTCATCCAAGTCATTGATATAGATTGTAAATAGTTGAGGCCCCTGCACTAATCCCTGCGGGACCCCACTAGTTACAGGTTGCCATCCTGAAAATGACCCCTTTATCCTGACTTCCTGTTAGTCAGCCAATCCTCTATCCATGCCAGTATATTACCCCCAACACCATGAGCTCTTGCCTTGTGTAACAACCTTTTATGTGGCACCTTATCGAATGCCTTTTGGAAATCCAAATGCACTACATCTACTGGTTCCCCTTTATCCACCCTGCTCGTTACTTCCTCAAGGAACTCTAATAAATTTGTCAAACAATATTTCCCTTTCATAAAACCATGTTGACGCTCCTTGATTTTATTTTGAGTTTCTAAATGTCCTGCTACTACTTCCTTAATAATTGATTCTAGCATTGTCAGTGCACTATGTTGTCAGTGCAACTCCTGATCCCCCACTTGGGTGCTCACAGCTGGAGTGACTTACCAATTTGTTTTACATATTCTTAAAGCTTTGCAAAGTACCTGAGCTCTATTTGCTTCTCATCTGGTTTAGCTGAAATGATACAACATATACCTAGCAGGCAGTACTCAATGCCAGTTTAAACCAGTTAGTTCCTTCTGGTCTCTTTCCATTATCAGAAATCTATAAACTTATGAACTAAATCTAAAGAATACTCACCACTGAATTCCCATTCAAAACCATCCCTTTGCTCTTCACTCGGGTGCTCAGCTTTGAGACTCACTTCCTATTCTTAAGAATGTAGTCTTTTGCACTGGGCACATGAAGGAGGGAGTAACCTACTGAAAAACTCTGTTACTGGGACACGTGTCATTAACATAACCTGACCTTTTATCAAACATTCCTTTTTTTTTACATGCTCCCAGCAATGGTACTCTACAATCTATATGGATGCATGTATTAGCCATTTGCCCATCTAATTTGACATTTACCCACTTTCATCTCCATCTTGCTTTAGTGGCAATGCCATAGCCCTCATCCTTTTTTGAGGGATGTAGATAGTGATCTGTTCTGTGACCATTTGAGTCCTATTCTGTAAATTCACTCCATGTTTGTAAGGCAGTTGCTAAAGTTCTATTTAATTATTCTGGCTGTTCAAAATGGGATTTGCTATCAGTTGTGTGATGTTTTAATAGAAACATAGAAAATAGGAGCAGGAGTAGGCCATTCGGCCCTTCGAGACTGCTCTACCATTCAATACGATCATGGCTGATCCTCTATCTCAATACCATGTTCCCACTCTCTCCCCATACCCCTTGATGCCTTTTTGTGTCGTGAAATCTATCTAGCTCCTTACATGTATTCAGTGACATGGCCTCCACAGCCTTCTGAGGTAGAGAATTCCACAGGTTCACCACCCTCTGAAGAAATTTCTCCTCATCTCAGTCCTAAATGTCCTACCCCGTATCCTGATACTGACCCCTCGTTCTGGACCCCCCCCCCCCAGCCAGGGGAAACATCCTCCCTGCATTCAGTCTGTCTAGCCCTGTCAGAATTTTATATGTTTCAATGAGATCCCCTCTCTTCTAAACTAGAGTGAATGCAAGCTGAGTCGACTCAATTTCTCCTCATACAACGGCCCTGCCATCCCAGGAATCAGTCTTGTGAACTTTTGCTGCACTCCCTCTATGGCAAGTATATCCTTTCTTGGGTAAGGAGACCAAAACTGCACACAATACTCCAGGTGTGGTCTCACCAAGGCCCTGTATAACTGCAGTAAGACATCCTTGCTCCTATACTCAAATCCTCATGCAAGGAAGGCCAGCATACCATTTGCGTTCCTAACTGCTTGCTGCACCTGCATGTTTGCTTTCAGTGACTGGTGTACAAGGACACCCAGGTCCCTTTGTACGTCGACATTCCCCAATCTATCACCATTTAAATAATACTCTGCCTTTCTGTTTTTCCTTCCGAAGTGGGTAACTTCACATTTATCCACATCTGCCATGTATTTGCCCTCTCACTCAACTTGTCTAAATCACCTTGAAGCCTCTTTGCATCCTCCTCACAACTCATGATCCCACCTAATTTTGTGTCATCAGCAAACTTGGAAATATTACATTTTGTTCCCTCATCCAAATCATTGATATACATTGTAAATAGCTGGGGCCCAAGCACTGATCCCTGCGGTACCTCACTAGTCACTGTCTGCCACCCCAAAAAAGACCCATTTATTCCTACTCTGTTTCCTGTCTGTTAACCAATTTTCAATTCATGCCAGTATATTACCACCAATCCCTTGTGCTTTAATTTTGCACACTAACCTCTTATGTGGCACTTTATCAAAGGCCTTCTGAAAATCCAAATAAACCACATCCACTGGTTCTCCCTTATCTATTCTACTAGTTACATCCTCAAAAAAAAACTCCAGTAGGTCTGTCAAACATGATTTCCCTTTCATAAATCCATGTTGACTTTGTCCAATCTTGTTGCTATTTTCTAAGTGTCCTGTTATCACATCCTGTAATGTTTGCTACTTAGGTAATCAGTGCAGTTGGTGATGAAGTAAACAATATAGATGTGCAGTCACTTGATCCACATGCTCTTCAGGGTATTCAGTTGCTAGTGGTAAGCCTCTTTCTTCCTTACCTCTTGTATCTGTGAGTTGTTTTGTGAATTATGAAGGTGAATACCTAGCCAATGGCACTGGAAAGGTTTTTTTCAAGATCCTTTTTTAATATCTACTTGTGTGCACCATTTCAAACCAAGGAGGAAGCAGATGACCTGTTCTGACCTAAATATTACTTTCACCAGCCATTAAAGTGATGAGTTCAGTCTTTCACTTAAGTTCTTAAGAGCAGTCGACCTGCAGTGAGTCTACAGCCTACAATGGCCAAGGGTGCAGTCTGATTAGTCATACAACATAATTCACGTTTCATCCCATCTGACATTGTCACTGGTGACCTTTCCTACTCTGTTACCCCAAGTCCATAAATACTGGCCTGTGCTACATATTTAGCAAGAAGGGAGATACTGGTCACAGGAAGGAGAGCTGAGAGCATATTG
This sequence comes from Heptranchias perlo, assembly GCF_035084215.1. NCBI lineage: Eukaryota > Metazoa > Chordata > Chondrichthyes > Hexanchiformes > Hexanchidae > Heptranchias > Heptranchias perlo. The sequence continues at coordinate 35,294,383 of NC_090340.1, read as the reverse complement.
GAAATGGAATGGACAAGAGGGATTACTTTGGAAAAAGGATCTGACTGAAGCTAGGCTGCTTCAAAAACTAACTTGTAGGGCCTACCTGAATTTGACTTAATGGGTAAATCCATCAAGACATACAGATTAGGATCTGATTTTTAACTGATCACATGAATTTATATTGGGGATGACCTTTGTCCCTGGTTTGGCAGGTAGGAGTGAAAGAGTTCATGATTTCTATCTGCTAAACCATGTTGAAGGTTTGGATTAGGCTTGATTGTGGGTTTTCTTCCCCCTCCCCCCAGTATTTATGCCTCCGCAGGGCCCAATGAATTGCTCAGGTGTAAAGAGCCACTAGTTAAGGAGGGCTAATGCCAATTTAATCCTAACTTGATTTGAGCTTTGTAAGGGGTGAATCTGATGTCTTGTATTATTTTTATCTGAAATGTTCCTTTTTCCCTTTGGGGGAGAAAACAAGAGAGAAAGCCCTGACTACCCTTTTTATTGCCTGCAAAGATAAATTTAAAGATAAAGTAAGTTCATTATATTCAAACTAAAATAATTTATATAGTGCCTTTTGTATTTGTAATCAGACAGAAATCGACACCGAGCCACAGAAGGAAATATTAGGGGTGACTAAAGGTTGGTCTAAGATTAGTTTTTGAGGAGAGGGCAGTTGAGTCGGGATGGAATTCTAGTCCTTAGGGGCTAGACAGCTGAAGGCATGACTACCAATGGAGGGACAGGGTGTACAAGAGGGGGCAAAGGGAGGGGTGGGATGTACAAGAGGCTGGAATCAGAGGCACAATTCTGAGGGTTTCAGGGCTGGAGATGGGAGGAGCCAAGGACCATTAAGGGGACAAATTTGAAATGGGTTAAAGTTTTTTTTTGTGATCAATGTCTGGAATAATCCTTAGGTAAGCTCATAGAGTCAAAGCATCATAGGATGTGTGAACACATTAAAATGGACAGAAGAGGACCAGCTGGTCCATCAGGTCTGTCCTATTCAGTTATGTTGCAACTAAGAATCATGACTTTTTTTTAATGCTCCCTATTCACAAGAAGCCATATGATCTCCTGGGAGAGGCAAAAAAATAAAGTCTGGGAAATTTCTCTCCTGAAGGCACTCAAAAACGAGTTCCAGGAGATAAGTGACCATGAGGTACATCACCCAATTTACTTTTGTCCATAACTATCAGCTGCCTTTTAAATGTTTGCAGCAAATCTGTATGCATTGCACAAGATGGCAACTTATTTACAAAGGTTTATCACCCTCTGAAAAGAAAAACCTTCTGACACCCTAACCTAGTGCTATGCTTGCATAACTTGTACATGTCCTCATGTCGTAACCTATCTAATTCAAATAATCTATCCACACAGGCAGTCTGGTCTCTTCATTTTAAATACTTGGGTCTATGCTTTCAGTGAAAAGACCCAGCTCTCTCAGCCTATTGTGGTGATTAAGGGTTTTTAATCTAAAATAGAGTAGCCCTCTAAGCCTTTTTCCAGGACCTCTATCTCCCAGTCAAGTGACAAAAACTGGACACTATTTTAGATGATGCCCAACCAAGGTCTTGTACAAGGACACTATGGTGCTTTTTGTTTTCTATTGCATTGTCCTAACTGTACTCCCTACTATATTTGCTTTCATTACAGCCTCACGGCATGAATTAGCCACATGAACCTAGAGACTTGTGTACTGTAACACCCAGGTCTCTTTCAATTCATTCACTATAACACACCCAGGTCTCTTTCATGCTCACAGTCTTCAGTTCAGAAGCCAGCAAAGTATACACTTGCTTAGCATTAGCCCTAGCCACATGTGTAACATTGGCATTTAATTTAGATAAATGTAGATGCAGGCCTAGTCCCCCAATTACATTGCTAAGTAAAATTCTAGGAGTTTCAAGGGTCTTGATGGGCCTTTTTTCCCCCCCTAATGTTCAATGTAAACATGAAAGGAAACCTGATGGAGTTGAGCTTTCTTCTAACTTTTTTTTTCTCTCTCCTCTCTAGACTCGATTAACAGCCTTGTGTGAAAAGGCCCAAGATCGTTCAATACATGCCAACAGCATATGAAGAATTTCTGTGGTCATATTTTTGATTTTAAAAGCTTTTTTTTTAGAATTTATATTCCTCCATTAAAGTTTTTCTTACTCATCTGTTCTGAATTCAGGGCACTTTACTATTAAACCCATTTAAACTTTTAAAGTGTATATAATCTTTTGACTACAAGTTTGCATAATTGTTCATCTATTGGAAAACTGGCTTGATGAAATGTCAACTCAATTTGGAGGTTTAAAACCAGTGCATCCTTCACTGGAAGGAATTTGAGCAAGTGTCACAAATAAAATTACTTTAAAATGTAAATAACCCAAGATTTGCAGCCATCTACCCCTGTACTTTGGGCTGGACCCATTTCTGTCCTTGGAGGTAGGAGGCAGGAATTGGCCAAAATTTGGAAAGATCAAAGATGACTTTCTTTACCCTACCTTTTTGTTTGGCATTTTCTTGTTTGCACAAATATTGTGCCCACAGTCCCATGGAGAGCAATGTTCAGACAGATGGAGAATGTTTGTGAGTTGGTCTAATGCAGTCTTAGTACTGGTGGGTGTGGTGGAAGCTGGATTGGAGGTCAACTATTTAGGCAAGGTAAGAAACAAAGCAAATAGGATGCTGAATTACATTGCCATTTCAGAACCTGAGAATTTGAATTCATCTATCAAAGCAACACAGTCCTCTAGTATTTCTGGTTACCCAACAAGCCATCTCAATGTGGATCTCTTAGAGCTATAAGATAGTCAACAAGAGCAAAAGTAAACCTGATTCAATACTATCTCTGCATCATCCTCAGACCCTGGAATTTCCTGTCCCACCACCCTGTTTCTCACCACCACCCCTTCTTTCCCACCCCCACCAAACTATTTTATACAACAAAATGCTATCTACTTCCCTTACACCTTTGTACCACCCGCACAATACAATGAAACTTCATCATCCACCCCTTTTGCTGTTCCACTGCCACCTCCCTCTCCTTTCTCCACCACCCCCCCCTTCCCAACCCAACATTCTACACACTTCTGCCCTACTTCCAAAAACATCTCCAGCATCTTCCTTTGGAGATCTCAAAATCACAATGGGTAAACATTCCATTAATGTGGTAAATTAAATGTTATTATAAATAATGGCCCTTATATATGTTCCATAGCATAATGTCTGACTTGTGGTCAGCAATACTCCACGAGCGAACCTACTAGCTTAAGAATGGGCGAATAGGACTTAGTACGTGATCAAACGTATGCGGCAGAGAAAGTAGTCTCAACCTTTAAAAAATATTCTGCTTTTCTGTTCCTACCAAAGTGGATAATTTCACATTTCATATTATACTCCATCTGCCGCCACCTTGCCCACTTACTTAATCTGTCTATCCCTATACAGCCTCTTTGCTTCCTCCTTGCAGCTTACTTTTGATTGTAAACAACTGAGGCCCAAGCTCTGATCCTTGCTGCACCCCATTAGTGCCAACCTGAAAATGACCCATTTACCCAATCCTCAATCCATGCTAATATATTACCCCCCAATCCTACAAGCCCTAAACTTATGTAACCTCTTGTGTGGCACCTTATCAAATGCCTTTTGAAAATCAAAATACACTACATCCACTGGTTACCTTATCTACCCAGCTAGTTACACTGTCAAAAAACTCTAATAGATTTATCACTATTTCCTTTTAATAAAATTGTGTTGAATCGGCCTGATCATATTATGATTTTCTAAGTTCCCTGTTACTACATTCTTGATAGATTCTACTACTAGCCTACTACTGTCAGGCTAACTGGCCTATAGTTCTGTTTTCACTCTCCTTTCTTGAATAGCAGGGTTACATTTGCTACCTTCCAATCCACAGGGACCATTCTGGAAGCTCAAAACCAATGCATCCACTATCTCTGCAGCCACCTCTTTTAAAACCCTAGGATGTAGGCCAAGTCAAGGGGATGTCAGCTTTTAGTTCCATTAATTTCTCTAGTACTTTTTCTTTACTAAGTTTCTCACTCATTAGACCCTCGATTTCCCACTATTTTGTTTTTTTTGTGTCTTCTACTGTGAAGACAGATACAAAATATTTCTTTAACATACCTGCCATGTCCTTATTCCCTATTATAATTTTTCCTGGCTCTGCCTCTAAAGGACCCATGTTCACTTTCACTAATCTCTTCCTTTTTACACACTTGTAGAAGCTCTTACAATCTTTTTAAAGTATGAATTATTTCTTTAAATGTTTAGCTTTAATCTAGCTCTATAAAAGCAGAGAGAGCAATACTAACAATTGTTACTGAATTGCCTGTGCCAAGTTTTTTTTTAAATGTATGTTTGTACACAAAATATGTAAGTGTGCAGTATATTCAAGCTGTTAAAGCAGCTATTCATGAATTTGCTTTTCTAACCTTGAAGTGTTCATTAAACAGATTTTTCCAATATTACCTAATTCAAATGCTTGTAGCACTATCTGAATTAAGTCTGCAAAATTGCTGGTCAGCACTGCAAGGGAGAACTTGTTTAATCTAAAAGTTAGTAACTGTTGATTACCATTTTGGCTGGAAAGCTATATTTAGGTTTCAATCTTCAGCTATTATTTTGAATGAATTTGCTTATGCCACAAGCCTCTAGCCAGAAAACAAATATTTTATCAGCCACCTTAATTACATAAGACTACAGCATCAGCATTTGTTTACACAAGATTGATGAATCTTACTATGATGTTACAGATCTTTTAAGACTACTGCCAGTATCTGTTTACTATGGCCCCAGTAATGACAATGAGGGGCATAAGATAAAGCTCAGGAAAGAGAATGGGAAAGCAATAGATCAGATATAACTACTTAATAAAGGTGATCATTTGGAACGGATGAGCCAGTAACTTTAAAAGGGAAGTGAATACACATTTGGTGAGAAAACCAATTGAAAGATATGGGTAGTGAGCTGTGCAGTTCATCTATAGTTATTCTATTTTGAACGCTCTGTACAGGACTGGAAACATTTCTGTATAAAGATGCCTCTGACCTTTTTCCTCATGTAGACTATATACTTTTAATAATTTAATAGCTAATTTACCAATACTGTATGAAGACAAAAAACATCTTTACTGATAGCCTAAGATGCTTAACATGATGCTAAGGTCTTTCCATTGCTTCAAAGCTACACCAATTTACAAATTAGTGGTACTATTGTCACACAAGCACCAACACCCCCTCCCCCCCAAACCAAAGCAATATTGGGTGACAGATTTTAACCCCTTATGAACTGCAGAAATTAGCTTTTTTAAAAAAAAATCTTGTAACAGGCAAAATCCAATCTACCATGCCCATAAAGTACCTTCACTCTTCTGATTATTTTCATTCTTTAAACTTGAGCATTTGTAGGAAAGAATTTGTTTTTATATAGCACCTTATATAATGCTAAATTCCAATATTCAAATATTAAAGCTGTAAGTGGTATAGCAACTTCTGATTATTTACACTGTTGTCCATATTCACACTTCAACAGTCTAGTCATTTTCTTTAAAATCAACTGGTACATTATAAAGTACTCAGCACAAAATAATTTGCACTTAATGGGAAGTTGGTACCACTGGCATCAATATCTGGTGCCATACAAATGATCAGGGGAAAATACAAACAGAAAAACAGGGTCACAAGGAGAGACTTTTATGGATTGAATTTGCAAATTCTCTCCATGTAATTTTCACAAGGTTCAACAGTAGGCATATATGGATTCTCAAAAGCTGTAGGACCCTGACTAATTCTACAGTACCACCAACACTAGCCTTAACAGTGTTAACTTGGACTATCCTAGCATCAATAAAGTAAGCACATACATTAAATATTTCTGCATCAAATGAGTTAAAAATATTCTCATACTTGTGTTTTAATTCCTTTCATGGCCTCAATCCTACCCATCACTGTAACCTCCCCAATCCTACAATTCTCCCCAAAATTGAGTTCTTCCAATTCTGACCTTATGTATCCCCACCCTCTTTAGCCAGCCACTGGCAGCTGTACCTTGTCATCTAAGTTCCACTCCATAAACCCCTCTGCATCTCCATTGTTCTCACCTCATTGTCATTACTGGGGCTATAGTAAAAGTTACTCAGGGTTCAACTTAGAATAAATACACAAGGAAAAGCTGAGCAGGACCTTACTGTGAGGATCTTCAAAACTATTGACAAGGATACAGTGCCTTGATCTAACTGAATGGCAGAACAGGCTTGAGGTGCTGAATCTTGTTCCTATCTTCCTCAAAAGCCACCTCTGATAAACCTTTGTCACTCCTCCTTTGACAGTCAATGTTTTTCTTTTTTACACCATTAAAGGCCCTTGTGTTGTTAAAAGTACCATACAAATACAAGTTGTTATGGTTGTGCAGTTGTAGATATTTGATCTTGGTATAGAGGTTTTAAAGATATTTGCCATGTTGCCATCAACTACATTTTGCATGTTTTTAAAAGAACTGTGGCTCCAAAGATTCAAATCAAATATTCACAGCCACTGTGCCAATAAAAATAACTGCCCATCCATATCTTGTACTTGATTCCTATTACTGGGCAACATTTGTTTGCATCCACAATGACCACCACTGCAGACTCCAATCTATACAAATTTCATACTGGTAGCTTTTGCTACACATACTTAGAAGACTACACAGTATTTTCAGCAAATGGCTGTCACATGTGTCATAGTTAAACAAAAGTCTTCTCCAAAATTCTTAAAACAGCCAAATATTTAACAGTGCATACAAATGATTGTAAATTTTTCAAAACTTTTAATTTGAACAAACATTTTAACAGATGACTCAATTTTGGACTTCAGAAATAACTACTTACAGTTTGAGTATGAAAAAAAACATTTTAAATCAGTGTTACAATACAGAATGGTCCAAAGGCTTTGCCAGAATTTAAGGCAATTGGGGAGAGAGGGGGGGGGGGCATGGGGGAGCAAAAAAACAACTTTGCCCAAGCTTGATAATGCAAACAGAAGCAGGCCTGCTTGCAAGCACGGGTTCAAAGTAAAAAAAATGTTGCACTGTTGCCATTTGAATTTATTACTTAACAACCACAGAACTCAAGATTCTAGAAAAGAACCTTATAACCACATTATCTGTTATTTTGCTTGTAACTTTTTTTGAAGCTCTAGAAAACTTATAGATGTAGCTCCACTGGGGTTAGCATGCAGCTGTTGAGATGTGCACACCACTAAATTCTTTATTTCTACTTATGTTAGCAGCTCATGTGATTTCAGCCCATACATCAAGTGTACACAAATAAGGGCCATACAACATCAGGAAAACATTTTTAAAATGGTGGCAGAAAGAAAGCAAAGAATTTACAGAAACTTCTTAAAAAAGCAGAGATACAAGGACAGACAAAATTTGTGATACCAGTTTAATTATCACCAGCTGCTCCCCTGCATAGGTCTCAAAGAATTGAGCACCTCACACTGTGCCATGGTTAGTTTACTTTAAATTATACATTCGGTAAATATAATTAAAAGTTACATATACAGCAAAGAGATGTCCATCACAGTTCCTCTGGATTGAGTTGTGACAAAGTCCAGTTTGGCTCTTAGCAAAACCAGATGAAACCTGAAAATATCCAAAACTGAACTGAACATGGTTTGCAAGTGTTTTATCAGTTTACTGATGGGCACACTGTACACCAGGGCCAGTGTGGTGGCCACTTTCATCATCAGAGCTATCATTGTAGGCTTCCCGTCGGTGTCCTCCTGCGGAGCCACGGGTGTTATCGAACTCCTGCAGATCAACCTCCTCAATGTCACCAATCACGTCAGGAACTTCGGGCCTGGCTGGGAGTAGATCTTCTAGTTCCTGAAGATGACAAACGTATCAATTTTGCATATGCATTTTTAGTTACATGTTAGAAACCAATATCACATTTAACATGGAGATAAAAATAAAACTTTTAAAATCCTCCTAGTTTAGTGGAGTATTAGATGTTTCATTACTACAATTTTTCAAGTGCTAGATACCAAAAATATCTTGACTGACAAAATGGAGCCACCAAACAAGTCAAATAAGGATTGGAACTTTCCACTTACACCTATTTTTTCAGGGCTAATCCAATTATGCTCAGGGAACTGAACATCAAACTTGATGTATAAGTCGCCTTTTTCAAATGGATTACGATACTGTGGCATTCCTTCACCTTTAACAACACGAACACAACCTATTGAAGAAATAAAATGCAAATATAAGGCTGGCCCTTTGTCAACTAAATGCAAGATACAACCTAAAAGGCACGATTCCTAAAATTCAGATATTTGTAATGTTGAGATCTACTGCAGTGGTTTTACTCAGTACCAACAGTATAATAGTGAAATGTTTATTAAAAAAATTGCACTTCAAAAGGACCCATCAGTACTGCAAATACTTTTTCAATTGTATGGAGGTTATGCAGTCAAAAAATGGGTCCAGATGCCTGCCTAACAAGAATCAAGAATACAGGCAAGAAAGCTCATTAGTTGCAGATGGGATCAGAGCTAGACTCAATTTAAGTATTCGCATAGTTCAGTCATCAAGACCCCCTCACCCCACCACCTAATTTTCTCCCATTCTTTCCTGAAGATGTCGACTCATCTCAGGATACAGCACCACTGGCACCGAACCAGTAATTTTTCACATGCCACCCTAGACGGTAAGTGCACAGGAGGGTATTTAATTCAGAGAATCAGCTAACCCTCACAACTATGTTTGTTCTTAAAAAGCTGTTTGGTACTATGCATGAGGTACAACACTCAAGTGGAAGGTTAACACTGACACAGGCTGGTAGGACCAATGGCTGGTTTCCATGTTGTAACTTTAGGTAGGAAGAAAATCCCACTTACAAATCATCTATTTTTAATCCCAATTATATGCTAGAAAATGCTGTAAACTGCATTCTAATTTTAAACAATTTATACTGGTTGAATAGATTTGCAAACAGAAAATATTTGACAACTTTCACACCATTATCATCCATTACCTGGTTCAATAACTTTTCCTGGAGGATACTTCACAACAATCTGCCGCCCATCCAAATGTTGGAATGTGAACTGAAAGCCACAGAGTGCCTCAACAAGACCAATTTTGTGGGTCATGTGCAAGTCATTTGCCTCTCTTTGGAACATCTAGGAATAAATAAAAAGTTATATGCAATGTCTTGAGTGGTCCAGTGCACCAAGTTTAACTTCCATTTTAAAGAGCATAAAAATGTGAGAAACTAAACAGGTAAAGCATCAGTGCTCTGTCTTGAGTATGGTGCACTATGACACTCAGTGTACTCCGACTGCACTCCATGCGATTTTTCTAGGTAATCAGGTAAAACAAAAAAAAAGTATCTAAACCAAATGCAAGTTTCCATTAGTTACAACGGGCAGAATATTAGGCTGCCCATTTATTTAACAGTAGTTGCAGCATCACTACTTCAGCAGTTTTGTCTCTTAATCCAAATCTTTATTTAGTAATCTGTGGTTTGCGCTCAGTTTGTGACTAAACATTTTACACAGTTGTTCAGCTGATTAACCATTTACTTCGGTCATTCAGAGATCATTGACTGCCTTCCTTTTGTTTTAAAAAAAATTGTATTGGGTTCCCAAGAAAATACATTCACATTCTATAAAGTGATGACATACATTTTATGAAGCTATTACAGTATCACATTCTATGAAGTCAATGTACAATTAAAAAGTACAGTCACATATTTTGTAAGAGTGCACATTCACAAACATAGTTTAAGTCACTGCGCATCCTGACTTTCTCCTGTAGGCACCATACAAGTATCGCCTCAGCAGGCGGCTGATACTGGACACAATACGGTTTGGGGGACAGAGAAAAGATTCCTCGTTTGGCCCCGGAGATTTCTTTTGAGCGGGAATGGTGGGGGCCTTGTATTGTAGCGGTCGTGCTGCTTGAGGTCGGTGCCCTTCATGATCAATTGGTGAGCTGCTGTGCTTTAGGGTAGTTTGTATTGACTCAGTTTTCAAGAACAGACTGCTTGCTAGTTGCTCAGTTCCAGAGACCAAACATCACCCCTTCGGAGTAGCAGATGTCCCTGAATTTGCAAAGGGCTTGGTGGGGCTACACTCCGCCAGAGGGGTTTGCAACATCTTGCAGCTAGTAATGAGAGCCACACTGGTCTGCTTGCTACAGGGGCTTTTCTCTCCAATGGGCACAATCAGCAAAATCAAAGAAAACCCAAAGATGTTTTATAAATACATAAAGAGCAAGAGGATAACTAAGGAAAGAGTAGGGCCTATTAGAGACCAAAAAGGTAAACTACTTGTGGAGGCGGAAGATGTGGGTATGGTTCTTGATGAATACTTTGCATCTGTCTTCACAAAGCAGAGAGATGATGCAGGGATTGAAGTCAAGGAGGAATGTGAAATATTGGATGGGATAAATAGAGAGGAAGTATTAAGGGGATTAACAGCTTTGAAAGTGGATAAATCACCAGGGCCGGATGAAATGTACCCCAGGCCACTAAAAAAAGCCAGGGAGGAAATAGTGGAAGCTTTAACAATCATTTTCCAAGCTTCACTGGATACAGGTGTAGTGCCGGAGGACTGCTAACGTTGTACCGTTATTTTAAAAAGGAAGCAAAGGATAGACCAAGTAATTACAGGCCAGTCAGCATAATCTCGGTGGTGGGCAAATCATTCCTCAGCCGGCGCAGACACAATGGGCCGAATGGCCTCCTTCTGTGCCGTAAATTTTCTATGAATCATTAGAAAGGCACGGACTAATCAAGGACAGTCAGCACGGATTTGTTAAGGGGAGGTCATGTCTGACTAACTTGATTGAATTTTTCAAGGTGACAACAAGGAGGACCGATGAGGGTAGCGCAATTGATGTAGTGTACCTGGATTTTAGCAGGGCTTTTGACAAGGTCCCACAGATTGGTCAAAAAAGTAATGGCCCATGGGATCCAAGGGAAGGTGGCAAATTGGATCCAAAATTGGCTCAGTGGCAGGAAGCAAAGGGTAATGGTCAACGGGTGTTTTTGCAACTGGAAGGCTGTTTCCAGTGGGGTGCCACAGGGCTCAGTACTAGGTCCTTTGTTTTTTGTGGTACACATTAATGATTTGGACTTAAACACAGGGGGCATGATTAAGAAATTTGAGGATGACACAAAGATAGGCCGTGTGGTTGATAGTGAGGAGGAAAGCTGTTGACTGCAGGAAGATATCAATGGACTGGTCAGATGGGCAGAAAAGTGGCAAATGAATACACAATAAATGGGAGGTGTAGAGGAAGTGAGGGACCTTGGAGTGCATGTCCACAGGTCCCTGAAGGTAGCAGGACAGGTAGATAAGGTGGTTAAAGAAAGCATATGGAATGCTTTGCTTTATTAGCCAAGGCATAGAATATAAAAGCAGGGATGTTATGCTGGAACAGTATAAAATCACTAGTTAGGCCACAGCTTGAGTACTACACAGAGTTCTGGTCACCACATTACAGGAAGGATGTAATTGCACTAGAGAAGGTGCAGAGGAGATTTATGAGGATGTTGCCAGGAATGGAGAATTTTAGCTATGACGACAGATTGGATAGGCTGGGGTTGTTTTCCTTGGAAGAGGAGTCCGAGGGGTGATTTGATTGAGGTGTACAAGATTATGAGGGGCCTAGATAGAGTGGATAGGAAGGACCTATTTCCCTTAGCGGAGGGGTCAATAACCAAGGAGCATAGATTTAGTGATTGGTAGAAGGATTAGAGCGGAAATGAGGAAAAAAATTTTCACCCAGAGGGTGGTGGGGGTCTGGAACTCACAGCCTGAGAGGGTGGTAGAGGCAGAAACCCTCAACTCATTTAGAAAGTACCTGGATGTGCATCTGAAGAGCCGTGACCTGCAGGGCCATGGACCAAATGCAGGAAAGCGGGATTAGGCGGGGTGACTTATTCCTCAGCCGGCGCAGACACAATGGGCCGAATGGCCTCCTTCTGTGCCGTAAATTTTCTATGAAGCTCAGAGCTGGGTCCCCTCAGACCGCAAGACAAACCACAGTCTTGGTGATCTCCTGGATTGCTGCCAGGATGGCTGCATGTGGGGTCGTAAACAGAATATGTGGAGGCAGGTGCCCGTCTGGCTGCAGCTCCTCCAACAATTGCCTGGTATAGAGGGGCATGGTATTTGCAATGTGAGTTTGCCTCCATAACTTTTGCTGCAGGTGCTCATGATGAAGCTCTGACTTCACAATTGTTGCTATTTCTCCTCCCCTGAATGGTCAGTCATATTCCCATGCTTTCTGTCCAATTCTTGGTCACAGAAGCAAGAACAGTACACAATGTGGAGATAAATCTGCTAGCAGCTGTTTGAGTGGAGGAAAGGTTCCAAGGGTTTGCCTCACGCTGAATTCTGCAAAGTATTGCAGGCATCTGGAGGTGGTGTTTCATCCGGCGATAGCGGTATTGGTCATGTTGATGAAATTCCCGACAGCTGGTGAAAGGGCATAATCTGGCCCTCATGGAGGGGCTGGCCTAATATGGTAATCTCTTCCACGTTCAAGGCTCTGTATCCAGCAGAGACAAGTCCTTCTTGGAGCTCTCCATTATGTCATATTGGGAAGAGGGTTGATAGCCTGTGCCTTCCTAAAGATCCTGGTCTGAGAGTGTTGCAGCAACAAAGGATTGCTACTGGCTCTCTTGTTCTCAGAGGGTGCACAAATAGTAGGTTGTACAGGCAGCCTTGGAGGAAAGGCTCTGGCTTCCAGAATCCCCAGCTACAGTTTATTTTGGACAGGGAAGCGACCACAATCACTTGGGTGTAAGCCAATCAGTAAATGTCTGGAATTTGGGAGACTGAGTCCTCCCTCTGCATTGGGTGCTGGAGGTGTTAGATGTGTATTCATAGCTCTGCTTGCCCAGAGGAACTTAGAAATATGACTGTTCAGGTCGTGGAATAGGTGGGCTGGTACCTTGTTGGGCAGCATCTTTAATCAGTATAAGGGGCAAATGAGAATGTTTATCTTTATCAAGAGCAATTTGGGTTGCTTGGTCGATCGGGTTGGGTGGGGAAGCAGAGTTCCTTTTGTGCAGGGTAGTGATTTATGGTGTGAAAAGTACACCAAGGTATCTTAAGCCAGGCTGTCACCATGCAAAGGCGCACCAAGAGGGACATCACCTATTTAAATGCAGTTTGAGTTTTTTTATAAAAAATTCGTTCATGGGATGTGGGCATCGTGATTAGAATCTCTCTTGTTGGAGATGGTCATTACCGGGCACTTGTCTGGCACAAATGTTACTTGCCACTTATCAGCCTAAACCTGGATGTTGTCCAGGTCTTGCTGCACACAGGCACGGACTGCTTCATTATCTGAGGGGTTGCGAATGGAACTGAACACTGTGCAATCATCAGCAAACATCCCCATTTCTGACCTTATGATGGAGGGAAGGTCATTGATGAAGCAGCTGAAGATGGTTGGGCCTAGGACATTGCCCTGAGGAACTACTGCAGCAATGTCTTGGGGCTGAGATGATTGGCCTCCAACAACCACTACCATCTTTCTTTGTGCTAGTTACAACTCCAGCCACTGGAGTGTTTTCCCCAATTCCCATTGACTTCAATTTTACTAGGGCTCCTTGGTGCCACACTCAGTCAAATGCTGCCTTGATGTCAAGGGCAGTCACTCTCACCTCACCTCTGGAATTCAGCTCTTTTGTCCATGTTTGGACCAAGGCTGTAATGAGGCCTGGAGCTGAGTGGTCCTGGCAGAATCCAAACTGAGCATCGGTGAGCAGGTTATTGGTGAGTAAGTGCCGCTTGATAGCACTGTCGACAACACCTTCCATCACTTTGCTGATGATTGAGAGTAGACGGATGGGGCGGTAATTGGCCGGATTGGATTTGTCCTGCTTTTTGCGGACAGGACATACCTGGGCAATTTTCCACATTGTCGGGTAGATGCCAGTGTTGTAGCTGTACTGGAACAGTTTGGCTAGAGGCGTGGCAAGTTCTGGAGCACAAGGCTTCAGCACTACAGTCGGGATGTTGTCGGGGCCCATAACCTCTGCTGTATCCAGTGCACTCAGCCATTTCTTGATATCACGTGGAGTGAATCCAATTGGCTGAAGACTGGCTTCTGAGATGGTGGGGATAGCGGGAGGAGGCAGAGATGGATCATGCACTCGGCATTTCTGGCTGAAGATGGTTGCAAATGCTTCAGCCTCGTCTTATGCACTCACGTGCTGGACTCGGCCATTATTGAGGATGAGGATGTTTACAGAGCCTCCTCCTCCCCCCATTAGTTGTTTAAACTGTCCACCACCATTCACGACTGGATGTGGCAAGACTGCAGAGCTTTGATGTGATCTGTTGGTTGTGGAATCGCTTAGCTCTGTCTCTAGCATGTTGCTTCCACTGTTTAGCATGCATGTAGTCCTGTAATGTAGTTGCATGTAGTTTTGTAATCCAAAAATCATCCAAATTCTTTGATTACAGAAGCGGAGGCTGATTGTAAAGTGGAAAAGAAGAAAATAAAACCAGTGCTCCAAACTCCAAAATGACCATGATATTTGACCTAACTGAAGAAAATGGAGCTAAATACAATCTGCTTTATAGATAATTTATGAATTTGTAAGGGATAAGGGAATAACATTTTACTCCAGTTAAAAACAAGTCACTGTCACTTCTTACTGTACATCAATTGATAGCAGCTTGCATGTACACAATCACTGACATCAAGCTCTAATTTATCTGAACCATAGCAGAGTTCTGAACCACTATAGTATATAATACAAGATGAGCTCCAAACATCTCATGCATAGTTTCAGGTTCACAAGTAATGTACTCCAAATAGTTACATTGTGTTTGACTTACTGTTGAATGCTTAATAAAAATAAGACTTCTTCCCTCCATTTCCAGTTTAAAAATGCAAGAGCTATAAATGACATCAAGATTCATCCAATATGTTTTCTCCCTACAGTGGGTTAGTTCACCTGACACCTGCTGAGCCACAGCAGCAATCTTTGAGTGATGAGAAACACATTATAAAAGTTAGGGTCATATTTATCAACCTGCAGTTAAGTCAAGTACCTCATGATCCTTCTCTTGTAGTACGAGGATAATATCACCAGGTTCCACACCAGGGGACTGGTCTGCTTCTCCACTGAATGTAATACGTTGCCCATGCTTCATGCCTTTATCTATGTGAACTTCTAGAATCTTCACTTCTTTTATCACCTTCTTTCCCTCACATTTCTTGCATCGATCCTTTTCATTAATAACTTCACCTGAAATATTCAAAAATTACAGTTCAAGTGGTAATATAGGATAAGCAAGCAAACTTTCAAAGGGTGCAAATTTAAAAAAAAGAGTGCCTCTATACAGTCTTTGTTCAGATAGTTTTAGGGATTTAATAA
Source organism: Heptranchias perlo (assembly GCF_035084215.1). Classification (NCBI taxonomy): domain Eukaryota; kingdom Metazoa; phylum Chordata; class Chondrichthyes; order Hexanchiformes; family Hexanchidae; genus Heptranchias; species Heptranchias perlo. Next base: position 35,278,995 of record NC_090340.1, on the reverse strand, counting down.
AGATCAGGCATAGAGAACGGGTGCAATGCAATGTGTGAGTAAAAGCACGTGCGCACAGGTTCTACAATCTGGTCAGTTCATGTTTAAGACTTAGTAAAGTTCATGTTTCTTTATAAAAAGAGACATAGCAACAGAACTCAATACAATAGGACTGAAATTATAAGGTGCTATGCACGGCATAGAGCCACTTTAGGGATGACTGTAGGTCAGATAGGGCGATAAAGCTGTAGGCCTAAATCTGCAACAGTGCTCACATTTAGTGAGGCTCTGTGCTGGAACTGTGCAATTTCTTCCTTAATATACTAGCAGATTTCCTATGGCATTGCTTGCAGGAAGAAACATACATTGCATATGAATAGGGGCATTACAACATGTAACTATTAGTTTGTTAAAATATAAATATATGTCTCACGAAGGTTTACTCTCAGGTCTATGCATTCAAGATTACTCCATTCAAAATTAATGGATACCATTTCAAATCTTTCAAATACTTGTATTGAATATGCAACGTTCAATACAAGTGTTAATTTAAAATCTCAACAATGGACAAAAATTTTGTAACCTAAACATGCGCCGATAATGTTTCATTTTTAAGACACCACCTTTTTTGTCACAAATTCAAGAATAACCATCTACCTCTCCCTTACCATGCATCCAGTATGATGAGGTTAGACTTATGTTCGAAACTTCACACCCTGTTTGCTGGTATTAAGCTTGCTGGCATTAGGGACAAAATAATAAAACCAAGACAATGCAGTTAAGTGGTTCTCGGTGTAGCGGCTCTACCTCTGACCACAGTAGACTAGTTTTGCTACACCAGAAATATGTGTTTAGTCTCCCAGTCAGCTTTTATTTTTCCCATTAATCGTCGGGGACAAGATATACCAGTTTGGCCACAAAATTGCTGTTCAGTCCCTGGAGTACCACTTAATACCAAGTCAATATGGGATTTATTGTATATAAATTAGTAAAAGTAACCTAGGCTATAGTCACATAATCCAAGCACATTTGATTTCAAATCCAGGTTTGTTCCCAACACTCTTGTGTAGGCTTCAGGTCCAAAAGAACAAATCCTACTCATCATAAAAAGTCCAGCATATAGCCCAACCATTATGCATTACATGTAAATACCAAGAATTTACTCACCCTCTCCATTACAATCAGAACATACAGACTGCATCTGCTGAACCATTCCAGGTGCCAACTGTCTAATCATAATCCTTACACCTCGTCCCCTGCAAGCAGTGCACTTCTGAACAGCTCCTGCCTTGCCACCCTGGCTGTGTTTAAAAATAAATGTTTTAGTATGTCAACAAATGATTGCATATAAGCATAAATGATAAGACCAATTGCTGACATCAAGGAGGGCCCTGGCACTTAAGACATTTAAACCACTGCCACTATTTAGAGCATCAGTTTGTTAAACCAAATTAAGACATTTGGATACAGAAGTTTCTTTCTCCCAGTTAAAGGTAATGATGAGAGATGGAGATTATGCAACAAAGGCTATATAGTTACATTTATTCAAGATTCATCTCAGAAAAAAGCCAAAGCAACATAGATGATTCAAGCAAACATGAATACTTGGCTAATAGAACAGACGAACAAGTGATTAGAAAAAGTAACAATGAAAGGGACGACTATTTAAGTCTCTTTAAAAATATAAAACTAATTAAAAAAACATTTTCAAAATTTTATTATTTATCACTAAAGAAAATAAGAGTCAGACATTTAGTGGTCTACTATATTCCTATTTTTTAAAAAGAACAGCCAAGATTTCCATCTCTGATCACAATCCAGTGACTAATGAGAAGTCATTGATATATATTAATGACCTGGACTTGGGTATACAGAGGTGATTTCAAAGTTTGCAGATGACAAAACTCAAATGTAGTAAACAATGGGGGATAATAGATTTCAGGAAGACTGCAGGGATAGTGTAGGGATTTAGATTCCAGGGACATTGGGACAGGTTCTGGGGAAGGCGGGACGGGTTACACCCGAGCAGGACCGGGACCAATGTCTTCGCGGGGGTGTTTGCGAGTGCTGTTGGGGAAGGTTTAAACTAGAATGGCAGGGGGTTGGGAACCTGAGCAGGGGCAAACAAGGATAGAAACAAAAGACAAAGGGAAGAAGCAATAGTGGAAGGCAGAGAAAACAAGGGCAAGAAACAAATAGGACTATAGTGCAAAATAAAACTAAGATGACTAGCAATCTTAAAGAGACAAGTCTAAAGGCGTGGAGCATTCACAATAAGGTAGATGAATTAACAGCGCAGATAGATATTAACGGTTATGATACAGTTGCGATTAAGGAGACATGGCTGCAGGGTGACCAAGGATGGGAACTGACCATCCAGGGGTATTCAATATTTAGGAAGGACAGGCAAAAAGGGAAAGGAGGTGGGGTAGTGTTGTTAGTAAAGGAGGAAATCAATGCAATAGTGAGGAAGGATAGTGGCTCTGAAAATCACAAAGTGGAATCTATATGGGTGGAGCTACGCAACACCAAGGGGCAGAAAACAGTATACACACACACTCTCCTAGACTGGGTATTGTGCAATGAGAAAGGATTAATTAACAATCTTCTTGTGTAAGGTCCCTTAGGGAAGAGCGACCATAACATGACAGAATGCCTCATTAAGATAGAGTGAAGTAGTTGAATCCGAAACTAGGGTCCTGAATCTAAATAAAGGAAATTACGAAAGTAGGTGTGAGTTGGCGAGGATAGATTGGGGAACTTTACTAAAAGGGATGACGGTGGATAGGCAATGGCTAATATTTAAAGAACATATGCAGGAATTACAACAAATATTCATTCCTGTCTGGCGCAAAAATAAAACAGGAAAGGTGGCTCAACCGTGGCTTACAAAAGAAATTAGGGATAGTATTAGATCCAAAAGAGGAGACATATAAAATTGCCAGAAAAAGCGGCAAGCCTGAGGATTGCGAGTTCAGAATTCAGCAAAGGAGGACAAAGAGATTGATTAAGAGGGGGGAAAAAAAGAGTATGAGGGTAAACTAGCAGGTAATATAAAAACTGACTAAAAGCTTCTATAAATATGTTGAGAAAAAGATTAGTGAAGACAAATGTAGGCCCCTTACAGTCAGAAATGGGGGAAATTATAATGGGGAACAAAGAAATGGCAGAATAATTTAACAAATACTTTGGTTCTGTCTTCACAAAGGAGAACACAAATAACCTGCCAGAAATGTTAGGGAACCAAGGGTCTAGGAGAGGGAGGAACTGAAGGAAATCAGTATTAGTAGAAAAGTGCTAGGGAAATTAATGGGGCTAAAGGCTGACAAATTCCCAGGGCCTGATAATCTACATCCCAGAGTAATAAAGGAAGTGGACCTGGAAATAGTGGATGCATTGGTGATCATCTTCCAAAATTCTATAGACTTCCTACAGCTTGAAGGGTAGCAAATGTAACCCCACTATTTAAAAAAGGAGGGAGAAAAAACAGGGAATTACAGACCAATTAGCCTAACATTAGTGGGGAAAATGCTAGAGTCTATTATAAAGGATCTGATAACAGAGCACTTGGAGGGCATTAACAGGATTAGACAAAGTCAGCATGGGTTTATGAAAGGGAAATCATGCTTAACAAATCTACTGGAGTTTTTTTTGAGGATGTAACTAGTAGAATAGATAGGGGAGAACCAGTGGATGTGGTGTATTTGGATTTTCAGAAGGCTTTTGATAAGGTCCCACACAAGAGGTTGGTGTGCAAAATTAAAGCACATGGGATTGGGGGGGAATATACTGGCATGGATTGAGAACTGGTTGACAGACAGGAAACAGAAAGGAGGAATAAACGGGTCTTTTTCCAGGTGGCAGGCAGTGATTAGTGGGGTACCGCAGGGATCAGTGCTTGGGCCCCAGCTATTCACAATATATATCAATGATTTGGATGAGGGAACGGAACATTTCCAAGTTTGCAGACGACACAAAGCTGGGGTGGAATGTGAGCTGTGAGGAAGATGCAAAGAGGCTCCAATGTGATTTAGGCAAGTTGGGCGAGTGGGCAAGAACATGGTAGATGCAGTATAACGTGGATAAATGTGAGGTTTTCCACTTTGGTTGTAAAAATAGAACAGCAGATTATCTGAATGGTGATAGATTGGGAAAAGGGGAGGTGCAACGAGACCTGGGTGTCCTTATACACCAGTCGCTGAAAGCGAGCATTTAGGTGCAGCAAGCAGTGAGGAAGGCGAATGGTATGTTCACCTTCATTGCAAGAGGATGTGAGTAGAGGAGCAGGGATGTCTTACTGCAGTTATACAGGGCCTTGGTGAGACCACATCTGGAGTATTGTGTGCAGTTTTGGTCTCCTTATCTGAGGAAGGATGTCCTTGCCATGGAGGGAGTGCAACAAAGGTTTACCAGACTGATTCCTGGGATGGCAGGACTGACGTATGAGGAGAGATTGGGTCGACTAGGCCTATATTCACCAAAGTTTAGAAGAATGAAAGGTGACCTCATTGAAACATATAAAATTCTAACAGGACTATACAGACTAGATGCAGGGAGGATGTTCCCAATGGCTGGGGAGTCCAGAACCAGAGGTCACAGTCTCAGGATATGGGTTATGCCATTTAGAAGAGATGAGGAGAAATTTCTTCACTCAGAGGGTGGTGAACCTGTGGAATTCTCTACCACAGAAGGCAGTGGAGGCCAAGTCATTAGATGTATTCAAGAAGGAGATAGATATATTTCTTAATGCTAAAGGGATCAAGGGATATGGAGAAAAAGCAGGAACAGAGTACTGAGTTAGACGATCAGCCATGATCATTTTGAATGGCACAGCAGGCCCGAAGGGCCAAATTGCCTACTCTTACTCCTATTTTCTATAGGCAGACTGGTGAAATGGGCAGATGTAGAGCAGATGACATTTAACGCAGAGAAGTGTGAAGTGATACATTTTGGTAGGAAGGATGAGGAGGCACAATACAAACTAAATGGTACAATTTTAAAGGGGATACAGGAACAGAGACCTGGGGGGTGTATGTGTACAGATCTTTGAGGGTGGCAGTACAGGTTGGGGAGACCATTGAAGCGGCATATGGGATCCTTCGCTTTATTGATAGAGACGGAGTACAAAAGCAAGGAAGTTGTGCTAAACCTTTGTGGAACACTGGTTGGGTCTCAGCTGGAGTATTGTGTTCCATTCTTGGCAACACTCTTTGGGAGGGATGTCAAGGCCTTAGAGAGGGTGCAGAAGAGATTTACTAGAACGGTGCCAGGGATGAAGGACTTCAATTATGTGGAAGGACTGGAGAAACTGGGGTTGTTCTTCTTAGAACGGAGATTTGATAGAGGTGTTCAAAATCATGAACGGTTTTGACAGTTTCTCCCCATCCACTCTGTCTCTAGTGGCAGAGGGGTCAGTGACCAGAGGACACAGATTTGAGCGATCGGCAAAAGAACCAGAGGCAATATGAGATTTTTTTTTTTAAAAAAACACGAGTTGTGATCTGGAATGCACTGCCTGAAAGGTGGTGGCAGCAGATTCAATAGTAACTTCCAAAAGGGAAATGGATAAATATTTGAAGGGATAAAAAATTATAGGACTATGGGGAAAGAACAGGGGAGTGGGACAAATTGGATAGCTTTTTCAAAGAGGTGGCACAGGCACGATGGGTTGAATGGCCTCCTTCTGTGCTGTATCATTTTATGATTCTATATACCTGTGGATGCTATACGAGCTCAGCATCCGGCTCCCCTGTAATACCATCCATGGTTACTTATCCTGCCAACACTCACCACCTCACTCACAATGAATGGCCACTTGTGCTGGGTACCAGAGGGCTGCCACCCTGGAACTATACCTCGGCATAGGCAATTGCCTTGGAGAGCGGAGAATACCGGGAGAAAAAAAAACGCTTGCTATTTTCTTTAGAAAGTATCAAGAAGTTTTAAGTCGTAATGAATGAGTTCAGCATCTTTGTAAATTTTCCAAAAATATAACAAGCATAGCTTAGTTGGTTAAAAAAAAAACCCTCCAAGCACAGATGGTTCAAGCTTCACTCCCAGACTCAAGACAATCTAGGCTCATGCGCCAGTACCGCACTAAGGCATGTGACTATCAGATTTGACATTAAATTTCAATTTGAGGTTAAGCCAAGTATCTATCTGCCTGTCCGCATACCACTAGTTGAAGAGTACAAAGCTCTTCTGATAGCTTGGCCAACATCCCTCCCTCTACCACCGAAACTAGTCGTTCATCTCATTGCTGTTTGTGGATCTAATTGTGCAGAAAATTGTTGCTGCATTTTCCTACACCAGAGATGCTATACTTCAAAGTAATTAATTGTATGTGAAGCAATTTAAGACATTTGAGACTTGATATGGCTTTATATAAATGAAAGACATTTTCCATGTCTGACTTTACTGGATGGCAGAATTCTAGATCACAAATACTGAAAAAAATCCAACATGCTGTTCTGTACTTAATGGTTTTAAGGCTCTACATCACAAATGTGTGTAGTTTTAGTTCAGTGCCACTTACCCATTACATGAACTACACAGGACATTTTTGCTTAGTTGTAACTTGGTTGTCTTTGCATTATACAAGTCTTCTAACGATACCCTGTTGAATTCAGAAAACAAAAGTTTAACAAGGCAATTGATAGGCCAAAAGAAAAGCTTTTTTAAAAAATGAAAACACTTACTTAAGGGGATGCACCATATCCTCTCCTCTTCGTCTACTGTTGCGGTTTCTACTCTGACCACCCATGAATCCAAAGAGACCCCCACCAAAAATATGAGAGAAAATATCATCCATTCCACTTCCACCACCACCACTTTCTCGCAAGCCTTGTTCGCCATAACGATCATAAAGTTCTCGCTTCTCTGGATTTGATAAAACTTCATATGCAAAGCTTATTTCTTTAAACTGTAGGCAAAAAGAAAAATGAGTCCGAGTATTCTCCAATCTCAATAATCAATCCTAAAACATACTCAAACATAATTTTTGATGGTCAGCCATTCAATAGTAAAAGCGAAGACCGCCATTCAAAATAGTGTTGACCATGGTATGTTCCAAATCAATACCTTGGACATGGAAACTCCATGCATGAAACATCCAAGTTCACATCAGAATATGCCTCAATTTTCCTGTGTGACCCCTGCCCTGCCAGGAAATAACAGTAATCACATTACCTACAGTTTTGTTCCAAAGAAAAACAACTGCCCTGACTGAAAATCACTGAGTTTTGTTATGTACAAAGACTGCAGGTGAAAGTGATCCAGCAGGACACAACATGAAGTGTTAGATAAAATTTCAGCACCATGACTAAAATAGAATTTTTTGGCAAAATGAGCATGGTTTAACAAATGCCCTATCCACCTACCAAAGATGTCTCCCAGTAGACCTGCTGGATAGAATCTCATAATAGATACCCGGGCGTTACAGTAACAGCAGCAGTGTTTGTCAGAACATAAGGAATTTGATTGAGAATAGTGTGTACTGACAGTCGATTCCCTGTACACTGAACCTCTCACTAAAAAAATGCTTGTCTTTGCAGTCCGCAGGCAACCTCCAAGATAAATACCTGATTCGTGACCCTGAGGCCTAATATGAGGGGCATGATTTTGTTTAGTAACTTTGGAACTGTAAAGTAGGACTATAAACCCCTTTTTTTCCTAACAATTACCTTTTCTATGGAAGTAGGAGCTTCTGTATTTGTAGACCAATAACTCTCTGGCCTACAGACTAACAGTCCATGAAAATTACCTCTGAGCATTGAGGAACAATCTGTGAAATAAAAGGCATAGCCCCCCCCCCCCAATAGTCTCACCAAGCATCTGATAAGAGAACCCATTCAAACTGTTAATCCAGTTCTCATCGTCATCTTTGAGTAATAACACGATGGCGGTGGGAGTAACCAAGCCATTTCTCGGAAAATCTATTAATGGATTCTAATTTCTAAGAATCAACTAGTCAACAACTCAGTTTGTAAAGAAGTATATCTCAATTGGGTTTTGGGGTAGAACTGTGAGTGTCAATCCCCAATGGTGCAGCTAGTATACTAAATATGTCTCAGTATCAATCCCCAATGGTGCAGCTAGTATACTAAATATGTCTCAGTATCAATCCCCAATGGTGCAGCTAGTATACTAAATATGTCTCAGTTTCAATCCATGATCCTGCTGACTTTACATCTGGCAAAAGGAACGCTATAGTTGCTACCAAATTAGAGAGGAAAAACTAATGCATGGGGTTTCTGTTCGAAGTGTGGAATGCCCTCCACAATCCAATAATCTGCCAACCTGTCAAGGCTCATGTTAATGATGGCCCCTTGGGCAAAGTACTGGAGGGCAGCTGGCACCTGTAGAAATAAACCCCTGCATGGAATCGATGCCTTCATGAAAGGAAGGGAAGTGAGAATGTTTACAAGAAAAAAAATTGTTAATACTGTGACATCACTGCAATTTTAAAATTTCACATAGAGTAGCAGTACTACCATTTAAAATTTGGGTGGGCAAAGAACATCCAGCTGCATATTCCTAGCCACCTGGAGCTGGACTACCATTTTCTAAGCAATACCTATATAGAGAGACACAATCACATCTGTCACTGCAGCCAACTTGGAAAGAAGTGAGGCCAGCTTTACTAGCAATCCATTTTTCATTTCAAAATTTCTTAAAGTATAGCAATGTCAAGTGCAATTAAGTAAAAACTTAAAAATGTAAAAAAAGGTTGTTGATCTTTACCTTGTCTCCAGCATTTGGATTTTTATCTGGATGGTATTCCTTAGCCAACTTGCGGTATGCCTTAAGAAAAATTAATACATTACAGGTCAAACAAATTGTAAAGTACATAAGTAATATATTATAAAAACATTGATTCAGACAGCATCATAATCCCACATATTGAAGAGTTTTGACTGTCTAATAATAATTAGGAGGGAGGAGGAAATTGTTTGTTAATTAAGTACATAGTATATTCAGTGAAATTTGCCAAAATTATGGCCAGGTGGACAAATGTGATTTTCAAGTACAAGTCTGTGATAAAATCTCAATGTAAAAGACACCAGATATTTCTAACAGTATAACTACACAACCAATTATTGAAATAATCAAATACTTCATTATGTGTCACGACTAAGGCCGAGAGTTCCATAGTTCAACAGCAATATGTACAGATGACAAAGATATACATAAATGTCATGAGCAAGTTCATCTGTAGATACTAATTTAAATATTTTGCATAATTCTACAGCAACTTTGAATTTTATGCTACAAACTTCTCCAATGCAGTCCCTCTTCCCCTTCTATCCAACACTCCTGAAGGCATTGCTCATGCTGGGATACTGTATTATGGATGACAGCTGGCTATTTGACCGAGGGGGCATGACAGTCAAGGCCAAGACCAACCCCAACCTGGAAGCAACATCCAAACAGGTGCTTCTTCCAGGAGAGGATCGCTGAATTGAAATCAGGTGTGGTAACCACAGCAGATAGTCCAAGTTTAATGCCTCTACTGTTGCCCCAGCTGAGATGCACCACAGGCCAGGGATTTAATCTGGGAACATCATGGTGTGTGTTTAGTTCCATACTGGGCAGTGCATTTATGAGAGCTTGAACCACATTTAGTGTGTGCACTTCACAGTGGTTGATAAGGTAACAACCACCTCAATTTAAAAGAGTAACCAACTGTACATAAAAATGTATCAAATGTCACCTGCCTACAAAAGAAATATGTGCAATTATATCTGCATTTTATTCCTACTGTTCAGTGTCAATGTAGTAATATGAAACATTTTTTGAATTCCTTCCTAGCTATAATGCTGCAAAATCCCAAGTTTAGTTAAGGCAGATGAAATCATAAAACAGAAATATTTTGCCTTCCCAGTGAGTAACAGCAGAAATAGTTGACTGAAAAATATATTGCATAACAAACAGCACAAGGGCCATAATAGTGAGCCAAAGACATAATGAATATCCTACAAGTTCTACTGGTGATAGCTAAGTAGCTACCATTTGTGACTGCAGCCACAATTTTTTAAAAAATAAAAAGTCAATAGCCAGCAGTCCAATAGCGTCAAGATAATCCCTTATCCACAGGTCCAGGTTAGTCGCGGCCGGTCGCACCGACTGTCTGCCTCACTTCCGTGGCATTCTCAGTGCCAGGATGGCCCTGGAGAGGGAGCACGCGGTGTCCGCTGATACGCTTGAGGCTTTCCGCAACCGGTGGGCACCGCAGGGGCTGGAGTGAATCCTGGATCCTCAAAATAAAATTTTGACACTTTGGTTTTTGATTTGTTTTAAATAAAACACACCCTACCTCCCCCCTTTCTTATAAAAGGGGGGCCTATAAACACACAAAAAAGATAATCCCTAATAGTCTAAGGGGAATGCAGTATGTGGCCTAGTGGCAAGAACTCTGCAGGACTCCTATACTTCGGAAGGAATGTAAAGCCTCAGAGTTTTGGTTTTATCCATGTTCCATTTACACACTTCTAGGAACACACACACACACAAAGTCAAGCTAAACTGATAGAGTACCTTCTTGTGGAAATTTACATTATAGCATTAACTAGGCCCTGGGGATCAAGTTACTTATTTGTCCATTCACACAGATAATGGGATTAAGAGGGAAATTTTTAACACTCAAAACAGTGCTCATATCAATTGGCTTAATCAGAGAACTACTTTACACAAAGGTGGCTTCCAAGAATCAATTTTGTTCCCTATCGTTGCTATGAGACAAGGATTTGTTATAACAAGCAACACAACTTGGTGTCTTTGTTGCTTTTACAAAGATATATTAACAACTGATATTTTGTTGAATGTATATTTAATTAACTACAACCTAAGTTTTCCTCTAATTATAGGGTTGTCAGTTTCAAAGAGTAATAAGCTCCACCTTAAAACATCCATGGAGAGGAACTACAGATGGTTACAGCACAGGAATAGGCAATTTTACTCTCATGTCTTTGCCATAGCAATCCAGAAATAATCTCAATGTCGTACTCTTGCATCTGTATCTTTCCTTGTGAAATTTTCATTTACTCTCCCCTTAAAAGATACAACAGTCTCTGCCTCAACTTCTATAATTAATGACAGAGTGACTGAGCACTTAGAGAAATTTGAGCTGATGAGAGCCAACATGGATTTGTAATGGGTAAGTCATGTCTAACGAACATAATTGAATTTCTTGAGGAAGTAACTAAAGTAGTTGACAGGGGAATGCCTATGAATGTGGCTTATATGGACTCCCAGAAAGCATTCGATAAGGTTCCACATAAGAGACTGTTAAAGCTCATGAAATTGAAGGCAAATTATTGACCAGCTTAGGAGTTGAAAGACAGAGTAGGGATAAAGGGTGTGTACTCGAATTGGAAGGAAGTGACTAGTGGTGCCCCACAAGGATCCGTGCTGCGGCCTCAGCTATTCACTATATTTATTAATGACTTAGATAACACAATAGGGAGCCATATATCTAAGTTTGCCGACGACACGAAGATTGGTGACATAGCAAGTAGTGGAGACAGGAGCATAAAATTACAAAGACATTGATAGATTAAATGAGTGGGCAAAACTATAGCAGATGGATTTCCACACAGGTAAGCGCGAGGTCATCCATTTTGGCCTAAAAAAAAGATAGATCCGAATATTTTTTTAAAATGGTGAAAAGCTAAGCACATTGTTGGTCCAGAGATTTGGGGTACCTGAACAAAGATCACTAAAATGTAGTCAGGTACAAAAAATCATCAAAAAGGCTAATGGAATGTTAGCCTTTATAACTAATGCTGAGAGGATGTTTCCCCTGGCTGGAGAGTCTAGAACTTGGGGACATAGTCTCAGGATAAGGGGTTGGACATTTAGGACTGAGATACGGAGGAATTTCTTCACAGAGGGTTGTGAATATTTGGAATTCTCTACCCCAGAGGGCTGTGGATGCTCAGTCATTGAGTATATTCAAGACTGAGATCGATAGATTATTGGAAACTAAGAGAATGAAGGGATATGAGAATCAGGCAGGAATGTGGAGTTGAGGTCAGAGATCAGCCATGATCTGACTGAATGGCAGAGCAGGCTCAAGGGGCTGTATGGCTACTCCTATTAGAGCAGCAGGTACATGGGAACACCACCACCTGCACGTTCCCCTCCAAGACACACACCATCCCAACTTGGAAATATATCGCCGTTCCTTCATCGTCACTGGGTCAAAATCCTGGAACTCCCTTCCTAACAGCACTGTGGGAGAACCTTCACCACACGGACTGCAGCAGTTTAAGGAGGCGGCTCACCACCACCTTCTCAAGGGAAATTAGGGATGGGCAATAAATGCCAGCCTCGCCAGCAATGTCCACATCCCATAAACAAATAAAAAAAATTCTTATGTTCTTATAACTAGAGGACTAGAATAGAAAGGGGAGGAAGTTTTGCTACAGCTATACAAAGCACTGGTTAGACCACATCTGGAGTACTGCGTAGAGTTCTGGGCACTGCGCTGTAAAAAGAATATATTGGCCTTGGAAGGAGTGTAGTGCCGATTCAACAGAATGTTACAAGGGCTCCATGGGTTCGATTATGAGGAGAGATTACTAGGCTTGTATTCCCTGGAACACAGAAGGTTAAGAGTTGATTTGATTGAGGTTTTTAGAATTTTGAAAGGAATTGATAGGGTAGATAGAAAGAAACTTTTTCCGCTAGTGGGAGAGTCTAGGACAAGAGGATATAACCTTAAAATCAGAGCCAGGCCATTCAGGGAGAAGTTAGGAATCACTTCTTCACATAAAGGGTGGTAGTAATGTGGAACTTTCACAAAAAGCAGAAGCTAGCTCAATTAATAATTTTAAATCTGAGATTGATAGATTTTTGCTAGTCAAGGGTACAAAGGGAAGAGAAGACATGTGGATGGAGTTAGGATGCAGATCAGCCATGATCTCACTGAACAGCAGAACAGGTTCAAGGGGCTGAATGGCCTACTCCTGTTCCTACATACCTGCACTCCCACTTTGAAGGAATTATATATCTTTACACCCTTGGGTCTCTTTTCCTCCATGTCTTGCAATATACTCCATTTAGTTTATATTCCCAAAACACATGACCCCCAAATTGCCACAAATTGTACCTGCCACCTATATGCCCACTCCAGTAACCTATCTAAGCCCACCCGAGATCTTTGTGCAACCAGCACAATTTCTAATATGTGATACGTTATAAAAATGTAACGCAAAGCCATGTGAATTCCAGAGCGTGGGGCCTGGGCAGCTGAAGGCACAGCTCCCAATGGTGGAACGAAAGGGGGAAGGATGCACAAGAGGTCAGAGTAGAGGAGCAGAGTGTTCTGGGGGGGGGGGGTTGTAGGGCTAGAGGAGTTCAGAGCAGTAACAACTTGCATTTATATAGAACCTTTAATGTATTAAAACGTCCCAAGGCCCTTCATAGGAGGATTATCAAACAAAATTTGACACCAAGCCACATAAGGAGATATTAGGACCAAAAGCTTGGTCAAAGAACTGGGTGTTAAGGAGCATCTTAAAAAGGGGGGAGAAAGAGGGGCAGAGGTTTATGGAGGGAATTCCAGAGCTTTGGGCCTAGCTGAAGGCAAGGCCCCCAATGGTGCGGTGATTAAAATCAGGGATGGGCAAGAGGCCAGTGAGGCCATAAAGGGATTTAAACGCAAGGATGAGAAATTTAAATTGGAGGCATTGTGGGTCCAGCAGCCAATGTAGATCAGGACAGACAGGAGCAATGGGTGAGCAGGACTTGGTGCAGGATAGGATACAGGCAGCAAAGTTTTGGATTAGCTGACGTTTAGAGCGTTGAGGATGGGAGGCTGGCCAAGAGTGCATTGGAATAGTTAAGCCTGCAGCTGACATACATGGACGAGGATTTCAGCAGATGGGCAAAGGCGGACGATGTTTGAGGTGGAAGTTTGTTTGATGGAGAGATAGGGCTTCGAATAATACAGCGAGATTGCGAATTTCCCATGTGAAAAAGTACAAGAAAATATGCATAGAAATGTTGGTTAAACTTTACTGTATACAATAACTGTTCATTCCCCTTTAAAAAAATACCACTGTCTAATCGCTTGGTAGATGCAAACAATCCAACTAGGAAGCAATGGGCCGCACGTGGTCTGGAAAGACAAAAAGATTATCTTTCATTATAAATTGTCTGAAGTAGGAAAGTATTTTACTTAGGAAAACTGCAATTTTTTTCTAAATATTCTTAACCTGAACATAGTTGAAACAGAAGCATTTTAGAACATGGCCAAATCAGGAATTGGAAGCTTTAGGACTGAAAGGAATCACTAAGACCAAATAACTTCAATTTAATGAGCCTCTACACATTGTACTGTCAGAGATAAAAATTTCACAAGACTAAAGTCTCAGATCCGCTTTCTAGCACTGAGATCTCTGGAATACTCAAATATAGGAGAAATAAAGGCACAAAGAAAAGTTACAATAATTAGCTGTGTTTCTGACAAAATCAACTTCAAATTTTGAATTTACAATGTCTATATTTTCTCCTGTTTTCATCCAACCCCTCCCCTTCCACCCAATTCACAGGTGGGGAACAGTCCCACTGGCTCCAATACCTTGTCCAGGAAGTCATCCTTTACTAGAACCTGGACAGCAAATGTCAGCAGTTTATATGATTGCTAACAGGCATTGGGGCATGACAAACCCAATCTGCTCCTCAATTTCTACACAAATACACAGCCAGTCAGGGTTACCAGAAAGTCATCAGTAGTATGAACTCTGGTCACTCACATTTAAACAGGTGAGCTACCAAGGGAACCCTTGTCCAATTCCCTTTAGTTACCTAGAAATATACCTCAATTCTGTACAATACACTGTAAATGATTTTAAAAGCTCCAGGAGGAAGGGACAAAATATATGGAGAGCATCTGCCACACTTCAAAGTGAAAAGCATAAAAAAGGTTGCCATTTCACATTTGGGGAGAAATGGAGCCAGAAACTTACACGCTCCATCTTGCAATCTGTAAACCTTCCTCACCCAACAGCAACTAAAGGCTGACCGATCTCTCATCGTTACTTGGAGCGATCGATTTTGGGATTTGAAAAGAACAAGCTAACTTAAACACAGTCCCACCATAGCAGAATATATTGTGCTACATAGTATAACACTTTTGACTTGCACATCATTCAACAATGCTACGGTTTATGGCACTCACACAGTGAAAACACGACTTCAGACGGATCGGTTACAATTCTCCGACTGTAGTCTAAACCTTGCAGAAACGTAACGTGGATTTGACTGAGTCCTTTCGGTTTAGGAGCGCCTCAGACCTACGCGAATAGATTGGCAGCGATTTGAGATTACAGCACGAGTCTAAATTTATAGGCAGCATTTCAAATGCCTCCGCAGTCACCGTCATTTCACTCCTGGAGTCCCGCAACGACCCACCCGCTGCGGCGTAAAGCAGCAGCAGCGACGACGACGACAAAATTTGACGAGCCCGGCGGGGACAAAATGGTGCCGCGGTATCAGATTAACAAGCGACCCCGGAGCTTCTCAAGCTCGCACCACGCGACCTGCTGGGAGGAAGGGAAGAGGGAAAAAAAACCCCAGCGGATGCCGGTGACCGCAGAGCCGGCACTCTCACCTCGAACTGCCGACTTTCCCCGTGACAGCGGGAGGCGACCCAGCTCCGCTTATTTAAAAAAAATAAAAAGATGAAAGCGGCCCGATTCCGGGATCATTCTCTGGTTAATTAACCCCTGTCCACCCGGCACCACTGCGTAATCGCCCGGCGCTTTTCCCAGGGCCTCGGCAGCGGCCTAGTCGGTTAGGCCTCGACTTGTTTTTCCTTCCCCCCCCCCGCCGCCAAAGCCCTAGGGTCACCGCGCCGCGGGTGTTAATCCGTTCTTCCCGTCCTCTCGATCCCGGAGTACCGTTACTGACCTTCTTGAGCTCGTTCTCTGTGGCTGCAGGCGCAACTCCGAGGATATCGTAGAGCTTTGTGTCGGGTACAGACGCCATCGTGACAGAGAGGAAGAAGCTCGAGCACCAGCCGCAAGTAGACCGGCTCCGGAAATGACGCCAACACCTTTCCTCACATATAGCTCGTTTACGTCACCGCCAAACGGTGACAGTTGGGGAGGGGGGAGGGGGAGTTTCATTTATAATGTGAACCATCTCATAGTAACACAGATTCAGAAATCATTAACCAGAGACATAGAGGCTATTACACACACATATATATAAATATATATTACACACACATAGGCACTGTCTTAATAGGCTGGGTCAGTGACATCATACACAAACAGTGTGATGTTTGACACGGATTGTGCCTTTTGCCCAGAATTTCCTGGATCGCGCTTACGCAGAAGTGACTATGCCAATCTTACCAACACCGATTTACGCCAAACTTTCCTGAGAATTGCCTTAGCATGCGCTAGAACTTAAAAACCAGAATAAAACAAGTGAAAATCAGTGTAAACAATCGGGGCTCGAGGAAAGCGCTGAACATATGCCACCTTTGAGTGCCCCTTTATCTTATTGGTGTTATGCAAATTAAAGTTCGAAGCCATCAAACCATAATTTATACACATAAGGCACAACGGTTGATAAGTTGATATATTTGTCTAGAGCTGTGATGCTGTGAGTTGAATTCTGAACATGCAGTCTGAACATGTGCAGTTTACCTAATTTTACAAGATGCATCAATACTGTTCAGTGAGCTGTATTGATGGGATAGTCTTCTTTAGCTCCTAGCACTTTGTGTCCATTAGCTTTTCTTCAAATAATTTTGAAAAACAAGAGGGCAAAGTTCAAAAGTCTTACTTGGGTAAAATTTATATTGAGTGTTTTTTTCTAAAACAGAGAGACTGTGTGTATTTGTCTGCATTTATGTGTTTGTGTGAAAAAGAAAGCAGTGTTTTGATTACATTCGTGTTTTAGCTTTTGTTTCATATTCTATAAACTTTAAAAAGTGTATTAGGGAAAAATAGAGAGGCGAGAGAGACAGGGGCAAAGAGAAAAAGAGAAAGTGTGTGCTTTCTTCATTTAATGTTACTTTGATTTTCAAAAAAAACACCAATTAAACTTTGAAACCAACTAATTATCTCCACGTGACAGTTAGATAGTTCAATGGCCCAGAATTAGCTGGAGTGGCGTATCTCACGGTGAGGGGTGTGAATTGGAAATTTTTCCTCACCCTACAGATCACATTATATTTGCGACGCAAATTGCTGGAAATGCGAATTGATAACGATGCAGTGATGTCAACATTGCATCTGAGACCTCCTGATTGTCATGCCCAATCTCCTCAAATTTAAGGATAGAGAAGGAAACAGAGCAAATGTCGGAGAAGCAAATTAGAAACAGAAAGAGAAATAAAGAGAGGGAAAGAAAGAGAGCGGATGAAGAGAGAGAGAAAAAAGAGACAGAAAGGAAAAGTAAGAAAAAAATTAAAAAGAACAAGCAGAAGAAGCTGACATTATAACCCTGTTGTGTTTGTGAATTGTTGTATTGGTCCTTGAGAAGTTAATAACGAGTGAATGGCAGGGTAGTCGTGCGAAATGTAGCAACATTCTTACTCATAAACTGTATCCTGAAATTATTTTCTGAAATAAATCTATTTAATTTACATTTCTAAGTGTCAAAACAGCTTTGCATCCTGAAAATGATTACTTTCCAACACTAACAAGAGTGTGGATGGCAAGTCTGGCACAAAAGTACTGACAAGACATAAAAAAAAGTTTTAAAAACCTCTAGCAACAATTCACTACCGACTGCAGTGTGACTCCACAGCATTATTTGTTCCCTTTCTGGGCCTCCTTGGTTGAGTTTCATTTCAGAACCATAAACATAGAAACATAGAAAAGAGGAGCAGGAGTAGGCCATTCGGCCCTTCGAGACTGCTTCGCCATTCAATATGATCATGGCTGATCCTCTATCTGAATACCATATTCCCGCTCTCTCCCCATATCCCTTGATGCCTTTTTGTGTCTAGAAATCTATCTAGCTCCATCTTAAATATATTCAGTGACTTGGCCTCCACAGCCTTCTATGGTAGAGAATTCCACAGGTTCACCAACTGCTGAGTGAAGAAATTTCTCAGTCCTAAATGTCCTACCCCATATCCTGAGACTGTGACCCCTCGACCTGGACCCCCAACCAGGGAAAACATCCTCCCTGCATCCAGTCTGTCTAGCCCTGTCAGAATTTTATATGTTTCAGTGAGATCCCCTCTCATTCTTCTAAACTCAAGTGAATACAGGCCGAGTCGACCCAATCTCTCCTCATACAACAGCCCTGCCATCCCAGGAATCAGTCTAGTGAACTTTTGCTGCACTCCCTCTATGGCAAGGACATCCTTTCTTAGGTAAGGAGACCAAAACTGCACACAATACTCCAGGTGTGGTCTCACCAAGGCCCTGTATAACTGCAGTAAGACATCCTTGCTCCTATACTCAAATCCTCTTGCAATGAAGGCCAGCATACCATTTACCTTCCTAACTGCTTGCTGCACCTGCATATTTGCTTTCATTGACTGGTATACAAGGACACCCAAGTGCCTTTGTATATCAACATTTCCCAATCTATCACCATTTAAATAATACTCTGCCTTTCTGTTTTTCCTTCCAAAGTGGATAACTTCACATTTATACACATTACACTGCATCTGCCATGTATTTGTCCACTCACTCAACTTGTCCAAATTGCCTTGAAGCCTCTTTGCATCCTCCTCACAACTCACAATCTCACCTAGTTTTGTGTCGTCAGCAAACTTGGAAATATTACATTTGGTTCCCTCATCCAAATCATTGATATATATATTGTGAATTAACAGGGTCCTTACGACATGAGTTACCAGCCCTAAATGGCGGCGGCAAAATTAATTTGCATTTACGGTCCAAATCCAGCAATTTCATGACATGCAATTATTTTCAATTGGGAGGCTCAATGTGAGGTTGCAATTTTTTCGGTTTTGTCAATGGTAACGGTGGAGGGACGCAGATCGCCCAGAGATTTGTGGAGAATCAGAATTCATGGCGTATCTCTTCTTCACCACAAATTGCTGGATCTTTTGCAAACTAATAACGGCGAGTGCTGTTAATTCGCCATTATTCTTCCAGCAATTTCTGGACCATCGTTGAGAGACAGATATTCTAATTTCTAACACCGATAGACTGAGTGGGAGGGAAAGAGAGAGAAAGACACAGATAGAGAGAAAGAAAATTAGCAGTTTTTTCATCACTGTAATTTGATTTCTTAAAAAAATGGAATTTTGAAAGCAAACAGAGCCTCTCTGAGGGAAACAGAGGTGTGAGGGGAAAGGAGGGGGAAAACCGGTTCAGAGTGAAGGGGCCTCTGACCTTTCGATACCATTGGAGGGAGCGAGTGGGAGTAGAGAAGAGTGAATAGAGGATTGAGGGTGTGATGAGTGATAGTGAAGCAAAGGTGAGGGGAGGATACAGGGGTTAAGTTAGTTGTTCAAAGGGAAGGAGGTAGTGGGAAGGTGAAGAGGTAAGGGGCACAGTGAGAGAGAGGGGTGGGGAAAGCATGAGTGATTGGGGGGGGTGGGAAGGGAACCAGTGAGGATCACAATTTCCCTGCAGCTCCCAAATGCAGCCTTCAGCCAAATGTTTATGGAGTGTTTTTTTTAAAGAGGCTGCGTCAATGTGTTATGTTTGTGTCTATCAGTGTGAGAGAGATGGAGAAAAAATGAGTGTACTAATAACACATCTGTTGTGGCTTTTGTTTTGTGTTCCATGAATTTCAGAACATGAACCTAGTTGACAGAGAGAAAGAATGAGGGTGAGAGGGAGAGGGAGACAGAGGGCAAAGTGTTGTTGCAGATGTTCACTTGTGTCATTGTTATTGGTCATAATTAAATACACTCTGTTCTATATATATAGAATTCTGTTTGGAGCTTTGTCTGGAAGAACTCTGAAGATTCTGTTAACTGGTGCTTGCATGGGTCTTCTCAGTACGTGAGCTCTGTTTCATGGCATGCTTCTCAGCCAATATTGTAAATATAGCTCTTCTGTCTCTAAAGATATCGCTGAAAAAGAAATTGCCAGCCTGAATGGCAGTTCTGAAGCCAGTAGCTCACAACGTCATTTGCACTTCCTCTACTAAGCACCAGTGTAATTATGGACACCCCTGGGGATTTAGGTAGGCATCAAGTGGCACCTACTCACCAATAACCTGCTCACCGATGCTCAGTTTGGATTCCGTTGGACCACTCGGCTCCAGACCTCATTACAGCCTTGGTCCAAACATGGACAAAAGAGCTGAATTCCAGAGGTGAGGTGAGAGTGACTGCCCTTGACATCAAGGCAGCATTTGACTGAGTGTGGCACCAAGGAGCCACAGTAAAATTGAAGTCAATGGGAATCAGGGGGAAAACTCTCCAGTGGCTGGAGTCATACCTAGCACAAAGGAAGATGGCAGTGGTTGTTGGAGGCCAATCATCTCAGCCCCTGGACATTGCTGCAGGAGTTCCTCAGGGCAGTGTCCTAGGTCCAACCACCTTCAGCTGCTTCATCAATGACCTCCCCTCCATCATAAGATCAGAAATGGGAATGTTTGCTGATGATTGCACAGTGTTCAGTTCCATTCGCAACCCCTCAGATAATGAAGCAGTCCATGCCCGCATGCAACAAGACCTGGACAACATCCAGGCTTGGGCTGACAAGTGGCAAATAACATTTGCGCCAATCAAGTGCCAGGCAATGACCATCTCCAACAAGAGAGAGTCTAACCACCTCCCCTTGACATTCAACGGCATTACCATCGCCGAATCCCCCACCATCAGCATCTTGGGGGTCACCATTGACCAGAAACTTAACTGCACCAGCCACATAAATACTGTGGCTACAAGAGCAGGTCAGAGGCTGGGTATTCTGTGGCGAGTGACTCACCTCCTGACTCCCCAAAGCCTTTCCACCATTTACAAGGCACAATTCAGGAGTGTGATGGAATACTCTCCACTTGCTTGGATGAGTGCAGCTCCAACAACACTCAAGAAGCTCGACATCATCCAGGACAAAGCAGCCCGCTTGATTGGCACCCCATCCACCACCCTAAACATTCACTCCCTTCACCACCAGCGCACCGTGGCTGCAGTGTGTACCATCCACAGGATGCACTGCAGCAACTCGCCAAGGTTTTTTCGACAGCACCTCCCAAACCCGCAAACTCTACCACCTAGAAGGACAAGGGTAGCACGCACATGGGAACAACACCACCTGCACGTTCCCCTCCAAGTCACACACCATCCCGACTTGAAAATATATCGCCGTTCCTTCATCGTCGCTGGGTCAAGATCCTGGAACTCCCTTCCTAACAGAACGGTGGGAAAACCTTCACCACACGGACTGCAGCGGTTCAAGAAGGCGGCTCACCACCACCTTCTTAAGGGCAATTAGGGATGGGCAATAAATGCTGGGCTTGCCAGCGGCGCCCACATCCCATGAACGAATAAAAGAAAAAAAAATGCTCTGGTTTCACCAGGTGAAGTACCGAGCACAAGTGATCAGGAGCAGGTAGTGGAGGCAAAGGATGAGCAGCAATATGCTGGTCGGAAGGCCACTTTGTATTCATCCTAAGCTGCCCATCCCTAATTGCCCTTGAGAAGGTGGTGGTGAGCCGCCTTCTTGAACCGCTGCAGTCCGTGTGATGAAGGTTTTCCCACAGTGCTGTTAGGAAGGGAGTTCCAGGATCTTGACCCAGCGACGATGAAGGAACGGCGATATATTTCCAAGTCGGGATGGTGAGTGACTTGGAGGGGAACGTGCAGGTGGTGTTGTTCCCATGTGCCTGCTACCCTTGTCCTTCTAGGTGGTAGAGTTTGCGGGTTTGGGAGGTGCTGTCGAAAAAACCTTGGCGAGTTGCTGCAGTGCATCCTGTGGATGGTACACACTGCAGCCATGGTGCGTCGGTGGTGGAGGGAGTGAATGTTTAGGGTGGTGGATGGGGTGCCAATCAAGCAGGCTGCTTTGTCCTGGATGATGTCGAGCTTCTTGAGTGTTGTTGGAGCTGCACTCATCCAGACATTGTGGGACCTGCGTTTAAAAGAAGGAGGTTATCTGAGTACTGATATTTTTTTCAGTCATTAGAGAGGGTGTCAAGCACCCTGCAATGCGACAAAACAATATTTATGAATATACAGAAAGGGTGAAGAAAAGACCATCAATCCCAAAAAATGCTTGCCCCATCTACTATACAATGCAACCTCACACGTTGCCCTCCTAACATCTAGTAAACCCTGGGAGAGGCAAAACAAATACATATTAAATGTAGTGAATTTCAGTTTCATCTCTGAAAAAATCAAAATGCTGGTAAGATTAATAATTACTTTGGTACGGCAGAATTGACCTTTTGCGTATTCATCACTTTTAAATAGTAATTTCTGTAGCATGTCAAAGAAAATAACCTTTTGTTAAATGAATGTGACAACTGCACTTGTTTGTTAAATTGCAGATTATTTTGCTTGCAGAAAAATTCAAGTAATGAAAAGTTAGGCGCAACACAATAACGTGGGAGAACTCAGTGACTTAATGACTTATACAGTTGTTAAATTGCAGCCAATCGCTGGGCAGCCAAAGTATCCACCTGTTCCAGCGGTAGACCCCTTTAATATGTGAATCGGGGTGCTCTGACGTACATAGGGCCCTGATTGCCATTTAAGGACAGAACTGCAGTGCACTTTCTACCTAGTTTCAGCTGGTGGCCCATTAGAAGAGGAGCCCAAAATAAGTTATTTATTTATTTTTGTGGGGCCAGGGGGAGTAGAAGTATTTCTCCTTATTCGCCGTGTCAAAACTCTTCATAATTTAAAAACCTCTGTTAAAGCTCTTCTTAGCCTTCCATGCTCCAGTGGAAATAATCAAAGTGTCTTAAGTCTTTGCTCATAGCTACAGTTTCTCATCCCTGGCATCCTCCTGGTGAATCAACAGTATACACTCTCAATGGCTTAATATCCTTTCTATAGAGGGGTGCCCAAAACTGCACACAGTACTCTAACTAACCATTGCCACAACGTGAAAAACGTTTTAAAAAATCCATTATGTGGAAGATGTCACTAAATTACTAAGGCACCACAAGATATGTGGAAAAAAATATTTCAGTACCTTTGCGAAATGGCAAAAAATGAGATTGCATAGGATGCATGGTCCCTCTCCAACAAATGTAACATGGATTACAAACACATGTTCAGTACAGTATCACTCAACAGCTCTATTACCAGGGGAGATCTGAGATAACTATTGAGTGTCACAGTAACACTGCTAATCTCATAAACAGATTCAAATGTAAAAGGGAAAGTGAAAAATAAATATCTGGCAGTAGCACAATGATGCATGTATTTGAAATGAAAAATGCACAATATGAAAATCAATTTATAAAAATCATGCTAATTTTTTCCTAAGGGATTGACAGGAAATGCCACCTTAGGCCGTATAACGGATCATGCAAATAGAATTAATTGAGAATATATATACAAGTAATTGAGACCTGAAATTGTGCAAGTGAAATTAATAAAATAAGATCAAGTGGATGACAAAGGAACACAAGGCAGTGAAAAATAAACCAGAGCACATGTAACAATGTAAAGCGATGCAGTAACATTCAAAGATAAAAGCTATCTAAAAAATACAACATGTATAAACACTTCAATTATCATTACTTATAACTACTTGTTTCTTGAAAACATTAGCAATACACAACAAAGAAGGTGGAAGAAGCAATTGAATTAGTGAGAAAAGACGTTTAATCCAATTCAGCAATGACCAGCTGTGAATTCTGTTTCAGACAAATAGGCCTAGAAATTCGATCGCGCAGCGCCCTTTTTCAGGCGCTAAACTGCCTCCTAAGCTTCCAATATGGGGGGCAGGAAGCGTACACTCATTACAAGCCGGCAGTGCGCCGTCCGCCATATTGGTGTAGGCAACTCCACTGATGTCAGGAGTGCATGTTGGAATTATGTTAAGAGCTGAATATCTTATTTAAATTAGGGTCCTGCGCTTCTTGTGCTGAACTCTCCCAGCAACATGTGGCACTAACCGGCAGGAAAGACCCCTCACCAGCACTTTTTAAAGGGATCATGCAATACTTACAGGTTAGGTGCTGGTTTGTCATTTCAGGCTGCTGGTTAACTTCTGGGCATTTTTGGGTATGTTTGAACTCTGGAAAGTCGCCCATTTCAAACCCCACCTTCAATGGGCCCCATATCAGGTGGGGTGTAAAATGTGCAGCCAACCCAAACCCGCCCGTTTCCCATATGGTGGGTTAGATTAAAATGATCCCCTATGTTACTATGTGCCGCACATCTGCCTCCTGTCTGCCAAAGGCATGGAAATATCGCAGGACCTCTCTCTGATTGCATAAACTATTATGGGGTTGGCGGCAGAGGCGAGGGACACTTATGCTGAAATCTGACACCCTGCACATTTTTAGGCCCAAACAGTAAACACATCAGTTAAGGAACAGACAACAATAATGAAGGCCACATACTTACAGTTTTCATGGAAAAATGGTCAGAGTTCCAAAATTTTACCTGCAAAACACTGCTGTAAGTCCTAAAATAGCAAGCAATAAAAAATGGGATTTCATAAATTTCATCACCATATATTAGTGATTCTGATAATACATTATCCATTATATAGCGTTACACACCTATTATTGTAAAATTGGATAATGCCATGGGACACCTGCTAAAGAGAGAGTGAGTGTGTGTGTGTGTGTGTGTGTACAAAATAGGAGTCCACCTTGGTGTTGGAGACAGGAGTCTCCATTGAATATTACGGGCCTGAAATCTGGAGGGCAGGAGAGGGTGGAAATATAACGCAATCCCAGAAGTGGGGTGTGCAATTTTGGGTGGAGCCTGGATCCATTGGGGTCCATTCCATTTGCCCTGCTGCACTTCTGCCCCCTTACAAGGGTTCATGGAATTTTGGGCCCAATATCTATAACAATAATTGGGAAGAATCAAAATTTACAGATTTGGGCATTCTCTGTAGTCATTCCTTGTTGCCACATAAAACTATGACCACATGGTGGCACCAGAGGACCATAATCCTACACACTTAAATGTCTACATGCAGCGACTGCACCACTGTGTGGCCAATCAGAAAGTAGGCTACTAGCAATATTTTCCTCTTCTGACAAATTGTAATGAAAAAGTAGACATGTGAAAATTGGCATTTCAACAGAAAACACTAATGGAATATTTGTCCGCACTTAGTGCTGATCTGATAATTCCTACCCTTCAAAAATGGTCCAATGAACATTAGCAAAAAGCAAGCAAAAAGTCTGATTTTACTCACTAAGGTCTTGTAGATAAACCTGTGCAACATTCGGCAGCTGTAGGTTCAAGTTGAAAATTGAATATTTTACTCAAGGTTGGACCTGGTGTTAATGAGTTTAACAAAAGGGAAGATTTGGAAGTATCACACCATTTTAAGAAAGTGAATAGTACAGAGGAGTTTTTCTGCATATGGATGTAGCAGCCATTGGTGGGAAGAGGAGAAGGCAGCCCAGGAATGAAGAGGGCAGAGGGGAGCACAGCTTGCAGCAGGGACTAGTACAGATAGTGTGTGTACTGCAATAGAGTGAGCTAACTGGACATAGCAGAGGAACAGTGCATGAAGAATCTCAGGTTCACCAGGAAGTTGCTACTGAGGCGTGCCCCTGGTCCACAAAGACCTGTAGGGACAATTGACTATTGGCAATACCCTATTAATGGCAGTGAATGCCCACTATACAGTGTAGGCATGGAATAGGAGCCATCTATGATGTCTCAGAACCTCTTACGGTTTCCTATAATCATTCTTCAAGGAAGTTGAAGCTGGCCATGACTGTATCTTAGAGTTTATCACCCAAAATCTCGTGGCAGTAGTGGATCTATTCGTGAACGATACTCCTACTGTAGTTATGGCCTGCATAAGTGAAATGCCCACTGAAAATGCCATTAATGTTTCCATATGTGCTTAATGATAGATGATAGTGCAGACAACCATTGGCCCAACCTAACCTCAGCATCTTTCAATGATGTGTATATGGAGGCAAATAACTGTTCAATATGACCCTGTGTTCTAACAGCCTCTACAAAAGTATGTGCAATTCAGGAAGGGCAGTCAGCATGTTGGACTTCTGACATGAACCAGATGGCCCCTCAACAACCTCTGCTACTGTTACCCTTTCATCAACGGTGCTTTATGCCTCGTACTGTACTTCCTGCTCAAAATCAGAATAATCTTGGTGTATCTGCATTAGTGTCAGCTTCAATTGGGATTGTTGACAGTGCTCAGGTGTTGGGATGTTGTGCATTGAGCAACTGTGAGATTACACCACCCACCCAGGCTACAAGCGGTGTCGGTACCAGGGGTGCTGGGAGTGGGGGGATCTACCGCATGGAAATTCTTCCCTCTACAACAGTTCCTTTCTCGTTATGCGATGTGTTGGCCAGAGGCTGCAGAAGACTGCTGAGCTGAATTCGAAGTGCTAACAAAGACACTGACCTTTTGAACTGAGGTGACCTGGAGTTCAGTCACTGGTCTGAACTGGCCAGAACCGGTTTGAATTCGTTCCGCTTCTTAGAGAGACAAAGGAACGGTGTGCTACCTGAGCCCTTGGAACAGAGCCAATCAGGGGATGACATTGGTCACTCCAGCAACTTTGAGCCAACCGGAGAAGACAGCATCGTTCGAAAAGACAGACTTGGGGAATAAAAACTGAAGAGTTGCTGGCTTGGGCTCAGTGTGTCTTTGTTTGTTTGTGAGCAAGAGAGAGAGAGAGAGAGAGAGTGTGTGTGTGTGTGTGTGTGTGTGTGTGTGTTTTTGTTGGTGTGTCTTTGTTTGTGAAGGAGACTCTGGGAGACTCTGGAAACTAACCCTCGTGGAAGTGGGAACCTTACATCAGGGACGTAAAGACTGCGTCGAGGACGTGGAGACGACGTCGGGAGTAAGAGGGAGAATTGCCTGGCCAGCAGCGTCTCTCTTTTCCGGGTAATATAATATCCTTTCTATTCTGGGACCACTCTGGGAGTGTCGTCAGGAAACCTAGTGGGTGTGCGTTTAAAGCCTGATACTCGGGGAGTATTACTAGAGAAACCTAGTGGGTGTGCGTTTAAATCCTAGTTTGAGTATAAACCTGTATAACCTGCTGTAAACTGCATGCCTATATCTAACTAGACGTATAAGCGGTATGTACATGATCTAATAACGTTAATAAAGCGAATTGAGAATTAAGAGAGAATTGACTCTTCCTCTGTGTACTAAGCTAAAACCGTTAACCGGTGACTTCCGGTCAACAGATGTATAATATAGCTCACATAACCCTGTTTTTGCATTTCAATGACCCTCTTACTTGCTGCATCCTTACTAACATTTCTTTGTGTCAGTACAGTAATGTATCGTTCACGATTACTATTTTCCTTCAGCTTAGCAGTATGTATAACGCCTCGTTGCTAAAACAAGCTATTCGCAATTGTCATTGAACCATTTCCCACCAAAACTGTGTACCACAGCTGGATTAACACACACTTTGTCATATATATTGGTTATGTGGCTCATTAGCAGAGTTAGAAGCATTAAAAGACCATTATTACTTGTGCGTGTGATTGGCTGCTATTGTTCATTACTGCTAAAAAAAATTGCAATCTCTGAAATCACATTTTTCGAAACATTGGTGGCTCACTAATTATAATGCAACACAAGCATTCTTCCCATTTTTTTTCAAAGAGGAAATATGGCCCCTTGTGTTTTGTCACTTGGATGCAAGTCAGCTTTGAACCCAATACACTCCAACCAACAGGATGAAGATTGTGGCCCATAAATTTATAAACGGTCTGTAACATATATCAAACACCGGAGGCAGTGTTCCTCTAGTCAATTAAAATGATGCGGAAAATTAAAAAGGTAACTAAATTTCTTATGGAAACTAAAAAAGAACTACAATTTAAAATAAGGAGAAAAGGCTAAAAATAAAATTTAAATAATTTCTAAGACGAAAACAAATCTGATCAATAGTCCACAACTTTTGGAACAGATGTTGGAATTGAAGCAGGTGACTACAGTCCTTATGCTGGGAATTTCTGCGGAGCTGCTCCCACTCCGCTGCCATAATTTCGCTGGAAGTGCGTAAACGGGGCTTCCGCCACACGTCCAGTGAAGTTACAGCAGCATAGTGGGAGCAGCTCTCAGGAAATTCGAGGCCTATAGTAGTTTCCATTCAAGTGTATTATTTAAACCTATTTGTTGTGGTCTTGTGAGCTGTGTGAGAACTGAAACAATTACGACATTTTTTAAGATATAAAATTTTGGGATAAAAATCTGAAAAGGCTAGAATAAAAATATTGAGAACATGAAGTAATTTTTTGAATAAAACTTAAGATTTCGTAAGGAAAGACAAGATTAAAATTGGAACATAATTTCTTCCGAATACTATAAATAAAATAACATTGAACAAAAATTTGAATTCCAGATACATGACTAAAAACCAATATTACTTGTAGAACAAAAACAACATTAATTATATGTTGGTTGTGTTGGATCTCTAACGTGCTACATCACTGATCAGAGAGGACAGTAGGCCTTATGCCAGTTGCACTTGAAATACGAGAGTATAACCTGGAGGTGAACTGGTGACTGCAACCTATCAATCATACCCACCTTACAACAGCTGGCTTCTGTTAGATGTTACCCATGGCTCAGTGGTAGCACTCTTGCCTTTTTGAGTCAGAAGGTTGTTGGTTCAAGTCCCACTCTAGAGACTTAAGCACAAAATCTAGGCTGACACTCCAGTGCAGTCACTGAGGGAGTGGTGCACTGTCAAAGGTGCCATCTTTTGGATGAAGGCCCCGTCTGTCTTCTGAGGTGGACGTAAAAGAACCATGACACTATTTCGATGAAGAGCAGGGGAGTTCTCCAATATTTCTGGCCAATATTTATCCCTCAATTAACATTACTTAAACAGATTTTCTGATTGTTATCACATTGCTGTTTGCTGGACCTTGCTGTGTGCAAATTGGATATTACGTTTCCCACAAAAATTACTACACTTCAAAAGTAGTTCATTGGCTGTGAAGTACTTTGGGACGTCCTGAGGTTGTGAAAGGCACTATATAAATGCAAGTCTTTTTTTTTCCTTTTTCATACAGGTAACTACCAAAAGAATTGTTTCCCATAAAAATATCTACGAAGTCTAATGTATGTATACAGCCTTGCGCGTGTATGCAATGTTGCACATATGTGCATAATATAACCTCACTACTTACCTACAATGCGAAGCAATGTTTTATTACACTCCCAGCCATCAAGCTTGGCTCAGTGAAAGTACTCTCACCTTTGCATCAGAAGGTCATGGGTTTAAGGCCCTATCCAGGACTTGAGCACGTAATCTAGGCTGACACTTTAGTGCAGTACTGAGAAAGTGCTGCATTGTCAGAGGTGCCGTCTTTTGGATGAGACATTAAATCAAGGCCTCATCTGCACGTTCAGATGGATGGAAACGGTCCCACAGCACTATTCAAAGAAGTGCTGGGAAGTTTTCTTGGTATCCTGGTGAACAATTATCCTTCAATCCACACCACTAAAAACAGATTGACTGGTTATTCATCTCATTGCTGTGTGTGGGACTTTGCTGTGTATAACTTGGCTGCCACGTTTGCCTACAATACAACAGTGGCTGCACTTCAAAAAGTAATTCATTGGCTGTGAAGCACTTTGGGACATCTTGAGGATGTGGAAGGCACTATATAAATATATATTTTTTTCTTTCTTTGCATCAAGACATTTCGGTAAGTAAATGCATATTACTGTGAGGCATGCAATTTAATAACTTTGTGCTTTCCCTTTTCTCTTTGCAGTGTTTTGTAAAGGACGAGAAAATATATTATCACCTGACATTGCTAGATTATGTGTTTAATATGTATAAAAGTTAAAAAGAACAAAAGGAAGTAGGAAGAGGAAGAAGTGGTTACAGCATTTCATAGAATCATAAATGATTACAACACAGAAGGAGGCCATTTGGCCCATTGAGCCTGCGCCAGCACTTTGTAAGACCAACCCAGTTAGTCCCATTCCCCTGCTCTTTCCCCGTAGCCCTGCAAATTTTTTCCCATCAAGTATTTAACCAATTCCTTTTTGAAAGCCACAATTGAATCTGCTTCTACCACCCTTTCAGGCAGCGCATTCCAGATCATAACTACTCACTGCATAAAAAAGATTTTCCTCATGTCACCTTTGGTTCTTTAGCCAATCACCTTAAATCTGTGTCCTCTGGTTCCTGATTCTTCTGCAAATGGGAACAGTTTCTCTTTATTTACTTTTTCTAAACCCTTCATGATTTTGAACACTTCTATCAAATCTCCTCTTAACCTTCTCTGCTCTATGGACCAGCTTCTCCAGTCTATCCACGTAACTGAAGTCCCTCATCCCTGGAACCATTCCAGTAAATCTTTTCTGCACCCTTTCTAAGGCGTTCACATCCTTCCTAAAGTGCGGTGCCCAGAATTGGACACAATACTCAAGTTGTGGCCGAACCAATGTTTTATAAAGTTTCAACATAA
Source organism: Heptranchias perlo (assembly GCF_035084215.1). Lineage (NCBI taxonomy): Eukaryota > Metazoa > Chordata > Chondrichthyes > Hexanchiformes > Hexanchidae > Heptranchias > Heptranchias perlo. The sequence goes on along the minus strand of NC_090340.1, from coordinate 35,248,481 downwards.
CTTCCTTGCTTTTGTACTCTATGCCTCTAATTATAAAGCCCAGGATCCCAGATGCTTTTTTAACCACTTTCTCAACCTGTCCTGCCACCTTCAAAGATTTGTGCTCATATATCCCCAGGTCTCTTTTTTCCAGCACCTGCTTTGGAATTGTACCATTTAGTTTATATCACCTCTCCTTATTCTTCCTGCCAAAATGTATACTTTGCACTTCTCTGTAATAAATTTCATTTGCTACATGTCCACCCATTCCACCAGCCTGTCTATGTCCTCTTGAAGTCTATTACTATCCCCCTCGCCATTTACAACACTTCCAAGTTTTGTGTCATTTGCAAATTTTGAAATTGTGCCCTGTACACTCAAGTCCAAGTCATTAATATATATTAAAAAAAGCAGTGGTCCTAGTACCGACCCCTGGGGAACACCACTGAATACCTTCCTTCAGTCCGAAAAACAATCATTCACCACTGCTCTCTGTTTCCTGTCACTTAGTCAATTTCATATCCATGCTGCCACTGTCCCTTTTATTCCATGGGCTTCAATTTTGTTGACGAGCCTATTATGTGGCACTTTATCAAACACCTTTTGAAAGTCCGTATACACATCAACCGCATTGCCCTCATCAACCCTCTCTGTTACCTCATCAAAAAACTCAATCAAGTTGTTTAAACACGATTTGCCTTTAACAAATCCATGCTGACTTTCCTTTATTAATCCACACTTGTCTAAGTGACTATTCATTTTGTCCTGGATTATTGTTTCTAAAAGCCACTACCGAGGTTAAACTGACTGGCCTGTAGTTGCTGGGTTTATCCTTACACCCTTTTTTGAACAAGGGTGTAACATTTGCAATTCTCCAGTCCTCTGGCACCACCCCCATATCTAAGGAGGATTGGAAGATTATGGCTAGCACCTCTGCAATTTCCACCCTTACTTCCCTCAGCAACCTAGGATGCATCCCATCCGGACCGGGTGACTTATCTACTTTAGATACAGCCAGCCTTTCTAGTACCTCCACTATATCAATTTTTAGCCCATCCAGTATCTCAACTACCTCCTCTTTTACTGTGACTTTGGCAGCATCTTCTTCCTTGGTAAAGACAGATGCAAAGTACTCATTTAGTACCTCAGCTGTGCCATCTGCCTCCATGCGTAGATCTCCTTTTTGATCCCTAATTGGCCCCACCCCTCCTATTACTACCCATTTACTATTTTTATGCCTATCGAAGACTTTTGGATTCCCTTTTATGTTAGCTGCCAGTCTATTCTCATTCTCTCTCTTTGCCCCTCTTATTTCTTTTTTCACTTCTCCTCCTATATTCAGCCTGGTTCTCACTTGTATTATCAACCTGACATCTGTCATACGCACCTTTTTTCTGCTTCATCTTACTCTCTATCTCTTTCGTCATCCAAGGAACTCTGGCTTTGATTGCCCTACCTTTCCCCCTCGTGGGAAAGTACCTAAGACTATACCCCGAACCATTTCCTATTTAAAGGCTGCCCATTGCTCGATTACAGTTTTGCCTGCCAATCTTTGATTCCAATTTACCCGGGCCAGATCTGTTCTCAACCCACTGAAATTGGCACACCTCCAATTAAGTATTTTTACACTGGATTGCTCCTTGTCCTTTTCCATAACTAATCTAAACCATATGATACTATGATCACTGTTCCCTAAATGTTCCCCCAGTGACACGTACTCCACTTGACCCATTTCATTCCCCAGAACTAAATCCAGCAATGCCTCCTTCCTCGTTGGGCCGGAAACATACTGATCAAGGAGGTCCTCCTGAACACACTTCAGAAATTCCTCCCCCTCTTTGCCCTTTACACTATTACTATCCCAGTCTATATTAGGATAGTTGAAGTCCCTCATTATCACTACTCTATAGTTCTTGCAACTCTCTGTAATTTTCCTGCAAATTTGCTCCTCTCTATCCTTCCCACTAGTTGGTGGCGCCTCTATTGTTTCTTAACCCTAACCAAAAAGATTCTGTCCTTGACCCGTCAAGGACATCCTCTCTCTCCAGCTCTGCAATATTCCCCTTTATCAATACTGCCCCCCTTCCTTTTTCTCCTTCCCTATCTTTCCTGAACACCTTGGGCTCGATTTTACCACCCGCTACCGGGTGCGTTCTCGGCGGGGGGGCCTCGAAAATCGTGAAATCCAGGAGCGGGACCGGATCGCGCCTCGATCCCGCCCACCTCTGGGTTCCCCGCTGACGCGCCGGCGTGCGCGCGTAGCCCCCGCTGGTGGGAGTCCCGCAGGCAATTAAAGCCAGCGGGATGCCACTTGACAATATTTAGTTTGGTATTTCAGGTTATTAACTGACCTGATTAAGGGACTGTGTGTGATTTTTGATCAACATGGGACTGTTTCCCACACTGGGGGAAACACTCCCAGCTCGAATGGACGTGTTGCAGCTGTCAGCCTGTGGCAGCTGCAAAGGTCCATTTGACAGGTGGGGGGGGGGGAGACCCTCACCCATTGCAGGAGGCCACTCTGTCACTTGGGACAAAGTTTGGCCTCCACCACCCTCCTCCTGATGGTCAAAGTCACCAACCTGCACACTTACCCCGGGGTCCGGAGACATGTACCGACCTTGCGGACTCCCTCAGATGTACATCTTGCGGATGGGGACCGCCGTAGCTGCAGTCATGACCTCCTCGGAGGGCGAACAGTATCACCAGCCTCACCAGCCTCGCCATCGACGCCGTCCACCTCTGACACGTGGAGCTCCACAACAGAGTGCTGTGACACATCCACCTGTACAGCAGGAGGGAGGACTACCGCAGAGAGAGATGCGTCGCAGAGGGCACTACCCTCGCCACAGGTTCCACAGACCGAGCTCAGCCTCCTGGACCTCTCTGAGCAGCAGTGCACACGGAGGCTCAGAGTCACTCGACATGTAGCCGTGGACATCTGCAGCCTCTTTCATGCCGAGCTGCTCCTGGCTGGCCCGTGCACCATCTTCCTACCTGTCGCTGTCAAAGTCACCACTGCCCTTCCGAACTTCTCCTCAGCAGCCTTCCAGGGTGCAACCGGGGACATCGCCGATGTCTCTCAGTCGTCTGCGCAGAAGAGCCCTGCAAATACACCTACACCCACTCTGCAGTGACACAATGGGTGGCATCAGTGGTGGGTCCTCATAGTGATACCCAGGAGCGGGCATTATTGCACAAACCGGACAGGATTCGCGAAGACATGGCAGTAGTGGTGCCAATATAATGTGTGATGTGAGTTGTTCTGAAATTCAATATAAGTAACAACCATGACAAACCCTCAAACACCCTTGTGCATCCCCTTCATGCTGACGACACGTTTGCCTTACGCTGCCTACTGCACATATGTGATGCATGCCCTGTGGCTGCAGCACAGGTGGTGGCAGGTTGAGTGAGGCTGACCGTGAGGGAGATGCACGAGAGGGTGAGTATGGGATAGAGCCATGAGATTGTATGAGGATTGGGTTGCGTGGTAGTGGCGGGGTGAGTACTGGCGAGGTGAGTAGGTGCAGGTAAGATGAGGATGGGGTTTGAGTGGGTATGAGGGGTGATGTGACAGAGTAGTGTTGGCAGTGCCAAAGGAGATGTGGGGTGGGGGCAGTGATATGGCAGACGGAGTGTAGGGGAAGGACTACGTGTACTCGCTGTGGCTGACCTACTGAGGTCATTGGACCGCCTCCTGCACTGTGTGTAGGTGGGTGATATGTTGGTGGCGCAGGTGACCCCCTCTGCCACCTCGAGCCAGGCCTTCCTGGTGGCAAAGGCGGGCCGCTTCCTCCCGCCCGCCGGGTGGAAGATCTCTGTCCTCCCCCTCCTCCTCACCCCATGTATTGATACCTGGGGTGAGGCATCATTAAACTGGGAGCAGCCTTCCCCCTGGGCTGCTCCATGCAGTCATCTTTGCTATTGGTTGCAGCATCTGTCAGTGGAGGACTGCCCCTTTAAATAGAGCGTCTCCAGCTGACAGATCTTACTGCGCATGTGCAGCCCGCCCGACGCGCAGATCAGCAGCGGGGAACCCGGAGGAGCAGGTAAGTGGCTCCAATTAGTGGTTTGCCTGCTACGATTGCGCGGGAAACCCACTAATTTCACCGGGCGCGTTACCCACGCGCCCGCTAGCCCATCCGCCGAGAACCCGCAGCCCTGCTAAATTTGGGCCCCTTGTATCCAGGAATATTTAGAACTCAATTCCACCCTTTTTTGAGCCAGGTCTCATTATCGCCACATCACATTACCACGTGGCTATTTGCGCCTGCAGCTCACCAACCTTATTTACTACATGCCATGCACTCTAAACCTATCTTAGACCTTCTCGTATTCTCTCTTAGTCTGATCCCACCTAATACTTCACTATTTCGTACTCTAGTGCTCTCTGTCTCTCCCAATCCTTTGAACCATGAAATGAAAATTGATTTCCTCCTTGAAACCCCTCTGGAATTCCAGCATGCCAATGAAATAGTGCACCGTATATACATTTAAATGAGGCAATTAATATTTATTTGGCAACACAAAGCTTCACTTGACACTGTTGAACAGAATAATGCAAAATTCTGAGCCAACATTTCAGTTCCTGTTCTTTCTACTCTGTATAAATTATCTTCTTAAATTCAGTCAAACAATTCAAATCCTGTACGTTACACTATTCTGAATTATTTTTCATAATCATGGAGCAATTATCTGCTGTTACAGGATGTGTTTTAAAAACTGGCTGTCAGTCAGTTATCAATAATTGCCAATAAAATTAATGTTGTAGATGTCACTTTATGGCTGATGGGGAGGGACAGATGAAATCTGAAGAGTTTATTGTACTGACTTGATATCGCATGAATGACATACTCATAGGTCAGTTTAATTCACAAGTAAAAATATTCTTTATTTCTCACATCCAGCCGACATAATAGTCTGTTTATACCATAGGTTTATTGTTATTTTTTAAACAATTTTTGTGTTATTCATTCTATTTGCTATAATGAGGACTGCTATGTAGGGAAGAGGAGCCTTTAACACTCCTGTTTATTTCACATTTTTGTCTGATTACACTCTTGTAAAGTGCCTTGCGACATTTTTCTATGTTAAAGGTGCTATAGAAATGTAAGTTGCTGTTATTGCTGTTGTTCTTGTGACCTCTTACTTCACTTACCTCTGTCCAGATATGTGATCCACCAATTTAAAAATCCATTTATAGGGAATAATATTTTTAAAGAAGTTATTAGTAGAGTGCGAATGACTAATATGTCATGGTTATGGAATTAATTTAAATTTCTGTCTCCAGTGCCCATCCCTCTCGAAATATAACAACGCAGTTGAAGTTAACGATCAAAATGTCACACTTCTATTGATACCACTCTGTATCTTAATACTTGGGTTAGCATAGTGGCAGCATTCATTACACAATATGGAGTTTACTGACATTCTAAGATAAGGAACTGGATAAGGAAATACAGTGCTAACAGGCTGAGAGTAGAGAGAGAGAATTCTTGGTATTAGGTGCTAAGTACAGTAGGAAGTGATATGTCTCCTATACGAGACCTTTGCTGAACTGTTATAGCTCTCCGCACCCTGTTATAAATATCATCAATCCTTAATCAGGCCTCTGCATGGTGCATCTTTCAAGAGTGCAGTGTTCCATCACAGGGGAAGTTAAATCCAGCACTGTCCATTCCACATACCAGAAGAAAGAACCTTGACGGCATTCCCTTCCCCCTTTTGTCCACTATTTTCTCACACTCTTTGGTTGCTGGCACTATGTGCTATTCTCCAACCAAGAGAGTAGGTAGATGACTTATCAGTCCACACTACCTCTCTTCTGCTTGACACCTTCACCCCCCCCTCACAAAAACCCACGATCCAGCTGAGACCGTACAATTACGAGGCAAAGCCATGAACCACCGTTCCACAGAACAGAACATTCATTTCCCAGCAATCTCATCCTGCTCAAAAATCCAAGTGGGGGATTTTCAACTTACAGCTGCCTGTTTTCGAAAATTGGCCCTTACACCTCCGAATTTTGAGTGGATGAGCTTGCTTGCCCACTCTCTGCTATAAGTGCATACAATGTCATTTTGAGTCAGTTGCATTTATGTCATCCTAAATGCCAGTCTAAAACCGGTGTTGCCTATTACATATATGCAAATAAGGGTCCTGCCAGGTTACTGCCATTTTTAAGTTCTTCAGCTCTCAATTCGTCCATTCTAAAATCCGCCCACAAATCCAGGGCAGGAACAGTTGGGAGGGACGCTGTAGCAGCGTTATTTAAAGGGATCCTCAGCTGAAAGTTAGTTAAGGACCTGCTTGGTCATTTTTAAATGCTAGTGGGCTTTTTTGCCCATTTCTACTGTGTTGGCTGCTGTAGCTGAGCACAAAACTTGTGGCAAGTTATTTTTTGTAGTTGAGAGAGAATTTCTGCCATGTGGCTTCTGCACAAATTTCTTGTGTTAACGTGGGTATGCTGCTTGGTCTGCCATTGTGGCTGGAGGACCAGGAGGAGGAAGAGCAGCAAACAAGAGTGAAGAGACCTGCAGCTGCAGGGAGAAGAGGGCAAAGGAGGAGAGTTTGTGGGGAGCCTTACCCCACACGAGTTTACAGGACAAGAACCTCCAGTTATGTGAGGAGCAGTGTGTCTGGTGGCTTTGCTTCTCTACAGAGGCTGTTAAGCTATGTCAGCTACTTCAGCAACAACTGGAGCCCATCACCAGGTCACACACTTCATTGCCTGTGTCTCTGAAGCTCCCTGGAGTTCCATGTCTCAGGGTCATTCCAGGCTGCAGCAGGTGACGTAAGCAACATTAATCAATTTGTGATGCACGCTTACATCAAATCCAATGAGTGCACTTGAGATGGCCATCGTGGGTGAGCTCGAGGAGCTTGGACCTGAGAGGGCCTGGCTGCAGACTGCAGCATCTTGGCTCCTAAAGTAAGTCACATGTCACAAAAATGCAGATTGTTTTGTATTTTCAGATGTTTTCTCTATTTAAAAAATTGTCCTTCCTGTAGACAATTTATTTAACTCTCTCACTCCATTCACTGCACACATATTGTTTTTTTTTAAACTAAAAGACAAATCACTTTAAGGTTTCACTAAAATATTACATTTTACAAAGGAAATGGATAATTTGGTTGTCAATAGTGTGCACAGAAAGAAATAATTTTACATTTCAACAAGCTTTTTATTTGAACTGGCAAATACACAATCCTGTGAGTTCACTAATGGTAACTTTATTCATAGTGGCGACCTGATCTAAGTAGTGTGAAAAGTAACGTGTATAAAACAGGCCATAACAAGTAGAAAATGGTGCCATTCAAAACCATAGTCTAGCAGGGTCTAAAAATTCAATGCTTCTTTTTAAGTAAAAAAAATGATACTTGAAAGGACTCTTGATGTAATTGTAGTGCTGCTTCTCATCTTCTCATACTTCAGTTAAAAAGCTTCTCTCCATTGGACTGGAGCAATTAATGGGCTAACAGCAGGAGACCAAAGAATAAAAACTTCAGCATATTTACAGTGAGTAATTACCAACCAATAATAACAATATTAGCGAGCTTCAGATCACAATCAGAGAGCCTGTTATTAAGAATTGTTGTCGACAGTTCGTCTCATAGAAATAGTCAGTCAGAAGGGTTAAGGAAAGATGACCCCAGTTCCACATATTTTGTCACTGACCCGATTAGCGGAGTATATTAAATTGCCAAATGAAATGTCAAAGTGACAGAGCAGCACTTGCAAGAGAAAAAGAGAGCAAAAGATAGTGCTCAATAACAGCACAGCAGTTCCACTTCAGAAGTCAATGGACATTGAACGCTGAACAGTGTCATTTCTGCCACGTACGTAGATTTCAGGAGGAATCTCTTCCATCACTCTGTCTTCTATGACTCGTTCTGGACTGTCTTGTGAGTGTTTTAAAGTATAGCAGCTTTTCTTGAAGGTGCTATTAAATGTTTTCATTGGTTGTGGCTGAGAGAAATCATTCCGAAATGGAAGATCCATTGTGCTCAAATTAGTCCTGCTTTGCTTTATACTTGGCGGTTGTGAGCCGCAGTGGTGGTCATGGATGCACCTGGAGGCACTGGATGAGGAGCGCCTCAGTTTATGATAGTTCTCAAAGTCTTCAGATAAATCAGCCAAATCTGCTGTTATTTCTTTGTCTCGTAGCGAAAATAGTTCATAATGAGGCGGATCGAACACTTCTTGAAATCCTGATTTGTTAAATGCTGCTTTGCGACCCAAAACCTTTTTGCGAGGTTGTTTTACTTGCACTAGTACAGAAATGACAAGAAGAACCAGAACAATTCCTGATGAAATACCAATGATTGTTCCGTGAGTTTTGGTGATCTGGTGAAAGAGGCCAGGCTTTTTCTTTTCTGCAGAAGTACAAATATCCAAATCAGTAAACATTATCAATCTAAAAATATTCACACCAGTGTCACTTTGAATACAAAATAAATTGCTTTGAAAAGAACTAGAACAGTTAGTCCTGGTTGAACCACAGCTCAGTGTCTGATCTGCACAGTGCTAGTCACAAGTATGTCACTTGATTGTAAATGAATTCTGGGCTTCCGTTGTATTCTATATTGTTTCTACCTAGCACAGTTATCATTATAGGTTCTTTCAAAAGGGAGACCACTATTTCAAATCTATAAACCTGCTAGCAACTTCACCTGATTTCTGATGAGCTTATGAACCATTTATCCCATGGGCCATCTTTCTATAGTAAAAATGTCTCTTCATTATTTTCTAATTTACTTCATTTGCAGCTCAAAAGGTAAAATGAAAAGCGTAGAATTACACTTTGGGGACTTAGACAAACTCAATTATTTTCATTAAAATACATCTGTTGTTTCATAAACTCCTAATAATTCTGATTGAATTATGTGGTCAAGAAATATCAAAGCTCAGTAGGAATTCTAAAGTCTGTCATTTTCTTTGAGTCCAGTTCTGTAACAATTGTACAGTAGCATTTAAAAAGCGTTAACGTAAAGCACATGAAATGTTTTCGTTAAAACCTTAAGCCCCAATTTTACCTCGCGGCACGAATCGGGCGGGGGTGTGGGGCAAGTCACAAGTCCTATTGCCAATGTGAGGCCCGGGCGATTTAAATTCCCTGGCTTCATTTTATTATGATCAACGAGCTGTCCACCCGATCATGTCAGGAAAAGGGCAGCCCGCCCATTTTCGTGGGGCAATCTCTGGTGGTCCGCCCGAGGCCTATTTAAAACGGCAATGCACCTCTGAAAGTGAGGTTGGATTCCCTGATGCCAGATTTTGCTGTTTTAATGCTGGAAGTAGGATTGTTAGGAGACTGAGTTGCAGGGCTGCCTCCAGGTTTTCTGCTGCCTCCCTGGAGATCTTCGTGGGGGAGGTAAGGGCAAGGAGGGTGGTACTGTTTCCAGGCACCTTTAGGACCGTAACCAAGGTGACTATCCAACAGGCCTGGATGTATGGAGAAGTCCACTTCCAGCCTGTGTAGTGCCATCTCGCATGTCATCAGCACTTTGCAGTCCACCTTGGAGAGCCTGGCCACCTCCAGGATTGCTGCAGCTGGACCCTCATAAAAGTTGTCAGTGTCACCAGCCTTTGCAGCTTTGATGGAAGCTCAAACGGCTGTCATGCAGACTCTGGGCTCCACCTTGGAGAGACAGGTGCCCACCTTAGACAGATTGGCAGAGAAAATAAGATAGGGGCTTTCAAGGAGTCCCTCATCTTCTACAGATTGCTCTCCCGCAGATCAGTGGAAGTGATGACCCCCAGCTCCACGGGAGTGGCAGTGGCGTAACAGGGACAGAACGTGTTGCCCTCTCTCGGGATGTCAGCATGTCTGCTCTGTCACTATTCCCTCAACAAACACCTGCCATGGTGCCAAGAAGTCAAGTGGACCAGGCTGCTCTGGCAGCAGCCGAGGTGCAGTAGTCTACAGCCGGGCCCTCACAAACTCGAGCACCCAGAAGTTGCCAGCCACGAACATCTCAAGGGTTTCAACATGAGGAACAGCAACCATCCACCAGCTTTGCTGAGGAAACTATGGGATCACCTCGTAGGAGTAGTAGAGTTAGTAAACCTTCTTATAAATAGAGAACCATGGGCTGACATTGACTCTTAGGTGAGAAATGAATTGAAGGCAATTATTGTTTTGGGAATGAAATTCATTGCCTTAATCACATTTGACACTTTGGACTGCATTGTGGTTTTATAGTGTCTTCTGCGTCTACATTGTCAGTATGTCATTGATATAGAAGTTGGTTTGAATGTTCTTTAATGCAGGATTGAGAGAGTGGTGAAAGATGTAACAAGGACTGTTAATGGAGATGGGCTTTGTGTAAGTTTTTAAGGCTTTGATTATGCCAGTGTTATTCACACGTGGTGGGGTTGCAGAGGGGTGTCATGAGCCTTGTGTACAGGATATTCCTTCTTCCCCAGCAACCAACCTGCCACATTCCCAGAAGGGCTGAATATTGGACAGATGGTTGAGCATCACAGGATAAAAGCACGTGACAGCTGCCTGGGTACCTTGCACAAATGTGCAAGATCCTGTTTCTGTGATCAGAGACTAGCTGGACATTAATGGAGTGGTAGCCCTTCCTATTCACGAATGTTATTGGCTGGTGTTCTGGTGCCCTGAGAGAGAGAACTTGGATATACCCAAGTGGGCAGAAAACTCAAAAGCACTTTTAGCAAGTGGTGGAGGTAGGATTAGAAGGCCCATGGAACAGGCAGGAGGCGTAAGAGGCAGTCTGGATATCAAAGGGCTGAATAAAATAACAATTAACTTAAATCACTGTCTTATTTTTCTCCAGGAATTAAATCTTGCTGAGAGTCCTCCAAAATGAAACTGTAACCAGAGGTCCATTTTGACCCCAAGGTTTAACTCATAAATAGCAAATAGTGAAAGTAGACAATGCTGTCCACTCATGATTAAATTGGGCAAGGAAAATATATATTAAAGCTGTTGAAGGGATGAGCTATAAAAATGTTAATGTTGAGGTCAATGAGGTGTCTTTTATAGTTCTATTTACACAACTGAGGAATTATGCCAAATGCCATTTCTTAAAGATTCACCAGATTCAAAATGGATCAGACAAGCTTTAAACAAACTAACAAATATGATTGGCTGCTTTAAGTATCAGCCACTTCTGGGATTCTACCCAACGTATAGATAATGGGGTAGATTTTCATCTTAACTACCTGGGCAATAAGCTTCACCTTGCTGGAAAATCTAGCCGGAGGACTGCACCCTGGTAACAGAACCCGCCTAATTTTGCTTCCGTTTAAATTACTGGGAGGAAAATCGTGCAACCCCTTTAAGAGGCATGAGGTCCACCCTGCCCGATTTTTCCCTCTGCACTCTGCCTAGTCTATGGTTTAATGCCCAGGCAGTAAAGACAAAAAATCTACCCCAGTCCCTCAACACTGCACTGCCAGCTACAATTCTTTTTATAAATGTATGAATTTAGTATTAAATGTAACAACTAAGTCATGGTGAAACTAAATTTGAGTTCACATAATACAATCAGAATATTTACCATTTTTGTCTTAAGTATGTATGTACCAAGAAAGGGTGTAATTTTTTTTTCACAATTCAAGAAAAAGTTAGAGGAGAAAAATGCATCTAGTTTTAAATGGTTTCCAAGCCTCTGCTTAATTGTGTATCAGGATCCTTAATTGGTGCAAAATGCAACTCCATTAGTCATCTTGGTTTTATAAATCAGCTATAAAACTGTGCATGTAGTTGACTGTGCAGAATGATGGAAAATAATTACCATCCTTTGGAGAGAAATTGCATCCATTATTGGAAAACCACAGAAGGTAATTTATCCTGATGCACTCACAGCTACATTGTTCCAGTTTACAACAAGTCTTTAGGAAATCGAAGTAATGAAGTTTGCTAAACCATTCTAGTTGCTCCACTATACATTACCTGCACTCTACCAAAATGATCAGACATTGAATTCTCAGAGAATTACTTACAATGCTTTTAGCAAGTGCACACTTAAAACAGCATGATTCACAGGAAGGCCTATGCCTTCCTAATTATTTAGTCAATCACAAAAGCACAATGACTATGATGAGGATGGTAGTTCAGTACAGATTATAAATGCTTTATAACAATACCAGTATTTTTGTAGCATGTTATAATGTGGGGATATAATGAATAGGAACACTATATACATCCCTGTCCCCAGAAGATATGGATGAGTTCTGTGTTGGCTTTAGTTATTGAGGTAAAATGTACCAAAACAATTGCTATGCATTCTGATGTCCATTCATTCATCCATACTAGATGTTAAACACCACACTGTACCAAAAGCCACCAGTACATTGTGACATTTTCATCAATGCACTTCTAGCCGGTGATTTCTGCTTGCTGTAGCTGAAAGCACTTGACTATGTATTTAGACTAGTCATGGCATAATGGATGACAGATGGCTATTTAATATTGAATGTTCCTTTGGCATGTACTGCTGTGTTAAAATGTTCTATAATATACTTTTCCTTGAAACAGAGGTCATCCAGAGTACATAGCATCAGTAGACACTTTACCCACCGAGTTAAAATATGAAATATTTACTTCACCGGTATATCACAACTGAGACAGGCAGAAGACTAAGGGGACTAGGAAGAAAAAGTACTAGTTACACAGAATTTACAGCATCTGAGCATCTGCAGGAGGTGGACGGAAATAGCATTGCATGGGGGATGAATTAACTGCCATTAAAATAAAGTTGGAGTACTGTGTCCAGTTTTGGGCTCTGTGATATAGGAAGGCTGTTGAGGCAATAGAGAGGGTACAATACAAATTAACTAGGCCTGGTATGAGGAGACACAAATTATGAAGAAAGACTAGAAAAAATAGGGCTGTTTTTGTTAGGACAGAGGAAACTAAAGGGTGATTTGATAGAGCTGTTTAAAATTATGAAGGGATGGGACATAAAGACAGACTGTTTCCAGCGACTGAGAGGTCTAGAATGAGGGGATATGGATACAGGTATGATAAAATGAATGAGATTTAGGACAGAGAGCAAGAGAAACTTTTTTACACAGAGGGTTGTGAGGCTGTGGAGTTAGTTTTTGAAGCAGAGACCTGGTCAGCAGTGGAAAATAAGTTAGATAGGTGAATGAAGGAAAAGGGTACAAATGGATATGGGAACAGATGCAGATGCAACCACTGGAGTAAGGGGAAGAATAGAGAGGTAAAAAAAATCTGTCTGATTTATTACTTTTTTCTTCTCGCTTTTCTCATTTTTCCCCCGTTCCTGAAGATGTGCTCACTGCCACCCATCTGGTACCTCACCCAAGTGGCTGCCTTTTCAAGGAGATGACAAAGGGGGCTGGGAGCCCTGATGCCAGGTCTCCATCCCCTTTACGTTACCCCAGGATTTCCCCCGGAGGGTGGGGGCCGAATGTTTGTGCCTGGAGGAGGGATGGGCCTCCTGGTTCATTTTCTTCCAGGTCCACCGATAGAGGACCCAAAACTTTTAATCAAACAGCAAGATCAGGGAGGCCTAAAAAGGTAAGTGAAAGCTTTTTTTTTTAAGCTTCCCCAGAGATCTTTGGGCCTGGAGGCCTTTTGGCTGAAGTTTTTGGAGAACAGCCAGAAGATCTTAATGCCACTCACGTCTGCAGAAATGACTGCATTTTTGGCCCATTTCTAGGAGCAAGGCCCTGCCAGATGGCAGGTCTGCATCGGACGCGTGTTACTGATCTGAACTGGCCAATTCAGGTAGGCTCAAGTCATTGCAAGCGAGCGTACTTTGGATTACTCCACCTGCCTGGTGCCCAGGTTGATGGAGAACAGGAAAATCATCCCCACCCTCTTCAGGAGAAGAGCAGCTTTGGAAGCAGAAAGAAATTATATATTTCGAACATCAGACACAATTGGCAATATGTTGATATTGTTGAGCTGATTTCAAAACTGTCTATAAACAAAAGCCTTTTGTCAGGCTGACCCACCCCTTTAAAACAAAATAAATTATTTACTTCAACAGTTTTCTGTGGAGTTTGTTTAATCTTTCCATGAAATTAATGTATTAAATTCAAAACAAACTGTATGAGGCAATGCTGATACAGCATTAATTCCGAATATGCACAAACATTTTCCCTAAGCTTTCAACTCAGACCTTTCAAAAGGACATCTGTCAACATTCAGAAACAAGGGGCCCGATACTAGGAGGGAGGCGGGTTGGCAGCAGGGTGTCGACTGGGCATGTGGGTAAAGCGCCCAGTGAAATCGGGGTGCTCCACACGCGATCGCAGCCTAATTAAAGGTACTTACACATGCTTCCGGATTTCCCGTTGCAGAACTGCACAGCAGGCGCACTGCGCACCCGCATCATAGGCTGTCAAGCAGGAGGAGCCCTGTTTAAAGGGGCAGTCCTCCAATGCTCCTCCTGCAACAAAGAACCAAAATTATAGAATGGAGCAGGCCAGAGGCAAGGCTGCTCCAAGATTTTCTGACTCCTCACTCCAGGTGCTGCTCGATGGGGCAAGGAGGAGGAGGGAAACATTTTTCCCATCAGATGGGAGGAAGTGGCCTGCCTCTGCCACCAAGAAGGCCTGGCTCGAGGTGGCAGAGGAGGTCAGCAGCAGCAGCAATGTCGGCCGAACCTGGGTCCAGTGCAGGAAATGCTTTAATGACCTAACCAGGTCAGCCAAAGTGTGTATACATACACATTCTCCCACACTCCGTCTTCCACATCACCTCCACAGATCTCCTTCTGCACTGCCACCACAACGCTCTCGCATCACTCCTCACATCCACTCAACCAACTTCCTCACCTTGCCTGCACTTCCTCACCGCCCCAGTTCCCATTCAAACACTACCACGCAACCCAATCCTCATACAATCTCATGGCGATGTCTCACACACACCGTCCCATGCATCTCCCTCACGGTCACCCCAACCACACCAATGCATGCAGCGGGTCAATATACAACCATCACTCAATCACGCGTCTCTGTGTTTTGTCTTGATAGGAGAAGAGATGCCAGAATGCCCGGGAGAGGGCAAGGACTGGAGGGGGCCCGCCACACCAGGTGGTCCTAATGGACGCGGAGCAGCAGGCAATAGAAATAAGCCGCATGCTGGAGTGCCTGTCCGCGGCAGACGCCAAGACTGGGAGCGCACAAGCGGCTGGTGGCAGAAATCTAACACTCAGCACTCATGATAGTGAATGATCTTAACATCGCTTGGCATCTGCAGCACCTCACCATCTGTCCACATGCTTAATATTGTTTTCTGTTCTCTTGCAGGGCCAGCTGCGACTGCAGTGACTGCGGAGGGCGATTCCTCAGAGGACCTGCTGGCCTCTGAGGGGGCATCATCACATCTGAGCCAGCCATCCACCAGCGCAGATACACACACCTCGATGGGTCCCCTCCTCACTTAGTTGGGCTTTCACATGGTGAGTCACCACGCACATGTGAGCACGAGCAGACCCTGGTAGCAGGGGCAGCCATGGAGAGTCCGCATCGGTGGGAGCACTTTTCTTCTCCAGGCTCTGCTCAGCTGGACCCAGATGCTGAACCCTGGGGGCCAGCCATGCAAAGGAGAGTCATCGAGGGCCAGCAGCACATTGCCGAGGTACTGGAACAGTTGCCACGTGCACTCTCCACAATCGCGCAGAGGATGGTGGAGTCCAACTCCTGCACGAGTGGAATACTGTCACAGGGACGTGAAGGCATCTACGCGGGTAGGTGTGGGAATGTCTGCGAAGGAGGGAAGGCTAGCCTCCATTGAGCTTCAAGCATGGTTCAACAATGAGTCCATTCAGGCCCTGACAACAGCCGTTCGGATTCAGGGTGAGCAACATTCTGCCGCCTTAAACAGGCTGACAGATACGTTACAAGGCTTCACACAAGTCCTCCAAACTGACGTCCAGCAAGGTGGAAGGAGTGATGTGGGCCTGGCCCAGGAGAGGGATGATGGCGAAAGGGGACATGGAAGTGGGGACGCCACTCAAAGCGCTCCCACGTGTCACCCGTTGCCCTCCTCTCAACCAGTACCCGCAATGCTGCCTCCTCTCCAGGTGGCCGAGTCTGCCCCTGCACAGGTGCAGGTGGAGCAGTCTTTGGAGGGGCCCTCATGGGCACCGAAACCCAGAGGGCGTCCGCGCAAAGCATCTCATCGGTCAGGGCATGGACAAGAGCAACCTGCCTCTACCTCTGCTGAAGCCACAGGGGTAGCACCACATAGGTGTTTCCGTAAACGTAAGGCTAAGGTTTTGTGAGCACAAAGTGTATGACAGAATGTCATGTTTTTCATTTAGTTTTGTTTGTTTTGCCAACCACATTAAAATTTGTTATCACCACTACTGCCACATCTTTGCAAATCTTGTCTGGTTTGTGCAATAATTCCCTTTCCTGAGTATCACCATGAAGACCCACACCTGATGCCGCCCATTGGGTCACTGCAGAGTGAGTGTAGGTGTATTTGCAGGGCTGTTTTGTGCAGACAACTGAGAGACACCGACGATGTCCCCGGTGGCACCCTGGAAGGATCTGGAGGAGAAGTTGTTGAGGGCAGTGGTGAGTTTGACAGCGACAGATAAGAAGATGGTGCTCGGGCCAGCCGGGAGCAGCTTGGCATGAAGGAAGCTGCAGATGTTCACGACTACATGTCGAGTGACTCTGAGCCTCCATGTGCACTGCTCCTCAGAGAAGTCCAGGACCCTGTGGCGAGGGTAGTGCCCTCTGCGACGTATCTCTCTCTACAGTTGCCCTCCCTCCTGCTGTGCAGGTGGATGTGTCACAGCACTGTGTTGTGGAGCTCCACGTGTCAGAGATGGACGGCGTGGCCGGCAAGGCTGGTGATGCTGTTCATCCTCTGAGGAGGTTATGACTGCAGCTATGGCGGCCCCCATCCGGAAGATGTATGTTTGAGGGGGTCTGCAATGTAGGTAAATGTGTCTGCGCACCAGGGTTGAGGTTCCAAGTTGATGATTTTTTGTGTTAGGAGGAGGGTGGTGGAGGCCAAACTTTGTCCAAAGTGACAGAGTGGCATCCTGCAATGAGTGAGGGTCTCCCCCCCCTTACCTGTCAAATGGACCTTTGCAGCTCCCACAGGCTGGTGGCTGCAACACGTCTGTTTTAACTGGAAGTGTTTCCTCCAGTCCTGGACACACGCTCAATTGATATGATAATCTCGCCCCTCCTAAAATAGCCTCCCAATCAGGTTTGCAAATGACCTGAACTGTATAATTAATTGGTTTAAGTAGGATCCCGCCAGCTTTAATTGCTGGTGGGAGTCCCGCATGCGGGGGCTGCGCACGCATCTAAGCGCGTCATTGGGGAACCTGGAAGTGGGCGGGTTGGAGCCGGGCTCCGGACCCGCCCTGGGAATCCCGATTTTTAGCAGCCCCCCCCGCCACGAACGCACCTGCTCGGCCATCCGAAAATTGACCCCAAGACCTGGACAGGCTGGTCTGAGGATGGGGAGGACAGTCTCTGCAGTTTTAAATGGAAATGATCAGGCACTGGATCCAGTCTTTGACAGCAATTTACTGTTTATTTGGTGCATCTCAGTGTACATTAGTTAATTCTAACAGCTTTATTTAAATGAGATTTCATTCTGTTTCCAGTTAATGATTAGATCTTTAAGTCCAGAGCAGATTTTTTTGAGGTGACAACTCTGAGCACTATTAGAATAAGGATGACTGACCTATTCTTGTTGTGTATTTAACATTAGCTGTATTAATAGATAAACTGCTATCAGTTGAAGTCAGTCTCATTTGTGGCATGGACCGCCTTTCAATATTTAGATGCCTGCTGTATATATTCTATCATAATGATAGGCATATTGTCTATTTGCTGCTTCAGTGCCAAGATGGCTATGTTGTTAACAGCTCTTTTTATTTGCTTGTTAGGTGTACTGCCTCAGCATATTGCCAACTAAGGGCAGGACTCTAATCTACAATTAAGATAACAGATATCCTGGGAACTGACTCAAGTTGGCCAGGGTTCCCTGATTGTTTTCCAGTTACAATTATCTCTACTGCAGGAGAATGTGTATGCGTACTGGATGAGGACAAGATCAGGCTTACTTTTTGATGCAACCCTCCCCGTCCCTGCAGCCCCCCCCCCACCGACCCCCCTCTCAAACTGGTCTCACAAATCTTATGTCGTACTGACAAATGGCAGGACAGGCTGTCTCATTCATCCAGTGCTGGCAGTTAACCAAAGATGATCAGGTTTAGGGGAAAGTTGAATATCATCACTGTAGCTCCAGATTTAAAATCAGTTTAACATATACAGTTACACCACCAAGCTATCATGGGTGGAAAACATACATACAACAATGGAATATTGTCCAATGAATCTTAAATACCAGTCTAAATAAACCAAAAATCGTACCCATCTTCAAGCTGGTGACATATCTTAATTTCATAACTGTGAACTGAACCTCTCAGATTTTATTAGGGAATGGGATGAGCTATTTGGTATTAAATCAGATTTCCATATACTAGCTGTGGAAATGTCAAAACTAGTTAAGATCTGTTAGGCTCTGTAACCCAATGCCTAATGGAAACTTTGACTGAGATAACTGTACTAATTTAACCCATAAATACAGCTGTCAGAGAGAAATGGCCTTTGTCAAGTCTGATGAAGTAAAGGACATTTTTTCTCACAAATGCTTTTCCAGTTCTAGGCAATGTTACCTTTACAATGATTTTCATCCCATGGGTACACACAGTTCTGGACTCCATTACAGACCAAAGAATTGTTGATGCACATGTTGCTGTGGCAAAAGAATGTGTTGTCCTGGCAGGGAGCTGTGAGACAAAGGTTAGTGTCACCATAAATTATAGCACAGCAATTGTATTTCAAAATCTTATACAAGATGTGGTGCATTTCTGTGTATGGCCAATCAACCATGAGCAACAAAACACAGTAAATGGGCACTTTGAAAAGGTCATGTCTTTGTTAGTTCAGCTGTGTCAGTTAGGTAAATTGGTCACGGCTTCATTATTCACAGTAAAAGCATGAACGGAATCTCCCACACAAAATTAATGAATTTATGTAATCTTGTTGGATTTATTGATTGTTAACTTGCATGAATTCATAGCATCATTCAATCTTTAGTTTTGGAAAATAAGTGTAGACAAGATGTACTGCTATAATTAATAGCATTCTGAAATAAAGGAATGGATCAGAAAATAACAAAAAAAAAGATTATAATGAGATACTTTTGGTACTTTCTGTGATGTGTAACATTTCGTACATTGTGATCAAATATTTCATGATGATTCTTTAGGGATTTATGTGGATCGACTGCTTGAATTTTAAACTCTTAAAGGACAAGTCACAGGATGTGTCACACTAACAATATCTGGAGCTGTTGTTTACTCTGCAGATGGTGGGTTGAATGAGCTAAAAATGTACATACAAGTGGTATCTTCATGCAAGTGGCATCTGCTATGAATAATTTGTGACTGAAGTCTCTAAAGGTCTGTTTTAAAAAACACAAGATGTGAACATTATTTAAAGAGTTTTTGGGTAAGGTGTGCTTTTCATTTTTAATGAAAGTCCACATTGGAACATGCATTTTTTCTATGCCTAATCCAGGAGTGAATTCAGGGAAGTGAGTAAAAAAGAGGCTATCATATCAATCAATTAATAGTCACATAAGCGTAGATTGCATCAACTGAATCAGATTAGGAAGATTTGCAGAATTCTCATTGATTTTCACTGAATAGGGAATTTTAGCTTGTTGTCTTCAATTACCAGCAGTAATCCATTTCCTAGTGGATACCAAGTCATAGTATCAACACTTTACTGAAAACAGTACTAATTCAACTATCTTCATTCCAAAAGGGCCACAAAAGTAGAAAATATGATTGGAAAAAATGTATTTATGCAGTACAGATGCTCTTGTGCAGCTGCTGTTAAAATCAAGTGTTTGTTTAAAATTTAGATGGGAGTCATGTGTTGCAACCCAGAAACATCACAATTTACCTAAAAGTACTTCCTGCTGTCATTGAGTATACAGTGGAATGGCATTCTGTTTTCTAGTATTGTCCTGACTCTCTTTCCGACAGAAAATCGAAATGCTTTTCTATCAATAATTCTTTCAAATATTTTCAAAAAAGGAAAATAAAATTCTGATATAATCATTTGTCAGCTTTCAAAACATTTCCTTTTTGCTCTATATGTCTGCAAAAAGTTCTTGTAAATTTCTAAAGACAAATTTTAGAAACAAAGAAGTGTACAGGACCAAAATAAATAGCATTCCTGGAATTTTTAAAAAAAGTTTTATCTTTTATTGGCAATTTTCCTTGGTAACATAAGTTATCCCCATTAATCGGTCTGCTTGGACATATGCCTCTGCTGCTGAGAGGATGGGCAGCCACACAGCTCCCAAACTTCTCCCAATCTCCCCAGTGGTTGGCCCTCAAGAATTGTTATCATATTGTACAATTTTCTTTTCCCCTTCTCCATGGCAGGAGATGCCACAGCCTCTGTCTGCTACCTTCTGGCTTGGCCTAGCTGAGATTGGGAACTGAGCCAATTGGGGAAATCTAACTTGTGCCCTCTTCCATTCCACTGCTCCGTTAATCCTCCAATGTTTGGCATTACTGTGCTTTCAAATAAAATGATTTTTAAAAAACCCTACAAATTAGGCTGTATGATTTCATCCTACATGATTGTATCAAGTACCTTGCTCAACTTTTATAACGGAGGTGTTAACCCATTTTTTCTAAACAGGTTGACATCTCAACTGAAGTAGCAGAAACATTAAGTGTTCATATGAAATACCGCACAGCATTATTTCCAAGCCTATATTTTTGATTATGGTATTAAAATCCAGCTGCAATGTTACAACAGTGTTTCATTTTTAAAAAAATGCTATCCTCTGAAGCAATCTATTACACAATAAAATAAGCTAGTAACAAATGTTATTAGAGCATAATGTTTATAAGCCATGGTTACTTACGATCCACAAATGAAGTAAATAGCATTTGGAATCTGCTGAGCCTGCTTCCCTCATCAGCCCACATACGAACCACTCCAACTCCAGTTTGTAGCATTACATCATTGGCTACTGTGCTACAAAATTTTGCCTTTAGGTTTTCAATAGCACTGCTCCCATCATACACAGCAACAAAATTCCTCTTGCATTCATTAGAGTGATCCATTTGATAGTCAAGAAAGCGTAAATAAATCTATTAAACAGAAATACATTGAGGTTCAGTGACAGTGTTGTATACATATGGTTGCATTTGTTTATTCTTTACAGCCCATACAAGATTACTGCTGTATGCCTTCACATTTAAGAAAGAGAGGGTCAAGAAAGAGCATCCTTTGTGTTTAAAATTGGATCTCAAAAAGAGAGGCTGATTTTATTTACTTGACTGTTAACATTTATTAATCCTTTTGATTTTGACTTGGTTTCTAGTTTTTTTCTCTTTTTTAGAAGGTGAAGTTCATGCTCATCATCTTGAGCATATTAAGGCTGGGGATGGATTACTTTTTCCACTCAGTGCTAGAATCAAGAGACTGTACACCTGATAGGCAATAAAGCTTCCTCTACTCTGCCCGATCTTTGGAGAACAATCCCGCATGCTCCAACTCAATTTCCCACAACAAACATCCTTATTCCCCTTAGATGGCCCATTATGCTGCATTTTTAGGACTGTCGCACTGAAACATTTATCAAGTTAATCCAAAATTACAGTATAGAATCCGCACTGAGGTCCTGACCTTGATTACAACAATAATAAGTCCACCTTAAGGCAGTAGACTTTCATGGATCTTTCTTTATACTGATTACAGTATAACTACAGTACATATCTTCGCACTACTTTTTTCCCCACAGACATTGCCACTATAGTACTGTCTGGACAATATGCTTCAGTATACTGATCTGGGTTAGATGGAACTCCTGCCGAGGTGTGGCAACAATAGTATTTCATTTTTATAAGGTTGGTAAAGGAAAGTTAATTCAACATAGTTTGTTTTATGTAGTTTCCCAATGTTAAGCTAGGTGAGTTACATTAATATCATGGGTGTATTGTGTATTTTGATGCATTGAAGCCAGATTGTGAACATGCAGGTCTATGATCAACCTCCGCCTTGATGTTAGTATGTGTGGCTAGTAAATCCTTGCCAGTTCATGTGTGCATATTTTTGACACAGAGTTACAGAATAATCGAGCTAAGAGTGATATATACCAATTAATTATAAATTGTGGACAGTGCAATCATACCTTGCATTGACACTACACAAAAATATTTCACTATGGTCCTTTATAGACAAAGGAAGTTTGAACGCAAATCTTAAAGGTGAAAAGATGGTGCTTTGTCCTACTGAAGCACATTATACAGCTACCAGCTTTTAATAGAACATTTGTTATAAGATTACTGGAGCATTGTTCTCAAATTTCATGCATTATATGTAACACACACTGTATAGGCCTGGATCCCAAGGATCATGTTATAACAAGGCTCAATTATTGTGGTAAGCAGCTGGTATATTTGCCAGTGAAGCAATGCCAATGAAGAAAACAAAATCCAATGAAGCAGTACTGAAAACGCATTTACATTCTGAACCTAATTCTGTACATTACAAAGTACAATAATGTTGCATCTTAATTACTTTTTTTCCAGTATTAATTGGGGAACGTTACATAAAGTACCACTCTCTTTGAATCTTACCTATAGCTAATCTGCATAAGCAAAATTCCATTAATCAGTGTTAACTTGTTGGTATTGTTAATTGTTCACTACTATGGTTGAATGAGATAGCTCGCACTCTTGGGATCACAGTAGCACTGAGTAGCGAATTGAATTAAAATGTCTTTATCTATCATATATTCCTTGCATGTGTGGCATATGTTGTTTATGATACTTCAAAACATAGCACATCTTTCAAGGTCAATGACAATTGAAATTGCTTATGAAAGTTACCGTAATGTACAAGATATACATCTGTTTGTTCAAAATATAAATGTTGTTATGGATTGTATTATACTGCAGGATATGACGGATATATTTGAAGGGCATTTTGAAAGGTTATTTGGCAAACAAGACATGAAAAGAAAATAAATTGAACAAAATTTTTAACCGCTTATGTAGAAAGTGGTTAAATGTCAAATGACAGTTTGCTTGCAAATTTCAATCTTGCTGCCTTCAGGTTCAATTCATATTAATCAGAATTCCATGAAAACAAATGACTTTCGGCAGAGAAAGAAATATTGACATATTTATGCCCATTGCACATAGATATCACAGGTGTTTGGTTGCTAATGGCAATAAGCCAGATGGAAATTTTTCTCTCTGAAATCATTATTCTTAATGCTATTTATATCTCACCAAACTTAATATCATTTTTCTGCAATAGGTTTTAGACTGTAATATACTGTTACTGTTATCAGTATTCATAAAACTAATTCAGCGGGTTTATTCTAACATTAAACAGCTTACTACATCCCAAAGATTTCACAGTTGGTGAGACTGCTTTATGATCAAAATTGTAAAATTTTAGCTATATTTGCATCTGTGAAATTAAATAATTTACTTGCACTGTTTCACTAAATACGTATGTTCAACTGAAAAGTGCATAATACTTTTGATATTGTATTTTAACAAAAAATAAGCTCAAAGTAATGAAAAATTGAGCTTAATGGTTCTGCTGGATTGTCCAACAATGTACTTTCTTTCAACTTATTTGACGTTAGATGCGGTGAATTGTATTTTTGGACAATATATACAAAGCAAATGTCAACTAAATAACAATGTTCACAATAGCTAAACTTTTTTTTAAGTCATTTTTAATGTGGCACATAACATTTCATTATTAATAGATTCCATTGTGTATTCGATCCTACATTTGTTCACTATTAATGTTGCACTTCCTTTCACTTATTTTAACGATCTAAAATGTGACAAACCGACAGCTGGTAACTATGAGTAACATAATTAGGCATTGAGAGATGGTGGTAATACTTACAGATAGAAGGAACACATTGTACTAGAAAGGTGAAAAACCTCATAATTTGACTTATTATTTGAAATGCTGAACAGAACAGGGAAGTATATATCAGGCTATTTTCTCTGTTCAAATTTCAGTAACAAAACATGCCAAAAAGGAAAAGGAAATGCTAGCAGGACAACACAGAAACATTGCAGTGAACTTAAATATCTCAGATTTTTTTTAAAGCACCTCAGAACCAACAGTATTCCAGACTTCTGCAACATTGACGTACCAGAGGGACCAAACACCAATGCCCACTACGTGAATCAGATCGCTGTATGCAACTATGGCAGTGCTCAGTCACAAAAGTCCCAGACATCAAGTCGGGTCCTCATTTTTTATTAACTTAGCATCAGTTGCTACATAAAAAAAATCACTTGGCTCCCAATATACCTGACCAGCAAAGCATTCACAGAACTCAACTACATATTCATTCTGATGGTGCCCAGCAACACACATGCATAGATCACTAGAATGCTGCAGTGACGCCACACAACTATGTTATTACATTGTGAGACTATTGAAAAAAGTCATCCATTCTTTTGATTGTTGTTTATGGGCTTTTAAAAATTATCAAATAGCAAGTTAAATTGCAACAAACATTTCCTTAAAAATGTAGTTTTGCCATCAGTACATTCCTTCAAAAAAATCTTAACTGCTACAGAAAATTGTAATTATTCTTCTACTTTTGCCTTTTTTTATTTTTAGCAAAAGTACTAGCCATTGGAAGTTTTAAGATTTTCTTTTGCAGGGATTGTGGGCACTGTTTGAAATTATTACCAAGAAAGATCGATGAGAGTAAATTAAAAGTTTACTTGCTATTGATTTTGAATCCTTTGAGATTTGAGGGCACAGACTAATGTGGAGAAATCAGCAACAATTTCAGTGCAATCCGTGCCTCCACAAACCAATGTGATGACTAATAAATGGCCTCTGGGACGCCACTTCCTGAACAGTGCTTGATGCCTATGCTCTCTTCATTTCTAAACTGCACTGCTCTGGAAATGCAAAGTGTTTTGGTTTGCACATGACACTACAAATAGAGTGCAAGCGTTCTATCATACCAGGCTTTGGGTAGGAACCTCACTTAAAGTTTCTCTCTGTGCATTGTCTTCTGTAAAGTACAAACATAACATACTTTAGCTTTTGGCGGGGCTCTTATTGTCCAAATGCAGTCGATTGCTTCTCCAGGTTTTATTTTCTCCTCTTGTTCCACTTGACTAGAGTGAATAATCCCATCAGGCCCTGATAGTTCAAACTGGCAGTCTGGAGATATAAAATACTAATATTTTACTGGAAAAAAATGAGAAAATATTAACATTTTATAAAAAAAAACTAGTGTTAAAAATTCGTCTTGAACTGTTAACGGTAATCATACCTGGAATGGGGTTCAAGATTCCACCAAGGTAGATAAAATCAGGATCTGTAAAGGTAGGAAAAGTTTGATTATATTGTCAATTTAAATGACATGTTAAATCATGTAACATTTGATAAATTAAGTCTAAAATACTTGTCTTTATTTTGGAGGAGCCTGACACAAAGGAAAATGGTCATAGCTATTGGAAGCCAATCATCACATCCCTAGGACATTGATACAGGAGTTCATCAGGGAAGCAGCCTACAGGAGTACTTGGGCAACATCCAGGTTGGGCTGACTAGTGGCATATAACATTCATGCCACATAAGTGCCAAGTAATGGCCAACTCCAACAATAGGAAGTCAGCTTCAACAGCCCCACAACCGCTGAGTCCTCCACCATCAACATTTAGGGAGTTACCTTTGACCAGAAGATTAACTGGACCAGCCATATCAACTGTATCTATAATAGCAGGATAGAGGCTGGGTAGACTTTGTAGAGTGAATCGCCTCATGATACCTCAAAGACTGTCCTCCATCTATAAGGCTCAAGTCAGGAATGTGATGCAATACTTACCACTTACTTCGATCGGTGTGCCCATAACAACATGCAAGAAGCTTGACACCATCCAGGACAGAGCAGTTCACTTCATCAGTGCCAATACCCTGGACTCAATATCCACCTGTCCATACGGTGCACTACGGCTGCAGTACGTACTACCTACTAGTTGCATTGCACCAACTCACGAAAGTTACTACAACAGCACCTCCTTCCCCATTGATCTCTATTACCAAGGACTACAGTACCAAAGTAAGGGGAACACCATCATCTCCTGGTTCCCCTCCAAGTCACACAGCAATTTGACATGAACATATATCACTGTTCCTTCACCATTGCTGGGTCAATAAACTGAAATTCCTTAACTAAAACAATTTTTTAAAAATTCGTTCATGGGATGTGGGTGTCGCTGGCAAGCATCATGACCACAAGAACTTAAGCAGTTCAAGGAGAAGGTTTTCTACCACCTTTATCGGAGCACATTTATGGATGAGCAATAAATGCAGTCCACTATATCCTGAGAACAAGTTTTTTTTAAAAACTGTGTCAAGGCTAAAGCTTTTAATTCACTCAAATCAAACACTGGACACATTGGACAGAACTTTCAACTTTGGTGAGGGTGTAAAATGGGCGGTAGCAGAGCGGCCAACCGTTATACACCCCACATAAATTACCTCTCATGGAAAGGAAAATCAGATGGGGTGAATAATGGGTGGCCGATCTGCTACCTCCCGCTTTACACCCTCGCCAAAGTTGATAGTACATAAGAACATAAGAACATAAGAAATTGGAGCAGGAGTAGGCCAATCGGCCCCTCGAGCCTGCTCCGCCATTCAATAAGATCATGGCTGATCTGATCCCAACCACAAATCTAAAGAACACAAGAAGTCGGAGCAGGACCCGGCCACATAGCCCCTGGGCCCTCTCCGCCACCCACAGGGCATTGACCGATCCGAACTCAGCTTCATGTCCAATTTCCTGCCCGCTCCCCATAACCCCTAATTCCCTTTACTTCTAGGAAACTGTCTATTTCTGTTTTAAATTTATCTAATGATGTAGCTTCCACAGCTTCCTGGGGCAGCAAATTCCACAGACCGACCACCCTCTGAGTGAAGAAGTTTCTCCTCATCTCAGTTTTGAAAGAGCAGCCCCTTATTCTAAGATTATGCCCCCTAGTTCTAGTTTCACCCATCTTTGGGAACATCCTTACTGCATCCACCCGATCAAGACCCTTCACAATCTTATATGTTTCAATAAGATCGCCTCTCATTCTTCTGAACTCCAATGAGTAGAGTCCCAATCTACTCAACCTCTCCTCATATGTCCGCCCCCTCATCCCCGGGATTAACCGAGTGAACCTTCTTTGTACTGCCTCGAGAGCAAGTATGTCTTTTCTTAAGTATGGAGACCAAAACTGTATGCAGTATTCCAGGTGCGGTCTCACCAATACCTTATATAACTGCAGCAATACCTCCTTGTTTTTATATTCTATCCCCCTAGCAATAAAAGCCAACATTCCGTTGGCTTTCTTGATCACCTGCTGCACCTGCATACCAACTTTTTGATTTTCTTGCACTAGGACCCCCAGATCCCTTTGTACTGCAGTACTTTCCAGTCTCTCGCCATTAAGAAAATAACTTGCTCTCTGATTTTTCCTGCCAAAGTGCATAACCTCACATTTTCCAATATTATATTGCATCTGCCAAATCTCCGCCCACTCACCCAGCCTGTCTATATCCCCTTGCAGGTTTTTTATGTCCTCCTCACTCTCTACTTTCCCTCCCATCTTTGTATCATCTGCAAATTTTGATATGTTGCACTCGGTCCCCTCCTCCAAATCGTTAATATAGATTGTAAAGAGTTGGGGACCCAGCACCGACCCCTGTGGAACACCACTGGTTACTGGTTGCCAGTCCGAAAATGAACCATTTATCCCAACTCTCTGCTTCCTGTTCGATAACCAATCCTCCACCCATGCCAGAATATTACCCCCAATCCCGTGATTTTTTATCTTAAGTAATAATCTTTTATGTGGCACCTTGTCGAATGCCTTCTGGAAGTCTAAATACACTATGTCCACTGGTTCCCCTTTATCCACCCTATACGTTATATCCTCGAAGAACTCAAGCAAATTTGTCAGACATGACTTCCCCTTCATAAAGCCATGCTGACTTTGTCCTATTAAATTATGCTTATCTAAATGTTCCGTTACTGTCTCCTTAATAATAGACTCCAAAATTTTACCCACCACAGATGTTAAGCTAACTGGCCTATAATTTCCAGCCTTCTGCCTACTACCCTTTTTAAATAACGGTGTTACATTAGCAGTTTTCCAATCTGCCGGGACCTCTCCTGAGTCCAGGGAATTTTGGAAAACTATCACCAAAGCATCCACAATCCCTACTGCCACTTCCCTCAAGACCCTAGGATGGAAGCCATCAGGTCCAGGGGATTTATCCGCCTTGAGTCCCATTATTTTACTGAGTACCATCTCCTGAGTGATTTTAATCGTATTTAGCTCCTCCCCCCCGAGAGTCCCCTGTTTGTCCAGTGTTGGGATATTCTTAGTGTCCTCTACTGTAAAGACTGAAACAAAATATTTGTTCAGCATTTTTGCCATCTCCATGTTTCCCACCATTAATTTCCCGGTCTCATCCTCTAAGGGACCTATGTTTGCCTTAGCCACCCTTTTTCTTTTTATATAACTATAGAAACTCTTGCTATCTGTTTTTATATTTTTTGCTAATTTCTTTTCATAATCTAACTTCCCTTTCTTAATCAATCCTTTAGTTACTTTTTGCTGTCTTTTGAAGAATTCCCAATCTTCTATCCTCCCACTAAGTTTGGCTACCTTATATGTCCTTGTTTTTAGTCGGATACTATCCTTGATTTCTTTACTTAGCCACGGGTGGCTGTCATTCCTTTTACACCCTTTTTTCCTCAGTGGAATATATTTATTTTGAAAGTTGTAAAATAACTCCCTAAATGAACACTACTGCTCATGTACCGTCTTACCCTTTAATCTATTTTCCCAGTCCACTTTAATCAATTCCGCTCTCATACCATCATAGTCTCCTTTATTCAAGCTCAGTACGCTTGTTTGAGAATCAACCTTCTCACCCTCTAATTGGATATGGAATTCAACCATGTTGTGGTCGCTCGTTCCAAGGGGATCCTTAACTAGGACATTATTAATTAATCCTGACTCATTACACAGGACCAGGTCCAAGGTTGCCTGCCCCCTTGTAGGATCAGTTACATACTGCTCAAGAAATCCATCCCTGATGCACTCAATGAACTCGTCCTCAAGGCTGCTCTGCCCAATTTGATTTGTCCAGTTAATATGATAATTAAAATCCCCCATAATTATGGCTGTTCCCTTATTACATGCCCCGACTATCTCCTGATTAATACTTCTTCCAGCAGAGTTGCAACTATTAGGAGGCCTATATACTACGCCCACTAATGTTTTTTTTCCCTTATTATTCCTTATCTCCACTCAAACTGTTTCATTATCTTGATGCTTTGTCCCAATATCATTTCTCTGTATTACAGTGATTCCTTCCTTTATTAACATAGCCATAGTACTGCCCATTTAAAATCTTTAAGTTCCTTCAAATAGTGGTAAGTTAATTACCTGGTACAAAAGAGTATTTTGCTCGAAATCCAAAACCTTCTAATTCCTCATCTGAAGAAAACTTTATCCATAAGAACCTTCCAGAAGATTTAATGAGTGCTGGATTTTTTAGACCACAGTAACGGTTTATCACGCGGGAGAATCCAAATGGTCCATCTCTGACTTCCAAGTGGTCAAATCGACAGTCCCACGAGGGTTCAATGTTATAGGGTTCATCAAAAGTGAGTTCAATTCGCTGGCGCGGGGCCGCTGCAAATAGAGCAAAATGTTAACAAGTGTAGTTCTTAGAGGACATGGCTTACCTCGGTTCAAGGTATATCCAGTTATCAAAGGAAGAAACATTCTAATCATTTCCGAGAACATTTCAAGCAGGAGGACTAAAGATGTACAATGTTGTAACAAGATTCCAGTTTAGCCATTTTAACAAATTATATACTGTCATTGTTCAAGCAAATGCTCCAGATAATTGCTACTAATAAATATAGACAGATCTTTGTAGAGTACTGATACTGGGCTCCAACTAGTGTCATAGAGTTTAGTGGAAATGAGGAGATTACATTACCTTCCAGTATGTAGATACATTCTCTATTGGGAGGGTAAGCATTCGGGTAATTAGGTGAAGCAAAATATCCGCCATTGTCATTCCGAACCCAAACTCCACATTGTTTTCCTGACTTGTGATGTGATATGATGTTCTGTCCCTCTGTAAAATGAAGTAAATTCACTTTACTGTGATTTAAATTATAATCTCAGGGGCACAGTTGGTATCTGGCTGGTAAGTGGCTGGTATATGCCCAGAACATGTCTGGTTCCAAGTGGCTACAATTGTATAATGCACTGAATAGAGATCATTATGTTTTGGAATCATTATGTACCCCCTTGCTGCTAAAGCAGGTCATCTATATACTTTGCTCAAGAACAATCAGTCAGTTTAACAATCAATGTTTGGAGTGCGCATGTGTAAGAATAGGCAGAAAGAAACAGACACAGATCAGTAAGGAATCTACTGAGTGTGAGCTGTGAATAAGAGATAGCCACTAAATTTTATGATATGGGCGTGGTTTAGACCTGAATGGTTAGAAGCTGATTTTAGATAAACTCAAATGGAAGTATGCTATTTGCACCCAATTTTTTGAGGTGTGCTTATTGGCATAACTCCATGTGTAAAGGGAGAACACTAGCTGTGGGAGAAGAAAACTGTGTGTAAGTGACATTTAAGGGAAGGGGACAATTAAAAGGGAGAGTCACAACAGCGTGAAAAAATTACTGAAAGCCTTTAGGAAGGCTCCTCAACCAATCTGCCAAGGCTGAAGGGGGAAGAGACTAAGAAATGGCAGGCAAAAGTAATGGGAAAGGAAAGCCAAGGTGCTGGTATGAGTAGGCAGGCAAGGAACACAAAAGCCCTCTAAGCTACTCAACAGCACTTTCCCCCCTAGTCAGCATTGCATTATGCCTGTAAGGAGATGGAGCCAAGTTTCAGGCTGCAACTTACCATTATCGTCACTGGATTTGCCATCTCTATGTGCATGGACGGCATAGCTCTGCAGCTGGTTCTCTGTTGACCTGGACCCTGTGAAGATAAGTCACCATGGTCATTGCCAGGTAGATATGCCAGGGTTTTCAGATATGATTGGTAGCATCTTGATGGGTACGGCCAATCAGGTTATGTTGGCTGTTGATCATCTTTCCTGCAGTGCCACTGAAAGGAAAATATACTGTGATTGGAGTGCTTCTGGGGAAGCATCCAGTATTGTGGTTAGTCAGGCATTCACATATCTTAGTGGTGCCAATCCAATCTGCTTTCACAACTTCCTTTTTAGAATAGGAGCCTCTGCAGGCATTAGTCACCTGCCAAAGTAAGATATGGTCACTTCTGTCTGCAGATACAGGTGTGTAGATACTGACAGTTGGGCATTGAACTCCTTTAGTGCAGCCTGGCCTTCCTGGCTTTTCTCTGTTGATCCTCTTTTTATTGTAAGCACTCTAGATAGGGGCTTCTCACTGGAAAGCCATTGATGCCAGTACTGGGGCTAGGAGCAAAAAAATTAGAACAATTATCACAAAGGCTCATGAGAACCTAAATACCAACAGTTAAGAAATGGCTAAATATATTGGTGGTAACATTACTGTATCTTTCCTTGTACTTGTCTTCACATAACAACCTTGAACACCCATTTCACATTACAAATCAATGTCCTACACACCTGATCATTGTGAAATGGCGTGCATGATCTCCAAGCCCCCAGATTAATATTTGAATGAAGCTGTCTCCCATTTGAGACAGAAAATGGGGCATGCCAAGAAAAGGGCAGAAGTCAGTTGTAACAGAACTCTGCACAGTTATCTGATCAGATGTTCTCAATTTACTCCTGTAAATTGGATGGAACCAATCAGAAAATCCATATTCTCATTACAAAATATCAGGGGTGTTTAAAACTGCTGTTCAAAGATTAACACTCACCACTTCACTGCCTCAACAATGGCAACTCTTAAAGTGAAATCCAGCACATATTTGGAAGACGTTTATACAAAGATAGGTGAATTATGAACTACTAGAAGTGTTAGAGAAAGGAGAAGACATAAAGGTTGCCGAGTATCTTACTGTATATCACATGTTTCCATGGGATATGGTGGGTGATGAAAGTACAGAATGTTTTAGAGAATTCAAGAATCTTTGCCAATCAAAAAAGAATACAACATTTATGAGCTATGTTTTGAATTCAAGAAATCGAGAGTGGGGAACTGATTGATCACTGTGCAACGGTGTTGAAGGACCTTGCAGAACTTTTAATTTTGGTGAATCGAAGAAGTTACTGATTTGTGGTACAATTATGTTTGGAGTCAGAACAGAGAGACTGATGAAAGAACCAATGCTCAACCTTCAGAACGCTGTAGATATGTTAAGAACAGTGAAACAGCTCAACATTGATCAAATTGTCCATATAGTTGGGTAAATGGAGAGTGTCAAATATAAACTACCTGGTACAAAATCCAGCAAACAAAAGCCCAAGTTGACTAGAGGTGAATCAACTAACCACCTATTTTGGAAATGACACATGCTAATGATAACGTTCAAGGGCCGTAATGGGCAGTAAATAGTTGGCAATGTGTCCACCATTTTCCAATATATGTATCCAGCAGGTGCAGCTCCCCACCAATAGTGCACGTTTTGAAAAATATCCTTTCAATGTCCAGCACTCACACAGATGTGTAACAAGTGTAGTTTTAAAAAAATGTATCATTGTTGCCAAGTTTAAGACAAAGAGGCAGGAAAAGAAACAACTGCACATTGTATAAATACAGAAATACATAATTGAAGCAGTGGAGAATCTGAAAAAAATCTAATTTAAATGTGACGATGAGGGCCAATGGCAATGCAGAAGTTAAGTTTCAGCTAAGTTGTGCAAATACATGTAACCTACTCCCTAACAAAAAGTGTGTGTTTGTTATGAGATATCCAGATGATCTTTATCTCCAAAGGAGTAGAGCTAAGCTAAAGCTGTATAATGGATATGCAATGGGTCCAATAAGCAAATATAAAGTGAACAATACTAGAAAAAGAATTATACCCAATCTTGAACTCCATATTGTAGATAAAGTTGTCAGTGCAGAAACACGTCAGAAATGAAACTTTCTGAAGTTGCTGGCAGCTGTTACACCATGTCATTATTTAAATACTGTTAACAAAAACCACTGACCTAAGAAGTTATGAACGCATGCAATGAGTTGTCTTCAAGATACATACTACACTGAAATAGACAAATGTGTGAAATTGGTATTGAAATTCTCCATGCAAATTTCCTATTGGGTTGAAGAAGCCTACGAAGAAAACAATTGATTGACTCAATAGAGGTGCTCACTCCTATCAGTAAACCCACTGATTGGGTATCAAGTATGGTGACAGTTGTTAATGCCAAAAGAAAACCTGAGGATTTGCATTAATTCTACGTATTTAACTGGATCAATTAAGAGGCCTTACTACCTACTGTCAGCAGTTGAATAGATTGCCACAAAATTCACAAAGCCAAATTTTCTCTGAATTAGGTACTAAAGATGGATTCTGGCAAGTTAAGTTGGACAAAGAATTAAGTCAATTGATGATTTTCAACATTCCATTTGGAAAGTTTCAGTGGCCATGCATGACTTTTTCTGTTGTATCAGCCCAGCGGAGTACTAAAAGTGTATGCATGAAAATCTTGGGGTCTTGTAGAAGTAGAATTAATTGCAGATGTCATTTTGGTTTATGCAAAAGGAACTTATCTTAAAAATACCACAGCAAATTATGACAACAACCACTGTAACCTTCTTGGAAGACAACAGGAGAGAAGTTTGCAGTTAAACAAGAATATACTTAAGTTGCAGTTTAGATAGATACCATATATATTTCTATTTTAACTATTTATGATTGAAACCAGATCCAAAAGAAATTTAAAGCTATCCTGCAGATTCATCCGCCAAATGATGTCTGTTCACTTAAGTACCTTAGCATGGTGATTTATCTTCAACCTTTCTGCCACATTTGTTGATTGTATCTGAACCACTTAGATTTGTAAAAGATCAAGGCATGGAATGGCAGTGATTAGAGACCCATGACAAATCTGTAAGTGAAGTCAAATCATTTGGTTCCTAGGTAATATGATGTGAAGAAGTGGGCACATTACAGTGTAATACAAAAGCAGTAGATCTTTGTGTTGCTTTGATGTAAAAAGCCAGTGGAATATGTCTCAAAAGCAGTCACGCCAGCAGAAGGCAACAAGCTACAAATTGAGAAAGCGATGCTTGCTATAGTGTATAGGATGAGTGATTTGAACAGTGTATGAAACAGAGGTGAGACTCACCATAAGCCTTTGGAGAGCACTATTATCTGCATAAAATGACTGCAAATAATGCTATACCCTCTGAAAGTGAAATACAACCAAGTAATGGATATGTACATTGCTACTATGTTTAACAGACTAACTTGCCTCGACAGAGAAAGCCAAAGAAAGAGACTGATTATGCAGTACTCCTGAGCAAAGCTGAAGATGAGTTCATTCAGAAGGTCAAAAACATCAACATGGTACAGTATCTTGGTATGCCATAACAGCATCTAATTAAAATCCATTTAAAAACTCAGAGATCAAGTCCTAAAATAGTCAAAGCATACCATTCTGACTAAATGTCCAAACTACAAAAAATATATTCTTCCTGAGATTAGGAGTGCTACCATTTCCAATATGAGTTCTCTGTTCAAGATGAGATCACATTCAAAGGAAATAAAGTCTTCAACCCTAGATACGCAAAAGCAGAGATGATGCAGAAATTTCATTCCAGCCATTTGGGATTGCAGGATATTTGTGCTAAGCTACAGAAGTTATATACTGACTCACCATGAATGCCGAACTCAACCTCTACATCTCTTCATGTGGTACTTGTAATAATTCTCAAATGAAAAACCAAGGAACCTTTAGTGTCACATAATGATCCCTGATAGACCATGGTTGAAACTGGAATAAAAATTCTGTCTTGAGAAGCTTGTCCCTTTGTGGAAACATATGCAGCAGAATCAGTAGTATCAACAGACAATTGATAAGTCAGGTAGATAAGTCACCCGGTCCAGATGGGATGTATCCAAGGTTGCTGAGGGGAGTAAGGTTGGAAATTGCGGAGGTACTGGCCCGAATCTTCCAAACATCCGTAGATACGGAGGGTGGTGCCAGAGGACTGGAGAATTGCAAATGTTACAACCTTATTCAAAAAAAGGTGTAAGCATAAACCCAGCAACTATAGGCCAGTCAGTTTAAGCTCAGTGGTGGGGAAACTTTTAGAAACGACAATCCGGGACAGAATTAACAGTCACTTGGACGAGTATGGATTGATAAGGGAAAGGCAGCACAGATTTGTTAAAGGCAAATCGTGTTTAACTAACCTGATAGAGTTTTTTGATGAGGTAGCAGAGAGGGTAGATGAGGGCAATGCAGCTGATGTGGTGTATATGGACCTTCAAAAGGCATTTGATAAAGTGCGCATGGTAGGCTTATCAACAAGATTGCAGCCCATGGAATAAAGGGGGCAGCAGCAACATGGATACAGAATTGGCTAAGTGACAGGAAACAGAGAGAAGTGATGAACGGTTGTTTTTCGGATTGGAGGGAGGTGTACAGTGGTGTTCCCCAGGGGTCGGTGCTGGGACCACTGCTTTTCTTGATATATATTAATGACTTGGACTTAGGTGTACAGAGCACAGTTTCCAAATTTGCAGATGACACAAAACTTGGAAGGGTAGTAAACTTGGAGGATAGTGATAGACTTCAAGAGGATATAGACAGGCTGGTAGCATGGGCGGACACGTGGCAGATGAAATTTAACACAGAAAAATGTGAAGTGATACATTTTGGTAGGAAGAACGAGGAGAGGCAATATACACTAGAGGGCACAACTCTAAAAGGGGTACAGGAACAGAGAGATCTGGGGGCATATGTGCACAAATCGTTGAAGGTGGCAGGGCAAGTTGAGAAAATGGTTAAAAAGGCATACGGGATCATAGGCTTTATAGAGGCACAGAGTACAAAAGCATGGAAGTCATGATGAACCTTTATAAAACGCTGGTTCGGCCACAACTGGAGTATTGTGGCTATTTCTGGGCACTGCACTTTAGGAAAGATGTGAAGGCCTTAGAGAGGGTGCAGAAGAGATTTACTAGAATGATTCCAGGGATGAGGGGCTTTAGTTACGTGGATAGACTGGAGAAGCTGGGGTTGTTCTCCTTGGAACAGAGACGGTTGCGAGGAGATTTGATAGAGGTATTCAAAATCATGAATGGTCTAGACAGAGTAGATAGAGAGAAACTGCTCCCATTGGCGAAAGGGTCAAGAACCAGAGGACATAGTTTTTAGGTGGTTGGCAAAAGAACCAAAGGTGACACTGAGAATCCCTACGTGGTCAGTTTTCGGTAAAATATTAAAATGCCTACGTGGCAAAGAAGCAGAATGCAAAATGGTTAGAAAGGGTTAATTAGTTAGTAACTGAGATTGGTACAGGTGGCCTGGCCTCCTGCTGGGCCATATGTTTGCGTAGTCAGCAGGTTTGCATGGTCTTAGCAATGTAGAGTCTTTGATGTGATTCAAGGACTGGTCTGAATGTCTCCATGTTTATGGCAGATCAATATAGGTAATGAGCTTAGCCAAAGTTGAAAGACATTCCAGGTTGGGAGATAAGGAACAGAAGGAACAGGGAAGAACATTC
Organism: Heptranchias perlo; assembly: GCF_035084215.1. Lineage (NCBI taxonomy): Eukaryota > Metazoa > Chordata > Chondrichthyes > Hexanchiformes > Hexanchidae > Heptranchias > Heptranchias perlo. The sequence goes on along the minus strand of NC_090340.1, from coordinate 35,211,746 downwards.
CAAGTTGGAAGGTGAGGAAGTATCCCCTTTGATGTCTAACAGCAACATGGTCAGCACATGATTATCTATGATTGGCCGGAAATAATGTAACCTCGCATGGCAACCTGTGCCCGGCTTATGATTGGTGTTGACCCTCATTAAGTATGTTCCAACCCTATTGATTTGTATAAAAACGTGTGGATTTCTGTATGTTTTTGTTCTTGCTCTGCCAGCATAGAGGGACTCTATCAGGAGTCCAAATCAATGCTGCAGACTAAGAACCCTGCTATTAAAGTTGTGATGAACTTTAAAATGTATTCGACTTCAGTTTTTACTGAACCAGACTGAGGGGAAAGAATCCGGATCGTCAACACGAGGAAAAACTTTTTTACACAGCGAGTGGTTAGGATCTGGAATGCAGTGCCTGAGGGGGTGGTGGAGGCAGATTCAGTCATGGCCTTCAAAAGGGAACTGGATAAGTACTTGAAAGGAAAAGAATTGCAGGGCTACGGGGATAAGGCGGGGGAGTGGAACTGGCTGGATTGCTCTTGCATAGAATCGATGGGCTGAATGGCCTCCTTCCGTGCCGTAACCTTGCTGTGATTCTATGATTTTATGACAGTAGAACCGTGGAACAGGACTCACAAATCCTGAAGTAAACAAACGCACTCCAGAGCCATCACAATCTCAAATAAGAAAGAGATCACCAAGAGGCAGACTAATTAAACCTCCACTGAATTTGAAAATGTATTTTGTAAAATATGATTTACAGCAAGTGAATACTTGTGGGGTGATTCTAAAAGGACTGTGTGAAGGGATGCACTGCAGCAACTCGCCAAGGCTTCTTCGACAGCACCTCCCAAACCTGCGACCTCTACCACCTAGAAGGACAAGAGCAGCAGGTACATGGGAACAACACCACCTGCACATTCCCCTCCAAGTCACACACCATCCCAACTTGGAAATATATCGCCGTTCCTTCATCGTCGCTGGGTCAAAATCCTGGAACTTCCTTCCTAACATCACTGTGGGAGAACCTTCACCACACGGACTGCAGCGGTTCAAGAAGGCGGCTCACCACCACCTTCTCAAGGGCAATTAGGGATGGGCAATAAATGCCGGCCTCGCCAGAGACACCCACATCCCATGAACGAATTAAAAAAAAGTTCAAACCAAAATAGCATATGGCAGGATATTGTTCTTCTTTTGTGGAAAGGAGTTGTAATATAATAATGTTGATATGATTGTATACAAGTAGATTGCATATCATTGTGTTCTGGGATTGTTATGTACAGCCAACCATTAGAATAATTTACCCACATTCTGCCTTTAAGTGCAACCAATTTGTATCAATTCTAAAGTCAATGTTTAGTTTGTGTGCATTTGTAAGAAGCTGAAACTCTGAGTAGTAAAGAACCTACTAAGTGAACTATAAAAAAATGTTGTTACAGTGCATGTATGAGTGGTGCACAAAGCCTGCCTTACACTTTACAAAGCCCTATGTAGCAGATGTCTCCGGGACCCTTTAGTCTCAATCAGCATATTTTCATATGAGATTGCCAAATCTTTCTGTATAAATTATTCAGATCTGAGATCCAAGTACTGAAGAATTATACCACTTGAACTGATTAAACGGGTTGTAAATCATTAAGACACTGCAAAACTCTAATGAACACAGACATCGTTTTTTAAAAATCTGAATAGGACAATGAATCTGCTCATTTTTATTGAAAACTTCCTGTTAGCCATTGCAGAATTAATTATATTTCATTATATTTTAAAACTTCTTTTGACCAGTATTAACAAATAATCTGTAACTGGGAGAAAGAAGTTTTAGTTATTTTTCTAGTAGCACCATAGGGTCATTCCAATCTGCTATTCAGTCCCTCAATGAAGGGTTCTAAAAACACATTCATTCAATTAAAAATAATTTTAGCTGGAATTCTTTTAATGTTTTGTTTACAAAATGTTGTTTTAAAGTATCTGTTTGTTTATTTACTGCTGGGGTATGGTTTTATTTAAAAAGAACTACAAAAATACTTTGCGCTCATTTTAAATTGGAAAATGGAAATAATCTATTGCCTCTTGTTTTAAAGAAGAGCCTGGGGAGTGGAAACCAGACGAGATTTTTTTTTAAATTGCCCTAGTGCAACAACTATTCTATTACTACGAGAAAAAGATTTAATTTAAATGTTTTAAATTAGATAATTGCATACGGGGGAATCCAACCCAATTTTAATGTGTTCAACTCTCCTATTTGCTATGGGAGGATTTTCGAACGCGTTTTTTAAAAACTTAAACATATATATATATAAATATATTGTCAAATATTCTCCTTTGGCAGAGTAACGATTCTCCACCAGTCTGTAGTGTCCCGTCCGCTGTTCATTACTGATCAGATATATTTAGATATAATTACCTTTTTCATTGTTCAACTTAAGCAACTGACTATAAAACAAAGGAAAATCGATAACCGTGAATGGAGAACAACTTATTTTTTTTATATTCGTTCACGGGATGTGGGCGTCGCTGGCGAGGCCAGCATTTATTGCCCATCCCTAATTATTAACAAATGGTCCACGCCTCCTACAACCAACAGCACCAGGGCCGCTCTGTTCGACTTCATAACAAATTGGGGCACACGGGGTTAGATGGTCAGGCCGTTTGAGGGCCGGAGCGCAGTTCTGACCCATTCTATCCAGAGTCGCGGGGCTCCTGGTGACCAATAGACAGCAATATGCCTAAGACCGGTCTAGATAGTGTTTGGCTGGTACATGGCTAGTATACAGTTGATACACGGGCGTAAATGGCTGGTACATAGTTGGTACGTGAATGGTTAGTGGCAGATACAGAGATAGTAAGTAGCTGTCATGCTCTCTGCCAACCACCAATACGCACTTATTTATCAACTGCGACGTAAAATATATTGCGTTGGTCTCATTTCTGAATCTATTGGGATGAGGACCTGCGGGAGTGTTGACCGGGTCAGACGGTGGCGTATTAACATAAGCGCCTGTGAGCTGACAGATCATCACAAGCTGGGCTCTAATGCTGACTGTCGGAGTGTTAATACATTTCAGGCTGTTTCAGCCAGCGCGTTTAATTATCCCACTAATGCAATAAATTAGGCGCAGTGCATTCTACATTTACAATGCACATGGTAGCTGATACATCAGATCTGTTTTATTTTATAAATTAATACCTGTTAAGTAAACAATTTAATACAATCAACTGAGCTGGTAGCAGTAGAAAAAAGAATTACAAACGCACCTTGAGCCTTTTGTGTAGACGCGATCCCTCCGGTGAGAACAATGATCGACCAGACTGGAAAAGAAAATGAGGTTTCAATGCTTGGGTGTCAAGTAACATTGCCGCCCAAAGATCGGATGGAATCAGATAAAATTGGGTAGAATTCTACAAAGAATAGGAATTTTAAAAATTCAAAACTAGTAACATTAATTTTTTCTCAAAATCCAAGATAATTTTTTTAATTTATATTACACAAAAAGGTATTCCCCAAATTAATTGATCAAGGAAGAAATCCAACATACAAGATTTTTTTCTAGATATACAGTGAAGCCCATCTTCATATCCCACGGACAAGCACGTTTACTGGGGAACTATATTAGAGTTCGCTCCGCAGAGGAGTCCAGGTCTTCTTGTTGTCAGGGTTATTTCTGAATTATCTCTGCAATCGTTATGTCCTGCTAATGAAGACAATACTCTCGGGGTACTTTTACCATATTTCCATAAACTATCTGCGTGCACTATACAATTTATGTAGCTGTAAGATTTTATCCGGAGAGTAAAATGGAGCGAGGAAAATAATACGAGTATTGGCACATTTCCTGATCCAATGGTAGTTTCACCAGAGAGTCCCTTTAAGCTTTCTAAAAATATTTTAGCGTTGAGGCTAAGCCAGGAAGAAGGACTCCTTCGTCTCCGAAGCCCATCGTGTAATATGGTGCTATGAGAAATAACAGAATTGCCTGTACTCCAACTTTTTGACGGAGGTTGGAATTATCATGGAAAACTATATGCGGTGCAGTTACACAGCAATAAAACCTCAATATTTCACCGATGAACTGCATGGATTATTAAAAATATGCAAGTATTAATGAATCCTCCCCAACAATAAAAATCCGGCGTTTCCTGGATACAGACTCATAAACCTACTTGGTGTAGTTAGGGGTTTGGTGCGGGTTCTTTGTATTTTACAGAGTTTAATATTGGTGTAAAACACTTTAAAACTCCCAGACAAACGTTTGCATTTTGACCGTAAATGCAAGTTCCTTTTATCCTAGCCGGGTGTCATTAAATCATTTTAACGGAATGCGACTTTACCAAAAAATAAATGCTTACCCGTGTGGTAGTTCTTAATTTTATATTTAGTGACTAGAACTTATAAGAAGATTCTCTTATACCCAGGCAAGCAATTAACAGAGTATAATACTGTTACCCAGGATTAGTTATATCTAGTTAATGGGGGCGCCATGACATCAGAACCCAAAGGAAGTTCCAGCAGCTTTAAACTAACACCTTGAGCCACAAAAGATTTGGGCCTTGAATTCACTCTTATATAAATCAAAATTAATATTTGCTATAGAGTTTGTGCAGTTTTGTTTGGATTTATTTTTGCGAGTAGCAAGTATCACATTGTGTGCAGATGATGCATAATCACTGCAAATTTATTGAATGACTATCGCCAGGATAACACACCATGTATTTATATTATTGAAGGAGATGTTTAATTTTTTATCAATAAATTACTAAATTTAGCCATATTCTCCTTGAGACAATGGGACAACTGAATATTTTTATAACTGCATGGCTTTTGCTACTAAATTTGAAGGCCTTGGCTTTACTAGGGCGGGAGGGAGGGTACTACTGGATTGGGAACACACTTTCTTGGGTGCTCCTGTGTGTTAGAACCTCCCTGGTCCTTATATTCGCCTACCCACATGCGTCAAAAGTGTTCTTGTGTTTTAGTGCAGGGAAAACACGTCAGCGTTTTCTAATCTGGTGTAAATTTCCCAGCCACGCGGGGCGGGGATCCTGTGCAAGAGCAGTCGGAGAACAGGGAGACCTCCTTCTCTTCATACATATTCACATTTTAGGTGGCGGCGCCGAGTCAATGTACAAATCAGTGAAAATAACGACTGTATTCCATTATATGCACCAAGAAGCGAAAGACTGACTGCCTTGTACAAGAGAATCCCAAATGTTCATTGCATTGGAATTGAAATCAGGTCACTGAAGTAGTCTTTCGTAATATTCAGAATATTTTTCTGAGATCAACCTAATTTGCCAAGTTTTGAAACAACACTTTTTCATAATTTCGGATCAATCTAATTTGGCATTTTGGACTTTTTTTTTACTGGACGTGATCCCCAATTTGGAGCGAATAAGTATGTTCCGGATTGCAATTCAGTCAAACCTGACAAGAGGGACAGTTACTTTTCATCAATTATTTATGACGTTATATTTTGAAGTGCATCGGTTCGCTTGTTTTTAAATTTTAAGATAGCAAAGTGAGTTTGCCTGAAAAATGCTGGGTTTTACATAACTTCCACCCATGAGATGATGAAAAATATTACCATTGTTTCTGTTTGGTGTTCAACATCATTCAACAATATACTCATATCGATCTTTTAATCGAACTGATAAATGAGATTCTAGCGATGCCAGTGTTAGCGACGAAGGAGAAAGCCTCCGAAAGCTTGTGATTTTTAAATAAAACTGTTGGACTATAACCTGGTGTTGTAAGATTCCTTACATTTGTCCACCCCAGTCCATCACCGGCATCTCCACATTTTTACCTACCCCGACATTTGCTACCAGCTTTGAGCAAATCATTGAGTCCTACTCTCCGCAACGTGGTGTAGGGACATTAGATCAGGCAGCAAGTTCAGCGCCTTCTCATCTCCGCTGATCTCACTTGTGCACTTTTTATACTATAGAACGGGTTGTATTCTCATTACGTTGCTAAGACTTGGGCATAACAAAGAGATTTGGTGTTGCAAGTATGAGAATGGGGACAATGACTAAAAAAATAAATATTTATTTAAGACAAAACCTTTAAGCTTACGTAGAAATTCGGGGAGAAAGGTCCGGAGGAAGAAAGCTCTGGGGAAACCCACATAGAGGGATTGAAAGATGAAAGTTGAAAGTTGTGGTCCTCAAGGTGCTCGGACAGGAGGAACTCACAGCACCACGTGGAGCTGTCACTTCAACACTCTCCGCAAAGCTACAAATACCGGGGAAGGGACATATCCTGACACTCATTAAACTCATCACATGTCTTCAGTATCAGTCAACGAGGAAACAAAACATTTGATTCCAATCTCCTCCCTAACAAATAAAGGAAGCCGCGGCTCGACTCTTTTCCCGCTAGTTGCCGGGTCTCAAGGCTCAGAGCTTCGGCGGTTCTATAAATTAGACCCCATCGGGACTGAGACTTTCGCTCAGAGTGAAGGAGCAGCTCAATTTTATGAACCCTTTCACTGTCTCCTTTTGTACCCCGCGCTGTCCATTCTGTATTGGGGAGGTCGCCTGTTACACACACACTAAATTTATGCAAACTTTTTGTGACTTAAAATTAATTCGGACAACATCGAAACATCTTCAGCATGACACAAGAAAAAGCTTTGCTTCAAATAGTTCAAAATACCTGGACATTTTAAACACTGGGAACTGGCATATTTCGATTTCCTGTCAGCTTACAATGCGTGCACGTTATTTTAGCACGTTAGAGAAGATCTGGTAAAGTCGTTAATGCATTAAGACAAAAGCTTTTAAAATAAAACAGAAAGGCAGGCATGTTTTCAAGAGCAATTATTTTGGACATGAATAGGATTTGATGATTTACAAAGCACAGCAGAACCTTCCTGTAGATGGCGACGTTATTTTATCTTTTATTAGGACTCACCTTTGAACATGAAGAAAAACCGTCTTTCCAGCACCATCCTCTCGGTTTGGAAGGTGTGTATTTCGCCCGAGTGCCTCCTTGGATGTATTGAGAGGAGAGCCTGCAATGCTGACTGTATACAAACAGGTACAGAGCACTTCGGAGTCGGCGTCAAGTGAAACAAACAATCCACGTTATTCGAAGCAGCGAACTAGCCTTCCATTCGATTGCTTTTCCCCCTGATACCTACCTACATTCACACATCAGGTCCATAATCCGATTTCCTGATATTCTAATTCTGTTCAAAACGCAAGCCATGCCTTTATACTACAACAGAGACCTGCTTCTCTCCGAAAAGACAAACTTTCCGCGCCGGATTAATTCCATTCCTTTGTCAGATCTATCCTTTGGGTATTTCCTCAACAAAGACCGTATTGGTTCTCCAAGAATGTTCTGTGACTGTAGATGTATTTTTTATGACTTCTCAATTGACTTGAACATGGGATAGTAAATCTAGGAGAGTCGGAGTTGTTTCAAAGATGCCTAAATCCGTCACAGGGCGCAAAGCGGGCAGAAAGGGACTGTCGCTCTTTTGAGGAGCAGTAAGAGTCACTCCATCTCCCAGCTGGATGGAAGTGTAGCGAATGAATGAGGCTCATTTTCAGATCTACGTGCTGTGCTTCAACGAGCAGCTTGTACGCATGCACCCACTCCATATAACACACCAAACTGCAGCCTGCTGTTTCCAATTCCACACACACCTTCAGACACAACGGCAGTGACCAAAAGCAGATCATTAATAAAGCCGTTGAAAAACAAAGTTTTCTATTATCAGTATATACATCATTTTAAAACATCTTAGGGTTCTAAACTGCTGCTGACAACACGCAGTCTAACATCATTTGGTAGTTATCAAGGAACAGGAAAAATTGAATTTTAAACACACCCTTTAGATTTTTTCGACAGTGTGGATTATACCATATTGGGTCTCTATCAGTATTTTCAGAAGATACACAACGTAACAAATTACTACTGTTCTGGAAAAATAGAAAGCTTGCGTTTTTCAGGAATCTATAAGCTTTCCATTCACCGTTAAACATTTATATAATCTTCTGGATTGTGGCCATAAATAGAACAAAACGTCCTCAGTCTTTCAAAATATTAGGCATTTAGGACAATGCCCTCCTATTGACAGCAATGTCTTACAGTATTAATAAATCAGTTATGTTAATATACAGCAGACGAGACGAGTTTCCGATCATAGATGCCTCTCCATCTTAATTTGCAGCGTTATTGCATCTGATCATCTACAATCAAGTCTAAATGACGAGAAATTGTCCCCTTCAATAAGGATGTATAAAATGGCCAGTGGCCAGTAATCCATACGTTTTGTAAGAAGCCATTGGAAAAGAACAGATGACTGGTCAAACGGATGGCAAAATATATAAACAATGGATTGATCTGCAAGTACTATCGTGATAAATCAGGGAAAGGATCCTTTATAACAGGGAAACAAAATTGGAGCTTCTACTCACTGAAATAGCAGAATGAAACTCGGGAACTGTTCTAAGTTTTAATGTGTGACGACACTAACAACACAAATATACAACTACTTGTATTTATATAGTTGTATTTAACTTAGGAAAACATCACAAGGCGCTCACATGAGTGTTATCAGAAATAAATTGACACCAAGGCACATAAGGAGATATTGGGACAAGTGACCAAAAGCTTGGTCAAAGAGATAGGTTTAAACAGTGTCTTAAAGGAGAGAGAAGTAGAGAGGCGAGTTAGGATACCGGCAGGAGAGTTTTGGATGGAAGATGGGAGGCCGGCCAGGAGAGCATTGGAATAGTCGAGGCTGGAGGTAATAAAAGCATGGATGTGGGTTTCAGCAGCAGATGGGCTGAGGCAGGAAGAGAGGCAGGAAGAGAGGCAGGAAGAGAGACAGGCGATACTACAGACGTGGAAGTAAGTGGTCTTGGTGATGGAAAGGATATGGGGTCAGAAGCTCAGCTTAGGGTTAAATAGGATGTCAAGGTTGCGAACAATCTGGTTCAGCCTCAGACAGTGGTCAAAGAGGAGGCAGGGCCAAAGAAAATGGGCTTAGTCTTCCCAATTTATGTATTGCCAAATATATCGCTGTCTTACAGTATCAGTTGGGAATATTCAAACACTACATCAAGTTGCAATATATGCAAACCTCGCACAGATGCAAGAAATAATTCATAAATGGTTTGCTGCATCTGGGCATTTTGTCCATAAGGTATTTTGGGATAGTTACTGGCCTGTGATTGTTACCGGCTGACAATGAGATAGGGCAAGCAAACCCGAGTTATACCGTTGATCACTCGTTGTTCTCTTTGTCCAGGCAAGAGATAATTGTGGGCACGCAGATCTCCTCTCACGTGCATCAAATGCTGCTTAAATTTAATGTTGTCAGACTGTACACTGTTCCAGACATTCTTTACATAAGAAATAGAGCAGGAGTAGGCCATACGGCCTCTCGAGTCTGCTCCGTCATTCAATAAGATCATGGCTGATCTTCGACTTCAACTCCACTTTCCTGCCCTATATTCCTTGATTCCCTTAGTGTCCAAAAAGTCTATCTCAGTCTTGAATATACTCAACGTCTGAGAATCCACAGCCCTCTGGGGTAGAGGATTCCAAAGATTCACAACCCTCTGAGTGAAGAAATTTTTCCTCATCTCAGTCCTAAATGGCCGACCCCTTATCTTTAGAATATGACCCCTAACATTAAAAAGCTTACAAAATTCCAAAAATTCCCATAACTCAAATGTGTGGAAACACTTCAAAACTTTGCTGTGGACTGAAGGCAAAGCAGCATGAATGAGGCTCCTGGAGGTAGGCTCACAATATTTGATATGGGCAATTAACACCCAAATTACACGGTTTATATTAATACAAATCCCAAACTGATTCATATAGAAACTGTGTAGTGTATTTGACGCATTCAAAAGACTTTCATTTCCAGCTGCTCTTACTGTTAACTTTTACTGTTTGTGTAAGGGAATAATAAAAGGTTGATGCTATTGTGAAATTGTTAAATGAGTCTGTGCTGCAGAACTGAAGTTTGATACCTTCATGTACTTTGGGTTAGATATATTAATTTTAAAAAATCAAGCCTTACCCACAGGCCTTGAAAGCAGATAAGCTTACTTAAAATAATGACTATTTGGGTAACGGACATTCAATTTAATTTACACCAGCTTCTACTTAGCATTACACTATGGGTTCTGTCCCTGTATCTGACAGTAGAGAACAGAGGTGGGAATGCACAGCAGTAGCTCATCTAACAGGTTTGATTTTCAAATATATGGAGGTGAAATTCCTCCAGTTTATAAATACAACAAAAGGTCGAAGTGAGTAAAAACGGGGTTTTTTTCTTTTGTAGTCAACTTTCGGTAAAATGATTGAGAGGAAGAATTTATCCCCAGTGTGCTTGGGCCAAGCAAGTCAACACTTCTGAGCTGTCAAAATATATTTTTAAAGAAATCTTTGTGACATCCTAAAACCATAATATATTATCCACAGTTACCAGTCAAATCATTTTATTATCCATGTACTGCTAAAAACAGCATTCTTAGCAATCCAGCTACATGCTTAAGTTATGCATCTGCCTCTTATCACAAACCAGTTTCAGTGTAGGGATTTGAATACTGGAATTCCACAGACATCCAGTCTTATGCGTACTGCAGCACACCTAAAATAACGCGGTCATATAGTAGTACAAAAAGCAGAATTCAAAGCAGAATATTCATTTTCAATTATTTGAAGTTTAATACAACACAATATGGTTTATTTTGACCTACCAGAAACACTAAGCATACTTCTCCACAGAGACCAGTTATTTTAAGTAGACATTTGGAGGCCGATGAGCCACATTAATAACAACAGAAAGATTCACCATGTTCTGAGAAAGAACAGGAACATACACTTGGAAATACATGCAATAAGAAAGTGAAAGGCATCATTTATTTTTAAATTATTCTTTACTCCTCAAAATATACAGCTTGAGATATTTGCAACCACTGCCCAGAAACCATAAACCAGATTAAAAAAAAATCCAGGAAAGCAGTTTAGACTATGTACAATTCAACATTAAACATTCATCTTTTGCTATTTATTAGAAAGTAATATTTTAGGTCTAACTCAGCACTTGGCATTCGTCTCTCAGGAACCATTGCATTTCACATGGCATCAAAATGGAATCTGTGCGCTTCCTGCCGCTTCTCCCGGTCATCTGCTTTCTGAAATAAAAGCAAAAAGAGAATCTTTAGGAACAAATGTGCCTATTTTAGTTATTGAGCAGCATGGTATGAGCAGAATTTTAGGCGGAAATGACTTCTAAAATCCTAGTTTGAACTTTCTCTCTAAATATTTAACCAGGCTGGAAAAGTATTAATTTTGAAAAAAAGCCATGTAGTCAGTAAAGGATAAGAATAATGTCCTAATTATATGAAAGGAGGAAGATTTCTGGGCTAGTTTTTTATGTCATCTCTATCAGCCATACTAAGGTAAGCAAAGACCGACATTTGCATCATTTTCTTTGCATAGTATTTTAATTTAAAAAATATCCTTGCTAGTTCACTCATTACATTTATACTGACCACCTACCTTTGTGTTCAAAGTTAGCGGTGTCGGCTATGGGGAAGTGTAATTTTACAATTTTGGTACCCAGAGTCAGTATTATGCACGCCCAAGTCAGGGACAGATTCAGAGCAAAGCACCCCTCCCCACCCCGACAATGTACTTTAATGTGCAGTGGACTTGTGCAAATCTTTCCATTTCCCACCATTTTGGGATCATAAAGTGAAATTGCCAACTTAATGCCACTCAGCTGAATAATGGGAAGTTTAGTGCTATGGTTCACACCTACTAGGAACTGGACGTTCAAACTCATTTTATAGGACCATTAAGAATTGTTAGAGGAAACCATTATCCCGTTATTACTCTGTGTTGGATTTAAATCCAGGTGTGAGGGGTGAAAAGACAGCAAGGTACATTTTCCATCCTGATACTGAAGCGTAGGACAGGTCTGCTGGAAATTTTGTACTCCTACAAGTGTGCACTGCTAGTAAGAAATGGTGCAATGTCCACAAAGAACCACAGCATTCAATGATGTAGCTGTGGAACTGCTCCTACAAGAAGTGGACCAAAGGAAGGATGCCCTGTTTGAATAATGAAGAGCACCCTTTCCACAAGAGAACAGTCCAGGCTGGGAAGAGGAGATAGCTCAAAGGGTCAACACGGTCATCCATATTCAGATAACCTGGCAGCAGATGAGGAAGAAGTTTGCCAGCCTTGCAAATTGTCCAAAGTAAGACTACCCAGCATTTCCATTTACAATATAGGTGGGAAAAGTACATGTGCCACAAAGAATTTCCTCTGAACTGGACTGAGAACAAATGCAAAGTCCTCAGACAAACCTATAGCTCTCCCTAGCTTCATATAACTTTCTAGCTCCAACTTCAAACTGGAACTATTGTTGCACTTACATCTGTAAAGGTGAATCCACAAAGCAAACTTCTAATAAAATCTATCTGCATAGGCCCTTGGCGTCACTGTAGGTATCTTTCAGGCTTCCAATATCTCAAAACTACTGGCAGGACAAAGCAGTACACAACAAGCAGCAGCAAATTCACAAAGGAGGAAAGTCCTGGAACTTTCTTTCCTTAAGTCCATTTGAGGAGGCTACAGTGGAAATCCTGGGCCTTGAGACTATAGAGGGAGAGGAGCCAGAGGCCTCCCCTATGTTCAGTATTAATAATATCCTTTTCCTGTTGTTTCTCCCCTACTCATTCATTCTCAAACAGACATACACTCAATCATAACACCATGGCATGAAGCATATTATCATGTAAGTTGTGTTTTAAGAGGTATTTTGCAGCCAGCATTCTAACATGTATTCCTCTTCAGTTTTTACAGTAGTCTCAAGAATGAGCCAGAGCTCGTGGTACCTTAGAAGAAGCCACCCAACATCACACATTGCTTAACTTGTCGAACGGAGCAGCACAAGTATGTTCACCCAAAGGGATTTAGATTGTCTGTTTGAGGATGCAGCACAAGTGAGTAGGAGCATGTGTTGGTGGCAGTGGAGGAGTAGGAACTTGCTGGCTGGAGGTTTGGAACACTTAGGGTCTGCATATGAAAGTTGCTATCTGAACATAAGCATAATCAACAATCATTTTGGTTAGTCTATACCACCATGAAAAGTCTAGCAGTATTTGTGGAAGAATCCAGTACCCACATCTGCACACTTCTGCATCATGGCTGATCTGAAAGTTGTATGGCATGCAGCAGATAAAAATGATCTTGGAGGCGCTGTGCTATATTTCACTCCCTGATCTGTCCAAACATTGGAAGCGCTGCTTGAAGATATCTACAGTATGCTCAATAATGATCCTGTGGTTTCATATGCCTCATTACATCTGCATTCACCTGGTTGTCAAGAAACTGTCATGGGCTGGTGCTGAAGAGCATAAGCTGTCACCTAGAAGCCATTTTTCCAGTCTGTCTTCTCTGTCAAACAAGGCTGACACACAGAATTGTTGTAAAATAAAAGAGTTAGGACCGTTGGCTCGGAAATGGGTATTCACCTGCAAGGTCCTGTCTTCTGCTAATTGGCTACCTGGCATTGATGGAGTAAAAGCCCTTGTGGTTCATGAAAGACATGGGATTGTGTGTAGGGCCCTAGATGGAATTATAGGTGGCATCAAAAACAGCCTAGACTTTGGGGAATCCTGTGATACAGAAAAATTGCAGTGCTCTCTCAACATGCTTGCAGTTTTCCATGGGGAAAATAATGCACCAGTGACTTGTTAAATGCATCTTTGGAGTGGATTGTTAAGATGTTGGAATGAACCTGAAGCATAAAGTGATGCCCCTGTGGTAGAAGTTGTTTGCAGGATAGATTCCAGCAGACGGCATAACTCTGCTATTGCTTCGCTGGTAAAGTGAAATCTCTGAAGGCATTCCTGGATCCGTAGATGTGGGTAAGGATGGGTACAGGCAGTCAATCTCTGATGCAGGTAAACAGGCTTACTGTCCATTTTGTCTGTCTCCAAAAATTCTCAGAGCAGTATTTAATTGAATATCCATTTTAAGAGTTTAGGTTGCAACAATGAAAAAGCCAGCAATACAGTTTTAAGTACTCACTTCCTGAATAGCTCATAACGTGCCTCCCTCCATTGCCCATTTCATATGGGCAAGCTGAGCTCATGAATGTGGGACAGCACTTTAGGCTGGCTGGAAGATTAAGCACTGCGTGATTTGGGTGGGGAAGTGGCAATATAGATCACGGCCCGATCTCTCGGGCCCTACTTGCCTGTGCTAGGCTGGGACCAATCATTCCGCTAACCAGAAAATTTTCCAGACTGTTCTAGCTCAGTACATCACTAAATCTGCCATAATTTTGCTTCTAAATGACTGCACTGAAAAGAAGCAAAACTAAGAATGTCAAAAACATGGTGCACAAAAACAGATATTCAGTAATCCAATAAACGAGAAACATTGGCTAAATTTGTTTGTAAATGAGGACCGTTAAATTGGTGAGAAACCAAGGCCAATAGTTCTATTAATATTCATCTGCCATCACATTGTTTTGAAGAGATGTTTTTCTTTAAATGCACTACTCCTATAGCGAATATGCAGTCTGTTGTCATTGTAGTGTGTAGAAAAGCAGATTGCATCATCAGGCTATCAATGAACCATTTTTCAACACTTAAAAAAACACATTTTCTCCTGAAGTCTCTGACTCATGCTGAGATACAGTTTCATTGGCACTGGTAGCTGCTAATGCCTCTTTCAAGTAGCCATTCTTCATGAATGTGCTTAGATAGTGACCATCTTCAGGCTGTTCAATCAGTTCTGTACTCAACCAATACTCACATACAGGCACGATCTAACATGTGTCACTAGATTGTGATCAGGAGCAGGAACTTTGGCTGATTTGGTTTTTGCTAGTTCAGGAATGTTAAAGTAAATCAGGCTTAGACCTCAGATCACTCTCATGGGTGAATCCCAACTCCTCATACCTTTGTGAACATGTATCCTAACTGAGATCTAGGTGAGCTTTCAGTAATGTGTTCACGACAACAAAGCAAAAAATCCTATTGGATAGTTGTTTTTAGCTACTGGACTTATGGCTCCACAAGATCGCATTGCAGAATTTGAAAGTGGTAGAGCATCGCATCAGTCTATGTGTTAAATTTAAAATATCAATAAATTTATTTTACAAAGATGAACAAGCAAATAAGTAAAAGTTGTGTAGGAGCCTTGTGGTTATGGTACTGGACTAGTAACCCAGAGGTCATGGGTTCAAATCGCACCATGGCAAGTTGTAAAATTTAATTCAATAAATTTGGTAAGGAAACTGCCACTTTGTCATAAAAATCCAACTAGTTCACAAATGTCCTCAAGGACTAGAACCTGACTCCTACCCGGTCTGGCCTACACATGACTCCAGTCCCATATTAGATGGTCGACTCTAAAATACTCTTTGTAGTGGCCCCCCCGCTACCTTCTCAGGGGAACAATGGCTAGGCAATCAAGGTTGCCCATATCCTGAGAACAAATTTTTAAAAAATTATATTTTTACAGTAGACAGTTTTCCACTAACTCCTCAAGCGAACAGAATAATTTAAAAAAAATCACAACTAAGCTAAGTTTTTAAAAATAACATTTTATAAATAACTTTTTCTTTTCCTTGAATTTCTTACCACCATGGGAGCCTAATTAATCATACAACCTTCAATCTGGTCTCATTCATTTAATGTGGCATTGGCCCAAAATCTGAATGCCTCGGTCAGAGAGTTCTGCTTCAGGCCTTTGCTGCAGATTTCCCAGAAACCATCTCCTTTGTTTTTTGTGGTGGGGGGTGGGGGAGGTGGTGGAATTTGTCCTGTTGTGCTCTTTGTGGACTGACAAACAGAGTGTGACAGGGACTAGATCAGCAACCACTTCTGATATCCACAGCTAACCATCTCCACAGCATCAACCGAGCTAATCTTTGGTCTTTTGTTATTGACTCTTTGTTGTGTTTCAAATTTAAGAAAATAATGGCTACCCATGCATACAACTTGCCATTTGGGTTTCAGGCTGACTTAAGTGTACACATTGCCCTTCTGGACTTGTGAAAGTTGCTAATGCTTTTATTGGTGATTTCAATGATTTTTTGGTCAGTATTGAAAATTTGTTTTACAAATGAGCTTATCAGCTTCTACTAAGCATTTTTTGCATTTCCCAATATTGACCGTACAGAATGTAGGTACCTTTATGAAGTCTGTGCATAACCCATGAAATGTCTTTTCTGGCCATGCCAGACCTATGAAATTTGACTAAAAATCCCATGGGAGAACATACAGTCCATATTTATGACACACACATTTTTCAAGCAATGGCTGGCTAAATGGTAGCTGAATGCATTTTGCACTGCTTTCATCACTTGCATGCAGAGAACCTTTAAGTGACATCAAAAACTATTCAAATAAATCTATAGTTATGTTTTAGGCAAATCTTTATAGGGTTGCAATAGATATCAGCAGGACTTTTACCAAGCATTATTGCTTAGATTTTGAACATCCAAAGGAGTTTCTATAATTCTGTGGGTGTTCTGACTGCAGGAATTTTGCCTGGACTTCTCCTGCTAAGTACAACTATTTCAGACTCCTGCAGTATGTAAAGGATGCTTAATGAGTAATGAAGTAAAATTATCGACTCTGCGAGTCTCCCTCATTCTTTGAAAGAAGCATGCACCATATGATGAGAACCGTCACTTCCAGTCCCTGTCTCCAGGAATTTGTTGTAAATAGTTAATCAAGTTGTTACTGTGCATCACTGCAGTTTCTGCTTCTTCTTCTTCTTCTGGAAAAGCACAAATAAATCAAGCTGGGGGATTAGCCTTTATATAACACAGGAAGGGATAGTTATGTGGATGCCATCCCAATGTTGTGATATCAAAAGCATCTTAAAAAGGGCTTATACACTGTGATTTTTCACACTGGCACCCTAAATTTAGTCCTGTGTTTTACAGAAAATGCTTTGTTTGTGAAATAAGGGAAATGTGACAAATTAGGGCAAATTCACTTATCCTGTACTCAATAACAACTTCAGCCATCTCCTGCATTTACATGGCCTCTAACACAGAAAAACGTCCTAAGGTGCTTCACAGAGGGATCATATAAAATGGACGCCGAACCAAAGAAGGAAAGATTAGGAGGGGTGACCAAAAGCTTGGTCAAAGAAGTGGGTTTTAAGGAGGGTTTAAAAGAGGAAAGAGAGGTGAAAGTGTATAGGGAGGGAATTCTAGATTGTGGGGCCTAGGCAGCCAAAGCATGGCCATCAATACTGGGGCGAAGGGAGAGGGGAATGCTCAAGAGGACAGAGTCAGAAGAACAGAGATTTCAGTGTAGGTTGTAGCCCTGGAGGAGGTTACAGGGATAGGGAAGGCTGAGATGGCAAAGACATGAAACAGGGTTTCAGCAGTAGATGCATTGTAGTAGGGGCGGAGATGGGTGATGTTACAGAGATGGAAGTAGGCAGTCTCTGTGATGGAGAGGATAAGGGATCAGAAACTCAGTTCAGGGTTTAACAGGACGCTAAGTTTGCAAACAGTCTGGTTCAGCCTGAGTCAGTGTCCAGAAAAAGGGATGGAGTCAATGGCGAGGGTACAGAACCTTAGGATGGTACTCAAAGTGACTGTGGGTCACGGGATTGGTACAAGGTTGTAACCCTATCTTTGGCCCATGCTCGTTTTGATACAGCAGTGAATTTACTCTAGTAGATAACCTTGTTATTTACCTTGTGCATAGTTCCAAGAAAGGCTACGACATATTAAAATAAAAGTAATAAATGTATCGTCAATCCTGTGCTGTTAAATACCAGAAACACCAACAGTAATTAAGGCAAATGAATATAATCGTAGCGCATTGATGTGACCATAATAAAATCTACTGATTCATTGTATCTGTGATAGCTTGAATATTTCTGGAATAATTATTCCAATACTGTATAATAACAACTTTATTGTTTAAAACCCTATTATTGTGCATTAGACATTAACATTAATTGAAACCTCAAAGAAGTACCTTCTCCTGCCAGTGTAAAATGCCGATTATAGCCAAAATGAAAACACAGACTCCAATTAAGGCGATGGCTGTGAGCAGTACAATGTTACTGGGGGTCAAATATAATTTGGCACTCCAGCTGTGAAAAGAAGAAAGGAGGAAAAAAATTAATGAAGTTAACATTTCACCAAGACAATATTATTTTTAAACTATTTGGAAAATTTAAAAAAACTTGTTTGACCAATACTGTCCTTAAATTTTGATTTATTGTTGCCCGATATTTTCTTCAGTAACTTGCGCTTAAATGTACTTCAGAAATCAAGCAAAAATACAACTTACTTTTTAAATGTAGCATGTATTGTCATCAGTATCATTTTTAAAAATTAGAATCATAGAATCATACAGTACAGAAAAAGGCCATTTGGCCCATCATGCCTGTGCCGGCTCTCTGAAAGGGCTATTCAATTAGTCCCACTCCCCTGCTCTTTCCTCATAGCTCTGTAAATTTTGTACATATCCAATTCCCTTTTGAAAGTTACTATTGAATCTGCTTCCAACATCCTTTCAGGGAGCGCATTCCAGATCATTACAATTCTCTGAGTTAAAAATAAATTCTCATCTCCCCTCTGGTTCTTTCTTAAATCTGGGTCCTCTGGTTACCGACCCCTCTGCCAGTGGAAACCATTTCTCCCTATCTATTCTATCAAAACCTTTCCTAATTTTGAACAACTCCATTAAATCTCCTCTTAACCTTCTCTGCTCTAAGGAGAACAATCTCAGTTTCTCTAGTCTCTCCACATAACTGAAGTCCCTCATCCCTGGTACCATTCTAGTAAATCGCCTCTATACCCTCTCCATGACTTGACATCCTTCCTAAAGTGTGGTGCTCAGAATTGAACACAATACTCCAGCTGAGGCCCAACCAGTGATTTATAAAGGTTTAGCATAACTTCCTTGCTTTTGATATTAGGTAAAAAGAATATTTATTACTAAGGGTACAAATCCCCTCTGTTTCCTCCCCTGAAGCTACTGACTCATGAGGAGGTGCAGTACCATGGGTGCTGATAGTGCTTCACTACCTTTCCTAAATGGCCAAGCTTCATGTGTTAGCGAATCAGTATATCAATTGACTATGGAGGGCTATCACAACTGAGTCGTACCTTCCACTCAACCCATGCGTGCATCTTTCAGGATGAGTCACTGGATCGCAATCAGCAAAAATATGATGATATTTACCATCTCTGGCCTAGAGACAATGATGCCAGCTTTAGAGCTTCCATCACTGTCCTTTGAGATCACCTAACTCAGCACAGACCAGAAACTGAACCTGCAAGCTGCCTGATCTGTATGATTCAGCATCACACCAGAGTTTCAAACCCTTCTAAGTTATTTTGTACTGGTCTCATTATGTTACACTGCCTCTACACCTTAGCGGGAGGGTGGGCAACAATTAAATGACTTCAGGAGGACAAAGATCAGGTTAGCAGATTGGGAAGACAGATGTCTGATGGACATTAATGCAGAAAAATGTAAAGTATTACATTATGGGAGGAAGGAGGAGAAGAAATATATGCCAAAACATTAAAAGAGAGACTTAAGGGTTAAAATACACAATTCATTAAAAGTGGGAGGACAAGTTGATAAGGCTGTTTAAAAAAAACACTTGGGACCCTAGGTTTTATAAAGAGAGATATAGTGTACAAAAGCAAAGAGGTCATGTTATCCTATACAAATCATTGGTTGTGCCGCCATTAGGAGTCCAGTTTTTGGGGCCCTATTTCTGAAGGATAGGGTACAGAAGAATATATATTTTATGTATTCTAACTTTCATTTTCTTAGTGTTTTATTCATTACAGTTTTTCTCAATAATTTTATTTGCCATGAATAATCATGCACTTCCTTACTTGCACATTTATTTTGTATGTTGTATTTTTCAGTTTCACATCTGATAATTCCCATTGCTACTGTACTACTACTTAGTCAGCACTCAGATTCTGCAAAAACTTTGAAGCTATCAAATCTCTGATGGTTAGCTTCCCATACATATCCTTGGAGTAGCAACATTTTATTTAGTTTAGAAAAGCAGACATGAGTCCAAAAATGACTTTTAAACAGATTAGTTAACCACTGTTGTTACTGTTTTGCTTTCAACATCCAATGAAAGTGAGAAATGGCCAGTGCAATGCCCCTTGTTTAAAATTTCCTGAAGGTAATGATTTTCAGAAACTTATAGGGAACAAAATTACATAAATGTAAAAGAGAAACTCCCATTAGCAGAATCCCTGGTTACAAGTACAAACATTATAAACATACAAGTTTTAATAATACGTAAAATCAGAATTCAGCAAGTTATTTTTGTGATTTATTCTCAATGTACCCCAATAACACAAATGTTACAAGCTCACATGACATTATTTCCCATCCAATGTGAAAGTGGAATTGACGAAAATGTGTATTCTTGGGAAGTCCTTACAATAATGTGGCCTGCTGTGCATAAACTTAAGAGGAATACACTGTACAGTATTTAGAAAAGACATTAAGGCCAATGCCCCAAACGGATGACTACTAAATTGGACGATGGTAGTTGCTAATGTACAAATTACCATTACTTATTGTTACAAAACTTAAGGGCTCTTCAAAAGATTCCTTATGTTAATTACTACTGGTTCACATAATTTACAATTGAATAATCTCACAGTGATTCTAAAGTAACATACACAGACATTAGGAGGAATGGCCTGACTTTCTGGGCTTCTGGCCATATGGATACAGAACAAAAGGCTATTGGCATTTTCAGAAACAGTGTTGTGTTAATTGTATTCCAAGACTGGCTAAAGTTCTAACATTGCAGGATATAAAATCAGTTTGTAAATATTACCTTTTTGGTGAGTTATGAGGATATGGAATGACTATAAGCTGAGAATTTGGAATGATAGCTGTCCATTCTTGTTTTCTTACAGACTACCAAAGAGAAAATAAAATAGAAAATAATTAGGCAGAAAAAAATTCACCTCAAAATGCAGTTGTACCTTCAAACTAAGAGAGGTCATTTAACAGCGCAACAACTTGCATTTACACAGCACTCCTTACATGCAGAAGATTTAGAGAGAACTTTACAATAAGAATAAAAAAAATAAACAAGCATGGGCAATATTTATGACTCTTTTCACACTGCATGCATCCAATTTCCCTGAGAATTTACAGTGTCAGAACAATTACATTCACTCTGCAGACATGGGCAAAGGATAAATACTTTGGGTGGAGTGGAAGGGGAGGGTGCTAACAAAAGTTGTGTGTTAAATATTTCTTAAAAAAAAAATCAAATATCAATTAGCTGTTACTTGCTATTTTCTAATAGACTATCACAGATTTAAAAAAATGAAATGGAAAATATTTAGTAGCTCAATTTTCCTTGCGACACAGTGACTTCCAATCTCAACCCAACTATCCTAAGTTGCTTCCCTGCACAGGGCCCATTTTTGTGGGCTTCCCAACAGTCAGTTGCAGAGTGAAATTGGCAGAGGCCTGGGAACAGAGCACCAACCAGTCCTCTCACTCAGGAACGATGCATGGTGCAAGGGAACCTAAAAAGAGGTGTGGGTAAATTTTAAAACTTAAGAATCTATACAATATAGAAATTACAAAAAAATTAGCATTTGCATCAAGAATATTTGAAACCACTTACACAAATGTAAATCCATATTAAATACAAAATAAACTAAAGCATATTAGCACATACTTCACGTCATCACAAGTCTCCCGCTGGGTTATTACCTTTTCTCCAAGCGGACGAGGAATTCCAACATAGAGATGGTCAAGAAAGTTTGCACTGCGTCCCAGACCAAGGACTACATAGGGCAGCTGTAGAGCGAAATGTGCCGACTGGCTGAGCTGTCCCGCTGCAGATATATCAGATCAAACAATAAAAATCCAAATGTAACAAGACAGGGATAGTTGTTTGGCAGGAAATTTCAAAATGTTTACAGTTATTAGGTTCAATTTCATATAACTTCATATTCCTCTTGCATGAAAAGTTTTACATTTGATTCTTCAAAAAGTTTTGTTACATTTCTTCTTTAAATGAAGTTTTCCCTTTGTTTATTTCTTTTCTGGAGGTACAACAATTCCCAATCACAAAGTATGGAAGTTGACTACCTGTTAGGCTTCTGCCTATACTGCTAAATGGTGCAGAATAGTCGTAAGGATTGAGATATCTGCTAATTTTCTCTCTCGTTGTGGAGAAGAATCTTTGCTCTATTTAGTGCCTTCTTCTAACTTACCACATGGCAAATCACAGGCATTGGTGTTGAGTTAGGGGGAGCAACTACAATCTGAGACGATACCTGTACCTTGCTGAGGGCCAAGTTAGGCACATTACCAGCGGCCAAATTGTCCGTTTTCTCACTGCAGCTAAATTCGATTAAAATTTGCTGTGGTCCAGGGAGTCGTCCCTTTAGTCAAATTGGCTGTCTGAAATACAGGAAATTTGAATCTGTTGGTTTGACGGCAAATGGAGGAAATTTGAATCAGTCAATTTAACTGCAAACACGGACAAATGGACTGGAAAGTACTGGGAAATAACCCACCGTCAGCAAGGCAAACAACTCTAAGGTGGGGTGGGCTCATTGCAGGAAATTAGTGACCCTCTTGTCCAAATTTAGAGTTAAATTAGTGGATTTAAATTTCCTTGCTCCAGGAAACCACCCCAAAAGTTACCCAGAAGGCAGGAAATTTGAATTCGCCCTTAATTCCTTTACTGCGCACGTGCAGTGTGTCCAAGTCCTGCTATCTCAATTTTGAGTGCAAGCTGGCATCTGTCATCAGAGACAAGAAACCATCGTTATTTTTGAGCTGTCACTAGTTATTTTTCTCAGGTTCAGTATCTCAGACCACTTCTATAAATGAAATTTGCTCCCTGTGACTTGGAGCATGCCTTTACCTGCTCAATACCTAGGAAAGTTGTAATGAGTCCAGGGATCAAAAACACATGCTCATTACTTCACTCAGAGGTCTGTGGATGCTGAGTCATTGAGTATATTCAAAGCTGCGATAGATAGATTTTTGGATTCTAGGGGAATGAAGGGATATGGGGATCGGGCGGGAAAGTGGAGTTGAGGTGGAAGAGCACCCATGATCTGATTGAATGGCGGAGCAGGCTCGAGGGGCCGTACGGCCTACTCCTACCCCTATTTCTTATGCTCTTACTGTATTTCAGCTACAGGTTGTATCATATGGCCTTATGTGATCTTCCTCCACTTTGGAAGAGAATAGAATAAACACTTCACCAAACTGTAGCTTGGGCTACAAATTGCCAAACAGATTTATTAAACAGTAAATGGATACGTGAACGGATGCAATGACACACTGTACATTTGCAGTAGTTACAGGCTTTGATAGAAGAATAACAGTCATGTTTGCTGTGCTAACCTGCAACGTAAACAAGGTATGAACCTTTATGTGGCGGCTTCCTGCTCACACTACACAGATTCTGGTTTCAATTTTAAGACAACAGGCCAAGAAATACTTTTGGAAGAAAAAAGTGACCAGGTCAAAGAGGAAGTAAATATTTGCCTTGTAAACTCAAAAAGGCTGACAATTAAACATATGTACCATATTCTGGGTCCATTATATCAAAACAAGCTGGGCCATTTTCTGTGAGCATACTTGGCTTTCAACTCCATATGTACCAAGAGAGAAAAATAAGTCAATACCATGATATTTCATACACAAAAATGCTTTATTTTTGTCACACCTATGCACTGCCACTGTGTGGCATTACATTTCTGAAACATTTTTAATTCAATGTATGCCAATCATTATACAGAAAACAATGTTTAGCGAGTAGAAAGTAAATTATTTTATTCTTTTCCTCTTCAAATTTGAAAAGATTAAAATCAGTATGCATTTTGAAGTTTCAAGTTACATTAATTTATGTTACAAGTACCAGTGCATGTTATTTAAAATTGCTTTTGACTGAAAGATCTCAGTAGGTGTGTCTATACTGCCTCAAAGGGAGTAGTGCGGCCAGCAACCAATGCATAGGTCTCATGCAACCATCAGCAACCTCTGGACATTACCTACTTCCTCCCTTACTTCCATCCCCTCTGAAAGCCTTATCTATGGCTTTTATTACCACTGGTCCTGACTTATCTGCCACCCTCCTTGCCAGCCTCTCAAATTGCATCCTACACAAACTCCAACTCATCCAGAACTCCACCACCTGCATCCTATCCCACTCGCCCATCAGCCTCATCCTCACGATTGGCTCCTTATCCCTGAATGCATAAAACTCAAAATCCCCATTCTTATTTACAAATGTTCCATGACCTTGCCCCCACCCGCCCTCTGAAACCTCCTCCAGCCCATGCCTGTTGGTCCACCAATTCTGATTTCCTGTGGCCCATCACTCACTTCAATGCAGCAGCAGAGCCCCACTCTCTTGAAACTTTTTGCTCATTACTTTGTTCCCTGTCCATCTTTTTGACCATGCTTTCAGTCGTCGCTCTTAACTCCTCTACTACTGCTCGGCATCTGTTTCTCTTTTATGAACCACCTTGCAACGTTTTCTATCCTTAAGGAGATATATAACTGCATGTTGTATTTGGCTCTACTGAGTAGCCTTGTATACAGTCTGTGCAGCAAACAAATATCAAATTGTGGGCTTGATGGACCCAAGGTCTTTTCCTGCCTGAAACTGTTACTATGTAAATGCTCAGCATCTGAATTTCATTTTTCTTCATGCAATATTGTAAAATCGGTTGCACATATTAATGTGACAAGGTTAAATGTTGAACAAATTACAAAAATTCACTTTCTTGAATTTAAAGGGGTAAATCAACCATAGTTCATTCTATAAATGGTGCTTCACTAATAATATCTTTTCGACGTTCAAGTATGTACTGGGCATTGAGGGACTGCTATTGATATGTCTGCAGCAAATGCTTACATATAAATAAATAAGGCAGCTTGCCGTAACAAAATACTGCAGTATCGCTAATGATGAGCAAACATGAGCCAAACAGCTTTTTACAGAACAGCATTACATGCAGACTCAGCTACATTAAACAATTCATTTATATAAAAAGTCTGTTATACCATCTTGACAATCTTTAAATGACTGTCCTTAGGTAGACAAAGAAATATTAATTCTGTTATCATAGCAATGTTTTAATTGAACTCAGTGTGGAAATATTTCAATAAACAGCAAAGAAGCTGTCTTGATTAGTTGTAATTATTTTCAGTGTCCCACCATCTCAGTGTTTTGCATGTTGGTTCTTCTGTCTCTGTTCTGCAGATCCTGTCTGACAAATGGTTTTGTGTAGGTGTTCTTTCAACCCACTCTCATCTGCAACTCTACAGTTATCGCTGCTGGTGCACTGCTTCATTGCAGCAGCTTTTGTGCACAATTAGAGATCAACAACTGTTCTGCAGAATGAATCACCACACAGCAATCCCAAATCCTGAAAAACAGACTGTGTTTGTCTCCAGACCTGGTAACAAAAACTAATAGCAATGCAATCTACAACATCTGGTAGAAGCTTAGCCATAAGTCATATGAATTATGCTTTTCCTAACAGCATATTAACAATAGTAATTTTGTTTTGAGTTAGGGAAGAGAAGGTAAAGGGAGGAGGTTGTTATATTACAGCTATAGGTTTAGTGGTACTCATTTGTCTTTAGCAAAACCCTGCATTAATCCTCTATGATACTGATTGGAAGTTCTGCAAGGACCTACCCTTCTTATCTATTTACACAATACAGACTACCTATGATCACAAGATAACTATGGACGAGGAAGACCATTTGGCCCATCTTAGTTCATCCATCCAGAAGAAACCTACAATCCCCTCCATTGCAGCATCCAATCAATCTTAAATGATTCCAGGGTTTTTGCTTTCATCTCTCTACCAGAAGTCCATTCCAAGTGTTGATCATTCTCTGCATGAAGAAGAACTTCTTGATATCCTAAAGTTACCTCTTACTAGTTTGAACCTATGTCCGCTTGTCCTACTCCCACATTTCATTTGGAATAATATTCTGGATTTACCTTTTCCATACCATTTGCTACCTTACATACCTCTATAATTCACATCTCAACTGCCTCCTTTCCAGGCTGAAAAGCCTGAGTTTCTCCAGAACCTGACACCAGTGTTCTTCTCTGCACTGCCTCCAGTGCTAGAATGTTTCCCTGTGTCTCAGCATCCAGAACCAGATGCAGTTCTCAAGCTGTGGTCTGACCAGAGTACTGTACAGTTTAACAATCACTTCTTCTGTATTATATTCAATTGTTTTGGCTGTTGATTGCGACTCTTCATTATTGGACATGTTTACGAACACATCTCAGACTCTTTCCACTCTATCTGTAGCTATTTCAAAACCATTCATGGAGTATGTGTGTTCCTTTTTTTTCCATCCTATGTGCAATACTTTGCTGGTGTCAGCATTAAATTTAATCGTCCATTGATTTGCCTGTATATTTATTTTGTCCAACTCACTCATTTCTGAGCTGTCTTCTTCAGTTCCACTGCCCTCCCAGTTTGATTATCAGCAAATTTAACCACTTTGCAATGAGTTTCTGAGTCATGGGCTCTGAAATTTGGGGTACATGGGGGAAGAAGGGTAAAAACCCTGCGCCAGAATGTTGAGGTCAGAGGCTCCCGAGATGTTGGGCCTCAGACCTCATTGAAATAGTTGGTGAGGCGCAATGGTCCGCCAGCGAAGGCTGGAGGAAAATTGGGCCATTGCTAGCGTTGCAGCGGCTCTCGGTGGGGGGGGGGGCGAAACTATATAGGGCTCGCGGTCGGGTCGGGGATGGGCGAGACTATGTGGTGCTGGGGTCAGGCCGGGACTGCAGGTCAGCGGGCCTGGAGTCATGGGGGCTGGGAACGTGGGAGATTGGGGCCAGGGAGGGTAGGGGGTAAAAGGAGGATCAGGGGGTTGGCAGCGGCGGCTTCCTCCTCCCGGCACCACATTCAAGTAAGTTACTTACCTTCTTTGTCACAGGCGATCCCTACGGCTGGGTTCCCTGAATGCAGCCCTCTTGGAGAAGGGGCCTCAAGCAGGTGTTAGGCCCTTATTTGCATGCCTTTCATGAGGGATTTTGTTAAAAGCATTTTGGAAGTTTAAGTACACTATATCATTGCACTTTCGACAATCCCCTGGTGATTTGTTTGTTTTGAGCCCTTTCAGCTTGTCTAGAACTTTTATCTCATTTATATCAAAGTCGTTGCTTTTACTTTAGTTATCTCTGTGTGGGCAGGACGTTACTCATGTCTTCCCTTATGAATACTTGGAGGAAGCAATCATTCAGAATATTAGCCATCTGTGCTCATCTTCAATTTCAATTCGGTTTGCATCTTTTGTGGTTCTCACCTCTTCTCTGACTGCCCTCTTACTATTATAGTACTGAAAGATTTTTTTTACTGCTACTTGTATTTTCTGTTGCTATGCTTTGCTCCAGGTCTCCCTTTGCTTTTCAGGTCACCCTTATAACTCGTTTCTGCATTTCCTTGTATTCATTCCAGAGAGCCCTTCCCCCTTTCTCTCTGCAGGATTTGTATCAGTTTTAATCTGTTTGTAAATCCATTGAGTCACGTTTGTTTAATATGAGCTTATTGGTTTTCTATGTACGAACATACGAATTAAGAGCAGGAGTAGGCCATTCGGCCCCTCGAGCCTGCTCTGCCATTCGATAAGATCATGGCTGATCTGATTGTGACCTCAACCCTACTTTCCCGTCTACCTTTGATTCCCTTGTTAATCAGGAATCTATCTAACTCAGCTTTAAAAATATTCAATGACCCTGCCTCCACTGCTCTCTGGGGAAGGGAGTTCCACAGACTCACGACCCTCAGAGAAAAAAATTCTCCTCATCTCCATCTTAAATGGGAGACCCCTTATTTTTAAACTGTGTGTCCTAGTTCTAGTCTTTCCCACAAGGGGTAACATCCTCTCAGCATCTACCCCTTCAAGTCCCCTCAGGATCTTACATGTTTCAAAAAGATCACCTCTCATTCTTCTAAATTCCAATGTATACTGGCCCAACTTGTCCAACCTTTCCTCATAAGATAACCCTCTCATCCCAGGAATCAGTCGAGTGAACCTTCTCTGAACCACCTCTAAAGCAATTATGTCCTTTCTTAAATAAGGAGACCAAAACTGCACACAGTATTCTTGATGTGGTCTCACCAATGCCCTGTACAACTGTAGCAAAACATCTCTATTTTTATATTCCATTCCCCTTACAATAAATGACAATATTCCATTTGCCTTCCTAATTACTTGCTCTACCTGCATACTAACTTTTTGTGATTCATGTACTTGGAACCCCAGATCCCTCTGTATCTCAGAGTTATGCAATCTCTCTCTATTTAAATAATATACTGCTTTTCTATTCCTCCTGCCAAAGTGAACAAGTTCACATTTTCCCACATTATACTCCATCTGCCAAATTTTTGTTCACTCACTTAACCTATCCATATCCCTTTGCAGAATCCTTATGTCCGCTTCACAACTTACTTTCCTACCTACCTTTGTATCATCAGCAAATTTAGCAACCATACATTCGGTCCTTTCATCCAAGTCATTGATATAGATTGTAAATAGTTGAGGCCCAAGCACTGATCTCTCTGGCACTCCACTCGTTACATCTTGCCAACCTGAAAATGACCCATTTATGCCTACTCCATGTTTCTTGTTAGCTAACCAATCCTTTATCCATGCTAATATGTTACTCTCTACACCATGAGCTCTTATTGGAAATCCAAGTACACCACATCCACGTTGCTTGTTACTTCCTCAAAGAACTCTAATAAATTAGTCAAACATGATTTCCCTTTCACAAAGCCGTGTTGACTCTGCCTGATTGCAATGAGATTGTATTAATCCTGCATGTTCAGCATTATACCTTTAAAGATTATCGATCTTTTGCTGAAGTGTTGTTGAAGAAACTCCACCAATCTATTTGTTTTAGTAGTTCCCACATTTCATAGAATTTAGCCCGTTTAAAGTTATATATCTGGCTCTTGGTCTTGGGTATTTCTGACTCTAAAACCAACTTAAACCAATGAATACAAGAGCGTTTTCATTGATACATAATATCTTTTGCAATTTTCAAACACTGTAAACAACGTCGCGAGTCGGGGGGGGGGGGGGGGAAAGAGTGCAGAAGATTGAACATGGGTGGACAAGAAAAACTATAACTTGAACAGATTCCCTTTGTTTCATCTCCCCATTTTGTTTAGTCTCCTTAGCATAGAAATACATAGACGTTACAAATGGACCAACTAGTCCGTGTTGGTGTTTATCCTCCACATGAGCAAATAGTTATAATCATATTTACTCACCCTGTTCCCATAACCCCCCCAACCCCACTTCCTTCATCCTGATGTTCATTGTAATTTTGAATGTTGGCATAGTTTCTGCCTCAACCATTAACCCTGGAAGTAAATTTCACAGCCTCACAACTATGATTCTATATCTATGGCCCCTCATTCTTGATCCCTCAACAGTCTGTTTCTATCTATTCTGTCCCAACCGTACATAATTTCAAACACCTCTATTATTTTGCCCTGTAATCTGTATTGTTCTAATAGAAAAAACAATTTCCCCGTAATCTTCTCTAGTAATTTCCTACGTGGTACCCTGTCAAAGGCTTTCCTAAAGTCCATCCACTGCATTTCCTCCATCTACCATGTCTGTTACCTATTCAGAGAATTCTATGAGGTTTGTCAAGCACAGTCGTCCCTTTTGAAACCCACGCTCGCTACTTCAAACTATTTCTCTTTATTTAGATATGTGGTAATTCTGGACTTCAAAAATTGAAGACTCCAAATTTTCTATACCACAGACGTTAAGATCACTGGCCTATAATCACCCAGATTAGCTCTGTCTCCCATTTTAAAAATAGGTACTACATTGACAACTCTTCAATCCTCCTGCACACATCCACGCTCAATAGAGCCCTGAATTATAATTACTAGGGCCTCTACAACTTCCTCCTTCAGGATCCTAGGATGTATCTCATTAGGCCCTGGCACCTGGTCGTCCCTTAGCTTAACTAACTTACCTAAAATTTTCCTTATAGACATCACAATATCGCTTCTCTCGCTCTAAACCACTTTAGAATTCATCTCCTCTCCAATATCCTTTTCTTTAGTAATGACTGGTGCAAAGTGCTTATTAAATACCACTGCCATTTTTTGATCATCTACCAATTGACAATCCTCTCCTTTCACAGCTCCCTTCTCACTTTAACAATTCTCTTTTTTCTAATATATTTGTAAAATAGATTCCTGTTCCTTTGTTTTTTTGAATTTTCCCCCCCCTCATACTGCCTCTTAGCTTTCCTTATCCAACTCTAAACTTCTTTTCTTTTTTTCCTCATTCTTCTTTAGCTTTTTAAAGATTATTCTTGTAGTCCTCATAAGCCCTTTTCCTCAATTTTAATTAGCAATCTCAGTTTAAAAAAATACTGCCTTAATTCCAGTTTCTTTTCCTTCTCTCCCCTTCCACTCCCTATCCCTGGGTTGTTGGTAGCCTGTCTCTGGCTCTTTCTCTCAGTTTCTCTACTTTCCTGTCTCTTTGCTCTGCTGAGTAGTTATTATAGAATATTAACATTAGAGATCTTGGTGGTACAGTGTGATACACCCCAGACTGATGGAATGGAAGTCTCCTCATTCTTCTGGCTGTAAGGTCCTATCTAAAATGAGTTTGGGCAGCCTAAATCTATTTTCTAGTCCATAGTGCAAATGAACAGTCTCATTGATGCTCTCTTTAAGCTGCAAGGTTGCTTCCAATGACAATAGCACTGTGCTGGCAAACCTATAATATAGGCAACTTGAGCTGTCAGCATTCAGCATTGCTAGTCTGTACAGAAAAGGCCTGTGGGAACACAGGCACAGTTATAAAAGTGACTGCGTATGTGTGAATTTTGCAAATTCGCAGTAGTGTTAGCCACATTTGCAACTTCAGAGAAACTGTACATGCTCAGTTCCCTAGAGTTGCTGAATTTGCCCCACAAGGTGAACTGTGAAGATTCAGTACAACAGGATAACAAAAATTCTAGAAGATTTTGGAGAGCCCCAAAAGACAGCTCAACCTGTTAATAGCCTTTACAAGGCTGAAGGAGCAGGGAAAGAAAATCCAAGGCACAGCCATGAGTCTGCAGACAAGTAACAACACCTGGCCTCATATTTGATGACTACTGAAGTGAAGGTAGTGCTGCATGAGGTGGTTGTAAGGGCAGTGGTCCTCTGTGCCATTTCCCCATATGTCAGAGGTAGATACAAATTTCAGGCCTCAGCTGACTGGCAATGTCACTGGGTGTGTCGGTCCTTGGCTTCATGGTAGCTGCATGTGTCCCTGAAGCAGATGGCATAGCTCTGCATCTGGCTCTCTGCTGGCCCGGATCCTGCGAAGACAGTTCCCCACAGTCATTTTCAGGTAGACGTGGTAGGATCTGCACAAATTGCTGGTGGCATCTTAGTAGGTGTGGCCAAATAAGCTGCACTGGTTGATGATCAGCCTGGCATAGCTTCTTTC